>NW_027206287.1:25000-541002 GCF_024711535.1 Dipodomys merriami | reverse complement strand
AACAGTATTGACACAAGAGAAGGAATAACCCCAGATGGAAAGAATAAATTATAGTAACTAAGGTATAGCAGAAACCGTTCTAGGGAACCATTTTTGCTTATTAAAGAACTAGTTATCAACTAGGCTAATTCCTCATTCCCTTTGGCATTCAAAATCTTCAAGGCTAGTTCTTAATCTCTGTGTGATGAATGTATCTCCTATGCTGATCTTTCATACCTGATCTCCTTTGCTTTCTAAAAGTCTGTCTTGCTGTATTTATCTATGAACATTTCCTAATACTAAATACACCTACAAAGATGAAAGAGGATGCTAATGTAAGAGTCCCATAGCTCATGAGTCATTTATGTAACAAAAGGGAAAAGGACATATTTATTGCTACCTTAATTATTCTGAAAAGCTGCAATGTCACATCATATGGTTCATATTTCCATTCTTTGTCTACATAGTGACATTAAGTGCACATAAATGCAAATATGAGCGGGGTGCTGGTGGCTCATGCCTGTAATCCTAGCTACTCAGGAGGTTGAGTCCAGAGGATTGTGGTTCAAATCCAGCCTGGTCAGGAAAGTCCATGAAACACTTATCTTTAATCAACCCCAGAAACCCAGAAGTTGTGCTGTAGCTAAAGTGGTAGAGTGCTCAAGTTGTGCTGAAGAGCTGAGAGACAGTGCCTAGGATCAAGGTTCAATCCCCACAACCAACAAAAAAGTGCAAATATAGGTTTAATTTTCCCCCAAAGGAATGATGAAGTCAATAGTAATCTTCCCAAATGATTTAGTAGTGCACCTACTTTTACTGAATTATTTGTTATGGCTTCTTTGCTAAACATATTCTCTTCTTTAAAAATTGTCAAATATTAGCTTTATAATAAATTTCATCTAATATTTCTTGGTTCAAAAGAGTTCCATAGAGTTGATGTCACGTAGCTTTCTTACTGTCTTAGTTCAAAGCCAACCCAGGCAAGAGAGTCTGTCAAACACTTATCTGTAATTAAACACCAAAAAAGCCAGAAGTGGAGTTTTGGCTCAAGCAGTGGAGTACTAGGTTTGGTCCAGGTAGGAAAGAAAGACAACTGTTCAGGGACAGGGGCCAGTCTCTAAGTTCAAGCCTCAGAACCAGCACAAATTAAACAAACAAGCAAACAAAACAAACCCTGGGTATTTCTTTGGGACTCTCCTTAAAATAGTGGTGGTCCGAGAAGAGGCTGCTTTTGCTGATCATACTCACTGGATCCTGCTTTTTTGGAATTCTTATTGCTATGGAAAACTCAAGACCAGACTAAAGGAATTGAAAACTGATTCCTGCAACAAGAGAATCATCTCAGGAGTGAAACATCCATCCATAAGACACTTTAAAACCTCCATGTCTTTGCTTCTTTGCAGTAGAACACTTTTAAAACAAAGTTACTTCCTTTTGTTCTATGCCTGCCTTCAAATGGCATATTGTTTCCTTTTGCAATACTCTCAACCAGAAGTTTACAGACAAGTTTTATATGAGTAAAGGACACACTCAAAAAAGTCAGGGACAGAGTTTCCTTCCAGCCTTGGATTCTTTTCTTGTACAGTACAAAGCAACGCAATAGTTAACTTGAACTTTGTCATTTCTCTATGTTAAATTCCTCTCCTGGGATCAGTTTCCACATCCAGTAACAGTTACTTCCACTTACTTCAGAAACAATTTATGGTGCTGCTCCAGAAAAAAATGAATGTTTTCTGGCTTCTTTGAAATAGCACAAAGACACTTTTGGACATGAGGTAACACATGTTTCAGAGACAACTTAGTAAAGACAAATGCAATTTAAATTGCTTATAAATACATTATCCATGAGAATATTTTGTTCAAACTTCTCATGTGCTCTGTAAATTAAGGTGAATTTTAAATGGTAAGAAGGTTCTCAGATAATTTTTTGTGAATCTATATGCTATGCATTAATTTCCCAACTGTCCATGAGTTAACAGTAAAAGAAACAATAGCAATTATAGGAGAAAAAGAAGTTCTGTGTTTATGTATAAGTGTTCAATACAATATACAAGACTCTACAAATAAAAATTTGAAACAATAAAGCCAAGTCCCGTATGTAGATTTATGGGAGTGATATAGAGAAAGCATTACCCCTAACTGGAACATGAAGCATGAGGCCACTCCCTTTCTAAATCACGCTTGCTGATCATGTAAATGTGCAAAAAGGAGAATGGAAGAATGATTCTGTTTCCAATCCAAGTCACATATGGGAGAATAGACTTAACTGGAAAAAAAGAGTCTATCTTGAGGGAACAGGAATTATACTAGCAATGAACCTGGTGGCTAAGATCACATTTCTTTTTCTTTCCTTTTCTTATATTCATTTTTATTGTTGTTGTTTTTCGTGACACTTGAAATATGGGACAGGGCGCTGTCCCTCTGAAATGCAGCTCAAGGCTAGTGCTCCTCCACTTGAGGTACAGTGTCACTTCCAGTTATCTGGTAATTATTGGAGAAAAGAGTCTCCAGGACTTTCCTACTCGTGCTGACTTTAAAACCCAATCCTCAGATCTCACAACAACTTGGTTTATGATCACATTTCTAACAGTGTACACTCAGGATATGTAATGTATATGTTCATCTATCTTTATATGAATTCTTGAGTTAAAAATCTGGGCTACAGTTAGACTTTACACTCACAAAAGTGTTTGAAGTTTAAAAGTTGATGCTCCTGGAAAAATAAAACCTAAGAATGTAAAGGAGTCTCGGAAGTTCAATTTGCATCCAGCTTGGACAGTATAGGCTTTGAGACAGTACCTATAATTAACCAGTCAAAGCTGGGATACCAGTCACGAGCAAGATTGCTGAATTACAGCTTTAAGTTTTTGCATACATACATACATACAAACATACACAAACACATAGAGGCACTTATATGTGCACACAAAAATACACAAATGAAACAACTCTCAGAATATGTAGTAAAGTTAGAAAACAATAGAAAATAGGTCCTGAGTAAGACTAGAATCAAGTGATAATTTTTAATATTAGAAAGTCCTCAAGTGAATTTTCCCCCAGAAGTTGAGAATATTACATAGGTAGGGAACAGAGATAGTAAGAGAGTCAAGCAATCATTCTTAACGGGATAGGATACATAGTGGAATGAATCAGGGAAGCCTGCAGGTGCATCTGAAAATGTTCATATCCTGTGTCAAATGTTAAAACACCTTTGAAAATAGTACATAAACAGTCTGAGCAGTCAGTCTAGTGGATAAAATCATAAGAGAAGTTCAGAATTTCTAGTCTGTATCTAGATTAAAAAAACAAACTATGGCAGGGCAATGTGATACAAGCCTGGAATTCTAGCACTCAGACAAGAGATAAGAGAGTGGAATTACATATCGATACCTTCCCTGGACCAGGTAGAATAATTTTGTCTCAGTAAAACAAACCAAACAACAAGAAAGGAATACACAGTTGGAAGTTTGACCTAATTTTGTCATTATGTTTTGAGAAGTCAAGTTTCCTATTGAATGCACCCCATACATATCCTCACTTGTGTTTTAAATGCTCTTATCATTACAGAATATTCGTAGATGCAAAACAGCTCATGATTCCCATCCCTCATTCTGTTGGATTCCAAATAAATGTGGAAGGATTACAAAAGCTTAAGTCTGGAGAAATAGCAAAGTTCGTCTAATGTAGGACTTTGTAGACCTTGTTAAATTAGAATTTAGATTTAAAATATATTTTTTGGATTTGTTTGTAATTTCATATTCTATAGGATACTACAAAATTCTTTTAAAGTAGAGGGATTAATTGAAAAATTCACAAATAATTCTGGCATTCTATATGCCTAGATATTCTTTCACAACAGTTATAATTAGAACATAGTTAATAGATAATTTGCAGAGTTCATGTATACCATGTTAATATGAATAATCTAGACAGAGTTGCCAAAAATGGATGACATTAATTTATACATTTAGAAAAACCAATTTTTGAAGGTTTGGTTTAATATGGTATGAAGAGAGTAATTGTGTGACATCTTCTTTCTTCTACCTATATGTACCACAGGAAGCCATTTCCTTATTTACGCGCCTCTGTATACATGGAGAAAAATGCTAGGTTTGGGTTTTTTTTTTCAATTTTTTTTTTTTATTGGTTCATCCTAGAACTTGAACTCTTGGCATGGACAAGGTCTCTGATCCTGTTTATGCTCAAGGCTCAAGCCCTACCACTTCAACCTCAGTGCCACTTGAGTCTGGCTTTTGCACAGAAGTTTTTTGGAGGTAAGATTCTAAGAAACCTTCCTGCCTGGGAAGGCTTTGAATCATAATTTTCCTATCTTAGCATACTGAATATCTATGATAGTTAAAAAAGTCTAAATATAAATAATATTTACAAGTGTTCTGATCTCAAGAACACCAGTAGAGGAAAAATGATGCAGCTCAGTTTATTGTGGTGTTCTTTTCAGAACAAAGAGGGTGTCACATTAGAAGAGGTGTAGTATTTTTTCAAAATAGAGATAAGGTATTCATGATGTGAATTAAGGAATTTTAAGGTGTCCCTTACAAATTGGAAACTGTTGGGCTAGGATGACTTTATGGCATAAATCTTGGGATTGATGGTCATAGACATAATAGCTTACTCTTATAAACAATTGCTTACTCTTGAAGAATTAATTATTACACATGCTTCACAGTTTTATCCTCTACAAGAATGTGGCTATTTTTCTGTTTACTTCTCAATCTGTAACACCCCATTGGAAACTGCATCTATTGCAGAATTACATAACATGCAAACAGGTACTGTTTTGAATCTGTTAGGAATGTTGAGAATTTAAAAATGAGTAGTTGTTAGTCATATGAATTTTGAAGAACACATATATTCTGTCCTCTAAAAAACTTACTTACTTTTAAAATTATGGGTTTCCATAGTATTAAACTGGGTCTGGTCGTGGGGCCTGAACTCTGGGCCTGGGCGCTGTCCCTCAGCTCTTCAGCTCAAGGCTAGCGCTCTAGCACTTGAGCCACAGTACCACTTCCAGCTTTTTTTTTCTTATGTGGTGCTGAGAAATCAAACCCAGGGCCTCAGGCATGCAAGGCAAGCGCTCTACCACTGAGCCATCTTCCCAGACCCTGTTTTCTGTTTTAGAATGAGAAAGTACTAAATTTATTCTTTTTTGAAAAATTTGGCAAGTATATTGTGAAAATAGTGTCTAGTTGGATAACATTCAAGTTGATAAACCTCTGATAAATAATGGGTAATTAATTCAAATTAGAAGCCAAATAGTATTGATTTTTAAAATGTTACTACATAAAGAATTATATTTACTGTACCAATACAGTAAAATTACATTTTACGCAGCTTATTTTTTTCAATTTTATTATCAAATTGATGTACAGTGACTTTACAGTAATTGTAAGGTAGTGAATACAAAACATTTCAAACTTGTTACCCCTTCCTCATTTTTCTCACAGTTTTCCTTCACCCCTTCACCCCTCACAAGTTGTAAAGTACATTTCCAACATATTGTCTTGTGAGTATTGCTATTGCATTGGTTTGCCTTTTGTCCTTTGTCTCACCATTATGCTCACCATTGTCTCACCATACAGCAGGCATAAACCATATGGGAAAACCCCAAAGAAAACAGAAATCACATAGTTCATCAAAAACAACAACCACAAATAAAAAAAATCTGGTTCCATATCTTGGAATTCATTTTGCTTAGCATCAGCTAATATGGTTACATATATGCATAACAAAGCCACTGGAAAATAATAGCTGCATGGATACTATATCATGAAAACAGCATGTTAACATTTTGATGGTAAAGGTGGAATTACGATTGGTGAATTTGTGGTTCTGATAAAGGATTTTCAACAGTTTTAAATTTATGGCAGGTAAAATTTAATATTTCAAAATTTTTAATAACTTAGCCTATTAAGAAAATTTAAAATTGCCTGGAAGAATAGGCTTTCATGCAAAGAATCCCAGGAAACATAGTAGAGAGGGAGCAATGTGGATGAAGATGGCTCTTTTTCAAACTAAACAAACAAACCTCAGAAACCTTGCTGTAAATCCTGTAGGTTCCCTTGTAATTGTCCTTACCCAGGAACTATATTCTCACTGTTTGAAAGAAGGTTGTATTGGAATTTAAATTAAAAGTTCTTAAAAAAATAAGGCATCTAAATTTGTGAATTTACCTTTAATTACCAAACAGTAATTCTCTGAAAAAGATAATTTGAGTCAAAATATTTAGGGAAAAAGTGCCCTCCACAATGAAAGAAGGTGTTGGGATTACACATTTCTGTTTGTAACACTTTCCACAATGTCTTTGGACGTGAAGCAGTGAAACACAGAAAAAAAATAGATTGGATACTTCAAACCAATGATTTCACATTTCTAAGTGGCTCACAAAAAATAATATTCTTATTAATATGAGGTAGTCAAGACTTCTTTTATTACATATGCCAAAAAGTTCAGAAAAGAATTGAGCAAATGGAAAAATTAATAATAAAAGTTTTCTTAGAAGCCTTAGCTAAGCGTATTGACTTCAGCAGTCAAGGGAGGCCAAAACTTTTTGATGTAAATTGTGTTAGTATTTTTACTCCCTAAAGTGATTTTACAGAGCCCATTTGGCTCACTACAATGCAGAACTGATTGAATGAAGACATGAAAATATATTCCACATCCAAATGAGGCAATTTGAAGAGTTTTAAAAGAGAAATAATGAAGATGTAGCAGTGGTGGAGCCCGTTGGTCCTTCAGCTTCACTAGACTGGAAGCCAAGAAGCTGTGATTAATTGGAACTCTGACAAGAGCTAAGAGTAGGACATAGGAATAGGACATAGAAGCATTTTCCTTTTGTAACAGACACTTTCTTCCAAGGTATGGGTGATTTAACTCTATTCTCCTCCATACATCTTGGTGAACAAATGCAAGACCAAGAGAAAAATAATATATTAAAATAATTTTGCATAGAATAACTTCACTGTTCCTGATATGGTATCTAAGGAGAATCTTAAGAGAGAAAATAAAAAGTGCAGTATTTTTTGGTTTTCTCTAAGCATCTTCTTAGCAAAATATATCTTTGAGGTTAGACAATTCTGATTGAACCAACAAGTGATGGAGTACTTATTTTTGTGGGCACTTTAGACACAAGAAGTCTTTCAAGGTAAACGAAAAAAATATATAGCCAAATATTTGTGATCACAGGCTCTTGGACTGTTTTCTGGAGACAAAGTTTTACATTAGATTTCTCCTTATTAACATAGATGTTATTTCATGGCAACCAAATACAAGAGGGAAGTTTTATGGACTCACTTGGCCAATTAAACAGCATGAAAGAAGAAAATGGCAAATAATATTTAATGAAATTACTTTGACCAATTACTTTGACAGAAGAAAGAAGAAAAAATATAATTCAAAATCCATTGACTTAAAAGTATGAAGAATGAGTAGTGAAGAGAGATTAGAGAAAATATAGAGGATTGTTTTCTCTCCAGTGGAGTAATGGGTTCTTGATCTTGTTTCTTCCATTCTACCTCACAAGCTACCAAGTGTGTCTCAGGACTGGATTATCCAGTTCAGACAGAAAACTCATAGAAGTAAGATACTGTATACAGCAGATATAGGTGATTTATAACCTTAGACAATCTATTTAATTCTGTTCAAATTTCTCCCCTATCCCAAACTTCCCTCTTTGAACAGCTTTCTTTGCTTTTCCCAAGACTGCCCTTCATTAACTGATTAAAATTTTGAGTGGTCATATTCATACTCTCTAGAGATTGCTGTTTGGTTGTGATTTTTGTGTGTTTTTGTTTCTAGTTGTGTTTTTTAACTGAATTTTAAAAGTTTATGCAATTGTGTTACAATTAAATATATCCATCTAATTGTCCAATGCTCCTAGATCAGAGTCACTCCTTCTATCGTTCTCAACCAACCCTTTCTCCAAGATTTATTTCCAATTTACCACTTCCTTCATCATATGTGTACATTCAGTATTCTAGCTGTATTTCTCCTTGTTCATTTTTCATTCATTCTATGTCTTTACTATAATTCCTCTTTGGTTTCAACTTCCTGATAGTCATTCTGTTAAACTATTAATACTTTGAAAGGTTTATATACATTCCATGGAGTTTCAATCCTGCATATTCTTGAAATGATGTCAGCTTATATTTCCATAATTCATTCATCTGCAGCAACAATTTGCAAGACTGGAGACGGGAAGCACCTAAACATGATTTTTTCTCAACCGTTTGAAAGATTATTTAGTCAAAAAGAAAGTTAAAAAATGGCTTAGAATGTATTACTAACTGCATTTTTATAAATGGCTTTGTACAATGTTGTGATTCTTTTATTTTACATGAAATAATATTTTATACTACCTATAAGTTTTGGAAAAAGAAGAAAATTAAAATTTATTCCTAAATAGGAATATGATAGAAATAGAAGACAGATATTATGTTTGTCATATCTCTGATTAGTACCCATATTCAAGACTTAAAGTCATATTTCTTACTATGTTAGACAGAGGGAAAACATAAAATAACATATGATAAGGCAACTATTTGTGATTGTTTAAAATGTACCTTATTAAATGATGAAATTTATTAGCTAACATTTGGGTTTGAAATTTAGGAGGCTGACATATTAAACACATTTCTGAAAGGCCCATACTGAAAAACACAAATTGTGGCTGGTACTATTTCTACATTTTAATGAATGGTTGAACATGTTTGGCATTAGTGCTGTGTAAATAATTCAACTCTATTGTAACTTGCTCCCTACACTTGAAAAACTTGTATTGTCACTAAGTATCATCAACTTGTCAAATGTTATTTTGGCGAAAGTGATTTTAAAAAGTTTATTTGAAAAGGAATATACTTTCAGGAGATTAAATGTAGATTATCATTGGTTTGAGACTGACATTTTTATACCACAGAACCATGTTGTACTGAAGTCCCAGTGTTTTGAAGCACTCCTTAGTGATTCAAATGTTTTTCTGAATTACATTTGACCTCTAAGTCAAGTTTTCGGGCTTTGGTAGAACAATTATAGATCTATCCTTCTAGGAACTATTTTTTTGCCCACTTATGTTGGACTAAAATCTTTCGTTAATCATAGGTGACGGGTATTAAAAATAATCTTATGACACTTTGTGAACTTGTTCACTCATATGGGCTGGTCATCTGTAAGTTGAATGTTTGAATTACAGTACTTTCTCTCAAATTTTGTGATCTCATCCTTCATTTTAAGTTGCCTTGCATTTCACAATTGCTTACTGCTAATTCCTGCATCTCAAGGAATTGGGGCCCTGAAATATAGGAAATGCGAAATTGAGATGGATCTTCAATTACTTTGTGTTGATATGTTTCATGGGCCTTGGTGAAAACTCTTGCCCCTGTTATCTGATGATGCAGGTAACTGGGCCTTGGGATCTTAGGACCCATGGGTACTGCAGAAGAATAATATTTTTTAGACATCTTAGCAAAATTTGGGCATAATCAGTAAGAATGCTTCAGAAATATGGACAAAAACAGTTTGGGACAAGCGAGTTAAAACAAAAAACAGAGCAGCAGAGTAAAATCCATTACAGATTAGAGGAAAACATTGTTTTTTTCTCTTGTGGATTCAGAAGACCAAGAACAGTTATAATGTATCACAAGTTTATACTAAAAAGATTGCATTGATACGTTTCCTAGTCTAATATATATTTGAAACCTAAATATTTATATTCCAATTCTATTTATTGGAGTAAATAAATATCAATTTATTTGTCAAATTATCAACTAATTCTAGTAAGTTTCATTGTGTGAAATATAAAATCAGCACATAAAAATATAAAATATATAACTATATATAATATGATTAAAAGACACACGTTTTGTATTGTTCTGTTGTAGTTACTGTATCAAAGGCAACTCTGTTTTAAAGTATGATTCCATTATCTCTACTTCAGTGTTTGATAGAGTTAGAACTAAAGCTTTATCATTTGTAGATTTACAGCATGGAGGCAAGAGAAAAGACTGTGATTAAAACATTATCAATTTAATGCCTAATAATGAGGAAAAACATATGCACTTCTCCTGCAACTATGAAAATATTTGGTGATAAAAAGGCAGTAGTGTAAGTTCCTGCCAGGAAGTTAGAGACAGGTCAGGACATTAAGTAATCATGCATACGAACAATTTTTTCACCTTCTTGGCTTTAGCTACTTTTAAATGGAATGTATAATAAACAATTATATTTTGATAAAATACCTTCTCGTCTGAACAGTTCTGTTTGAATTGTTCATCTCTCTATGATCCCTTATAACCAAGATTAGTTTTGTTCTAGTAAGAAAATCTTTGCTGTCATGGTAAGGTATTCTGGTTGGTCTCTTCCCACATGGAAGAAGGGTAAAGGCTCAGGTAGACATTTGTTCCAGTAAAACTTTATTTGGGAAAATGTCAGCTGAAGAAGTTTAGAAGTAGCTCTTAAGCAACGCTTAGTTTGAATCCATTAGGTCCACAAAGCTGGATAAATAAGTACTTGAGAAACCATCACATTTGGACCAAACTATAAATAATAGAGAGTATGATCAAATTCCAAATAAAAAGATTTAAGATACTCATTGGCAAAAAAAGTTTGGAAATGTGAGCAATCGACTGATCAATATAATTTTTTCCACTATTCACAGAATTTTAGGGAAATAAGATCAATAGCATTGTTAGGAACAATAAGGTTTCCTTGTTACAAGTAGGCACCCATAGATATAAGCCTGTATAAAGATTGCATCATTAACTATTAAATTTAGAGGATACTACATGCTTCAGCAGCAAGTATACTCAAATTACAATACAGAGATTAACATGGCACTTGCACAAGTACAATATGAAAATTTGAGAAGTATTCCATATTTTTCATTCTTCACATGCAAGAAATGAAAAAAAGTGATTAAAAAGTTGATGACAAAATTACAAGTGTAACAATACCCGTAATTCATATAATTAAATTAAGTTTGACATCAGTGTATTAAATCACCTCAGAAAGGTGTTTACATAGCATAAACTTTACAAAACTTTTCAAAATAGACAATATTGTCATTTTATCCCAAAGAAAAATAATATTAAGACCTAGAAAAAAAGGACTCAAACTGTTTCTATATGGAATACAATCCAAAAGGACACATTAATGATCCTATATATTATAAAATAATATAGAATTCAAAGTATATCTAGGAGAAAATAAATTATGAACATTATGCAAACATAGAATATAGAATATTTTAAAATATACTTTTTCAGACAAGCACCAGAAATATTTTAGTTTCTGTACTACTCATTTCAACAGGTAAATTAAAATTATTTCTTATTAAAAAATCACAAACTCTGAAGAAGTTATTATACATGTTTACAAAAACTATTGAATATATTTTTCCATCCAAGGCAGGCAATTCAGTTGGAAGAATTCCGCGGAATCCATGAATTTTTACAGTAAAATTTTGGTGCTGCCGGGCACTGGTGGTTCATGCCTATAATCCTAGCTAAACAGGAGACTGAGATCTGAGGATCATGGTTCAAAGCCAGCCTGGGAAGGAAAGTCTGTGGTACTCTTATCTCAAATAAACCACTAGAAAACTGGAAGTGGAGCTGTGTCTCAAGTGGTAGAGGGCTCACCTTGAGCTGAAGATCACAGGGATAGCTCCAGGCCCAGAGTTCAAGCCCCATGACCGACCAAAAAAAAAAGATATTGCTTTTATTTGGATTGTGAAAATATTTTGTAGGGACACAAAAGATGGACTTGCATTTTTGAAATTTAAGAAACTTAACCCGACCATTAGGACTTCGGTGAACAATTTGTACAGCCTTTCACAACTTCATAGAGGTAGTGATACATACTTATCCTTTTGGCAATATCGAATACAGTTTCTTCTATGTTGTTCTTCAGGCCTGGATTTATATAATAGTTCAACAGAAGGCGATCCAGCGTATATTTGCTATCTCAATTCTCAACATCAAGATATAAGGGTGTCAAGAGTCCTTTAGTTTGGGGAAGTGTTACTGTGTCTCAAGCGGTAGAGGACTCCCCTTGAGCTGAAGAGCACAGGGACAGCACCCAAGCCCAGAGCTCAAGCCCCATGACCGAACAAAAAAAAAACCCACAAGAACAACAAAAATCAAACAAACAAAAATTTTTGGGCTGGGAAAGTGGCTCAGTGGTAGAGCGCTTGCCTTGCATACATGAGGCCCTAGGTTCGATTCTTCAGCACCACATAAGCAGAAAAAAAAGCAGGAAGTGGTGCTGTGGCTCAAGTGGTAGAGCACTAGCCTTGAGCTGAAGAGATGAGGGACAGCGTCCAGGCCCAGAGTTCCGGCCCCACGACCAGACCAAAAAAATTTTTTTTAAAAAAGAGTCCTTTAGTTTGGGCATTGGTATCTGTATCAAGATGAAGTAAGAAAGAAGCCACTCTGGTATTATTCCACGTATATGCACTGTTCAGGGGTGTCCAGTCATCTACAGTTATTGCATGTGCCGCTTGAGACACCAACTCACTGACAATGTTTAATTGTCCACCGTAGGCTTCTCGAAGAGGGGTATACTTATCATCATCCCTACTATTCACATAAGTGGCCTTTTGGGAAAGAAGTCTCCGCACTGTAGTAAGCTGAATATTTTCGGCAGCACAATGAAGAAATATGCTTGGATCCTTCTCCAATTTTTTTTTCTTGCAATTGATACCATTCCTTACTTTTTCACCTTGTTCCCCATATTCCTAAGAATTGCCTAACCAGAGACTTTGAGTGCCAGTGGGAATGAGGTGTCCATTTATTTCCCTAATAGTTCACATTGGTTGAACTGGTCAGAAATATCTGGTGAATTTTCTGTAACTGTTTATTCCCCATGATTGTTTTTTCTCTTTTTCCAATTTTACTATTCGAAATTATTCTAACTGGAGAGTAGGGAATTGATGGAGAGCAGAGGAAAGATATTCCTCCATATTCAAATGTACACACTGAAAATGAGGACAAGTGATGTCTTCATGTGCAGCTTATTCTAGGCATGAGAAAATAGGAAATAATGTCTTCTATATAAATGATTTGGGAAATGGCAGAGCAAAAAGTGAAATGATACAACCAAAAATATAAAAGCAAAATAAATTAGGATAATTATGGAGCAATCATATTATCTATGAGAACCATGAAAGGGAGAGAGAAAGAAAGAGACAGATGTGTAATGACGTAGCTAGCCACAAAATCAATGCCTCTGATCAATTTGTAGAGCAAACAAAATTTTATTTTTTAAAAGAGATGGAAATCGAATTTATGTATTTACTTGAAGTTAGTAAATACATTTTTAGTAGCCTACGTAAAGAGACATAACTTTACCAAATTACAGACAGTAAAATAAATCCTTGATAGTTCTAGTAACAGATCTGACTGAAATCAGTTGAATCATACTTTTCTTGTACAATGAAGGAATAAGAGGGTAGTAAAGCAGCTAGAGAAGGCAGGGAGATTGTATCTGTGACAAAACTGTGTGGAAATTGGTATTGAGGATTTCTTACTGGTGATCCACTTGCACTGGAAGCATGATTCTGAAGTATTGCTTGCCGATTCTGAACTACTGATTTGATCATTATATTCTCCAAGAAGAAAATGAGAATTGACAGTGAAGGACTACTAATACATTTTGACCTTCTCACTAAGCACTTTCAATCATCAAAATTACATGAAGACAATAGACAGGCCTACTTTTTAGATGAAAGCAAGTTTCTTATAAAAACAAGGAATGTATGTAGTCATGCAAAGCACTTCTATTTTACCAATGCCTCATACATTTTTCTAATGTTGGGTACCAATAAATAATGGATCTATTAGAAAGCTCTTAAGGCTCCTATGTTCAATAGTGAGTTCTCTTACACTATATCATGGTATTTTTTGTGTATGGTTTTAAGAATAAATTTACATTACTAACTTGAATTTCTGACAGGACAGTATCATCACTGTACATCTTGCTTCTATACTCTCATTTTAATATTACCATCTAAGTATGTGCATTAGATAACTATATAGGAAAAAGTAGAAGCCACACTGATGGTTTATGTCTTTAGTAGTAGTTAATCAGAAAGATGAAATCTGAGCATTGTGGTTTGAAAGCAGACCAAGAAAAAAAAGTCCATTAGATTCTGATTTTAAAGTAACCAGCAAAAGCTTGAAATGGAGCTGTGGTACAAGCAGTAAAATGCTAGCCTTGAGAAAACTGAAACAAAAAATAAATTCTGGGACAAAGCTAGGCCCTGAGTTCAAGCCCTAGTATTAGCACCAAACAAATAAATTAATTAATAAGGTAATTAATTAATTAAAACTAAATTAAGTGGTCTCATGTGGAGAGGCATGTAAAATGTAACATGCGTGGTAATGGTTTATGTATTATTTTGTAATAAGGCATATTATCATTTGTCCTAATCACTAATATTTTATGTGGACTTTTTTGTACAATAAACCCTCAATTTAGCATGCATGTATATGTGTGTGTACATGTGCGAACATGTGTGTATGTGTATATGTGTGTGTGTGCTGTTGCAATGTTGCTTGCCAATGTGGACAGGGTGAGGCTGAAAAAAAGCTAACTGTGTTGCAATGTTTTTATTTATCAGTGTTCTCTCATGTCATTTCAGTGGAACCATCCTTTGTACATATTATTTGTCTAATAATATCATAATCAAAGCATTTACAATATTAAGTTAGAAAAAGAGACCGCTGTCAGCTCTTATTGTATGTTAGGTAAAAAGATTCAGACATAATTAGTTGGTAAGTTGTTGCTATAAGATGAGTGTCAGTACAAAATACGTATTTGACCTCTTAAATTGGTTATACTTTTAAGATACACTCATAGAGTGATTTGGACTGACTTGACCAAACAGGTATTACTCTCTGATTATTCCTGTGAAACACAAGTTGGATAAACTCTTTCCGGATTTCTGTTGAAAATCACTTTCTTTGCAAGATTATATCTATTCTCACTAAGAGATAATCCAACCCATATTATGTTTGAATATCCCATCTTATTCATTGAAAATAAGTATTGTGGATATGCTTGTTAGATATTCCTTTCAAAAACGAACAAACAAAAAGCAAGTGTTATTTCCAGATTGTGGGTGCATTTGAAGGTGTTTTGTACATGCACAGGTATCTTTACTAATGGCTCTTTTGTGGGAGAAAATACGGCGACTTTAACAAATAAGGCTTTTTGAATATCTCTTCCAATATACATAACATCTCGGAGCAAGTCTTGCAATTTCTGAAAATCTTTTGAATATTTTAGTATTATTTCAGTTCATTGACTGTAGAGCTAAAATTTCTGAAATATTGTTAAGATCTGAAAATGTAAGTGGGTATATACCCATTTTTATGCTTCATTTTATGAAAACCCAGTTTTTATGAAAGTAAATGGAATAGAATAAAAGAATTAAGTGAATTGGGTAAGCTAATTATTAGTGTAATTTTGTTTTCTATTAATAGTCTATTGAATGTAGATGATGCAGTTAAATTATTTCCTCTATACTTCAGTTAGGTTTAGAATCTTTATAGTTATGAGTGAACTTTTAGTATAAATAAAGGTCTTTTAAAATGATTAGGATTGACCTTGTGCTTTTTGTCCTACTCCCAAGAAAATGAGTTATTTTTAAGTGTTAATAGTTTATCATTATGATTATCATAGCGAATCATTATCATTTTCATAGGGACTTAAAAATGCAGTAGTATTGTTGTCTTTTTAAACCAATTGTATTCACAAGTTGGAGAGTCTTTAATTCATAATTAGGTCTTGGTGTCAATGATTTTTAACCTCTTGTTCCTAACATTAATAATAGGTAAGACTGCATTTTTGGGTATATGAAAGGTAAAATATTTATCTGGGGTCAAATGTGATTTTATATCAGTCTTTCTTTAATAACATTTTAAAGTTGTACATTTCTCTCAAAATGGTGGGTATAAAAAGCAATCAAAATACTTCTAATGGTAAACAATTTAGGTGAGCTACAATGTGGAAACGATTGCTCCAAAAGACCTGCAGTCTGTTTCCATCAGGAATTGGGCAGGTCATTCTTTCAGTAAGACTGTGTTAACCAGAGATGGGGTACCCAGGCAGTGCAGTGTTGAGTGAAGGCATAAAATTTTATTTCTACTATTTTGAGCTAGAAATCAAGAATTGTTATAGTTTAGCAGTTCCTTTCACCAGGGAGGTATAAATTGATTATGAACTTGGAGTTTTCTTATTACAGTTACTTATTTTCTTTTTTTGTTGTTGTTGGTCATGGGGCTTGATCTCTGGGCTTGGGTGCTGTCCCTGCGCTCTTCCACTCAAGGCGAGCGCTCTACCACTTGGACCACAGTGCCACTTCCAGTTTACTAGTGGTTTATTAGAGATAAGAGTCTCACAGTCTGTCCTGCCCGAGCTGGCTTTGAAGCACAATCCTCAGATCTCAGCCTACTGAGTAGCTAGCACTATAGGCGTGAGCCACCGGTGTCCAGCTTAGTTACCTATTTTCTAACAAAGATAAAGGAAATATTATTAGAGTGTGCACAATAATTTTGGGAATTTTCCTAGAATTAGTAGGCTGAGTGCTGGTATTTAGTTATAAAATAGAATGAAGTTAGTTCATATAGTGGGAATGGAACGCAAGCTAACACTTACCCTGTGTAGAATGTTGTACTAGTAATTCCAACTCTGAAGACTTAAATATCATCATCTTAGAATTAAAAATAGAAATAGTTTCACTTGATGGGATTATTGTGAGGAATAAATTAGATACCAAAGGTAAAGTACTTGGAAAACCAATCAGAATTTGATACTTTCTACCTTTTATTTTATCATGTGATATATTCTAATATTTTGACTCATGGTTTAAGGTCAGATGTCTCCATTGTTTTTAATTATATTTTTATTAAATAGTTGTACGAAATGTTTTCCATTCAATGAATCAGTTTATAATTACAATGGATCTTTACATAACTTTCTCACATTTTTCCAAACCTCAACCCACTTTCGCTTTTATTAGTTTCATACTACCTGCATTGAATATTATGGCTTAACTCTCTACTTCCATAAGTCTCTTTATTTCTTCCCTTTGATTTCCCCTCACATTTTCCAAGTGGTAGCCTCTTGGTATTCATTTTGTTGGATTAAAAGTTCAATTTTATAAGAAATTACACCTGTTAAATACTCCTCTACAAATAGCATGCTTTGATTAATACTGTTGTTTAACTTGCATAAAATTCTGGCTTCTAAATACGCGTTCTTTTTGTGTCTGGCTGTGACTTCGTTTACTTAACATAATTTGAGTTCTATCCATTTCTTTGCAAATGCTGTAACAGTCTTTATAATGGATGGGTGCAATCCAATTGTGTATATGTACAACATTTTCTCCAACCATCCCTCTGCTAAAGTGCGTCTGGGCTGTTTCCATAAATTCTCTACGGTGAGTAGTGCAGTAGTGAACATGATTGTGAGAGTGATTTTATGCTAACCTTTTGGAAAAAATCATCACTGTTTTTCTGGGAGCAATCCTCTAGCCAATTTTCCAGAATTAGCACATCCCTTCCTTCATCTATATCACAACGTTTTTCAGGTCCTCAAAAACACACTACTCCCTACAGGTACCAATCAGCTAAATCTACACTGTGCCCATATTCTTTTGTTGTTGTTATAGTTTTCTTTCCAGTCGAGGGGCCTGAACTCTGGGCCCCTCTGGTGCTGTCCCTCAGCTTTTTTGCTTAAGGCTAGCAATCTACCACAGCGTCACTTCTGGCTTTCTTCTTTTTGCTTATGTGGTGCTGAGAAATCAAACCCAGTGCCTCAGGCATGCAAGGCTAGAGCTCTACCACTGAGCCACTTTCACAGCCCCGATGTGCCCATATTCTTTTAATACATTTTTCATAATTTTACACATAATTTAGTGAGAACATTCTATGTACTTTCCTAATGAGGGAATGAGGTATATGACAATAGAGCAAAAGTAAGAGATATGGAATTAAATTAGCTATTATCATATTTTAAATAATTTTCAGCTCTAACTCATAGCCTCATTTAGTATTATTTTAATATTTATTTGATTACTTCACCTATCCCCTAAATTAAAACATGTGAATTATATACAAAGGCAAAAAATTGTGGTTTGATTTTGACACTCATGTGTGAGGATGCACAATATGGGCAAATAAAGGGATTGGAATTAATAGCCATTATACATTTTGTTAAATGGTTTTCTCAAACTGATTCTCACAATTCATATTTCATTCAACAACAAGAAACATGTGAAAATTCCCTTTGTTTTGCTCCTCATTAAACTTGTTTCCATGTTATTTTATAATGAAGGATGATTTCATAAATCTACTGTAGATACAAAAATATGTTAAATATTTCTATATGTATGCATTGATATAAATATAAACATATATATTATAAAGGTTATAATGATAAATTATAACTTCTGTAACTGTACAATTTACTAAATTATTAAAAACATGGGCGACTCAGGCCTGGAATCCGGGTTACTCAGGAGGCTGAGATCTGATGATCATGGTTTGAAACCATCCTGGTCAGGAAAGTCCATGAGCCTCTTATCTCCAAACAACCAACAGAAAATCAGAATTGGAACTGTGGCTCATAGTAGTAGAGTGATAGCCTTGAGAGAAAAGACTCAGAGATATCACCCAGGCTCTTAGTACAAGAACTAAAATCTACCCCCAAAAAGTATTTAATTTACACCTGTGTAAATAGAGTATTTCCTTCACCCAAATGCACATCCATGCTCATTTGCAAAGTAACTCTGTTATGTTTGGAGTACCACATAATATTATCACTTAAGTAGAAAGTATTACAACATGGATAAATTCTACCTCTCTCATGGATTTTTCTCCACTCAAATATTCAAATCTTGCAATTATTCCCATTATTTAAAGTCATAGCTTTTTTTTTTCTTTAATACACATAAGATTGGAATTTGAATTGAGTGTCTTGTGTCTCCTAAATGGATGTTCTTACCACTTTGGCATGCCCACAGCCCTAAATTATCCTGATTAACTTTCAGATAGAATCTTGCTTCCAACTTGTGTGTGATCGTGGGCTCAGTCTACTTTATGTTATACTTCCTGGAATTTAGAATTTTTAACAAGTGCCTCGCATTGTGTACAGATCTTTCTGTCTAGTCTGAGCTTTAACCACTATCCTCACAATAGTAGACTCCCTCGTAGTCAGGATTTTCATAAGCTTATCATAGCTATTTTTAAAAAAATCTTTTCATTTCCTGCAGGTTCTTGAGTACTGAGTTAATTGGTGTTTTCTTGGGTTGTTTTGTTTCTTTTGAATGTATGTGTTGAGTTGTTCCTCATTTTTCCTTTGGTTTCTTTCACTCAAGTTCTTACTTATAGTGCGGAAAAACCAATTCTTCTTTCTCAAGATAGTCAAGGTGAACATTATTTATTCCAAAACAATTCCAGTAATATTTAAACACCTTCAGAAATTTCGAGAAGATGGCAGAGGAGAATCTGGTGGCTAAACAAGCTCTTGCATAGAAAGCAGTTCTAATGTTCCAATGAACAGTCCTAGGCACACCAAGTGTGCCATCACAGTACAGAGAGTTTGGGCAGAGAGGGAAAATCCAGGTAAGGAGACAGATCTGAGCATTTTCCAGCAGCCATGGCTGAGGTTGCTGTGGCGACTGTGGTGCCATCCATAGCCGCCATAACTACAACCCAGAGAGTCTGGGATAAATGTGCCAGATGCAGCGGGCAAGCAGATTTTACTCAAAACGAGCAAGAACTGACAAGTAGCAGATATCTTCATCCTGCAGATAGCAGACCAGAGGCTACCCAGGAACCCACACTCCAGCGTGAGTACAAAACTGACATCCTCACTCCTTCTCAAAGGGAGCAGAGGAGGGAAGGACACCCCTCCCCCCAACACCGGAGATATCCACCTTTGATGTAGACAAAAGCCTGGCTAAGTAGCTAGATCCAACTCAGTTCTTTGATGAAAACAAAAGAGTCATTTAGCGAGTCACAAGTACCTACCCTGACCTGCCATTCTCAACTCCACCCATGGGAAAGTCACCACAACAAGGCAGAGAAAGCTACACCCACGAAGAGTGGCCTTCTTCACTGGGTAAACAGAGCCAGAGGCTGCCCCTCCCTACAACAGCCCTGACAATCAATTGAAATTCAGTAAACATAAACCCTGAGAATGGCTCCAGGCTGGGCTCTGTGAATGTCTCAGAAGCTAGCCCCTCAGGGAAGCTACTGTTTGCTGAAAGGCCTCAACTTTACCCAGAACCCAGCCTTATCACAGCAACTCCAAACTAGAGGAAACAGCCACCTCCCTCTTTTGTGATACTCAAAGCAGATCTCCCTCCCACTGAACTAGCCTGGGAGGCGATCACAAATTCTGGGTAAACAAACAGAATTTTTTCTGCCTGCCCAAACAAACTGACTTAAGAAACCAATCAAGCCACAGAAAACCAAACACCACAAGCAAACCAGAGACTCCACCAAGAGACTGGTTACTGACACAAGGGAGATACAGGATCTTCCCATCAACCCCCCAAAAACAAAATCAAAGAAGTCTTTTTTGGTATCTTTTTAAATTTTTACTTTTTAATTATAAAAATTGTTTTCATTAATCTTTTTTTTCTTCCTCTTATAACTTTTAGGTGTGTGTGTGTGTGTGTGTGTGCTTTTTTAAAAAAAAGTTTACTGACATGTTGGTCTTTTTTGTTCTTTCTTTCTCATTAGTTTTACTTTTTCATCTTTTGTTCTTTTTGCATGAATTATTTGTTGTTCTGTTCACCTCCTATATACCTGTCATTGATTATAAGACCTTATCCCCAAATGTGTACATTCTTAATCCAAAAATGTATTACTCAATTCAAAACCTCTTAGGATTAAATTCCTTAATAGCAGTATTATTTATTTATACCTATAAATTATTTTAAGTATTTTTATTTTTTAGTTTTTCAGGTCTCCTTTCTATCCCTCCCCTCCTCTCATCCCCGTTCATCTCTCAATTTTACTTCTTTAAATTTTCATTACTTTTAAGAGTTTCACTTTTTAAATTTAAATATTTGTATTTCCTTTTTTGCTTGTCTCTTATTTAAATTTTTTTCTTCTCTCTTTTCTATCATTCTTTCCAATCCATTTCCCTCTGTGAGATTAGGACTTGGTTAATTTCACTCTCCTTTTACCTTTCCACATCCCTCTAACCCAGTTTTCCCCACCTTTCTCCCTAAACATAACAATTTCTGGTTTTTCAAATTATTCTTTGGTATTCTTAGCCCATTAAAACATAGTTATTTAATGCTGAATGGACTGTATCTGTTGAACTAGATTGCATCTTCAAACATTTGACTATGCAATTACAGGGCTTTGGTTGATGCTTGCCTTAAACTGGTGTTCTAGCACAAAACTGTCATTACTTTCATCCCAAATGGGCAGAACAAGCATGAAAAACACAAGGAAAATGGCAAGTCCGGGTATCTCAATTCCCATTCAAGATAATCAGGTGACAGAACAGATGAGAGTTCCCAAAAAGCTCTACAAACACTACTGGTAAACATGGTGAATGAAAAGATTGAAACCCTGCAAAGGACTCAGTGTTAACGTGTTAGGGAGAGAGAGGAGGCAAACCAAAGATCAAAACAGGAAGCTCATGGGCTTGAGAAAGCTACTCAAAGATTGATACTGGTATTGCATGAGCAGGTTGAGAATACTCAAAGAGAAATAAAGGAATTGTGTGAGCAGGCTGAGATCAGTCAAAGAGAACTACAGAAGTTACATGAACGTGAGAAATCTAATCAAAGAGTAATACAAGAATTGCAAGAGCTGGATGAGCATAGACCTTTAAAGATCAATAGAGCCATTCATGGAATCCATAAACACTCACCTGAAAGGAGTCAGGGAGACCACAAAGGGAATGTTGAATGGAGCCCAACAGAAGGAATGGGAGTCCAAGGAAACCATAACCAATCAACTAAGTGATTTGAGAGTAAACACTGAACACCAAATTAAGGAAGTAAAGAATTTCATACAAGATCTAAAACACAGCTCCAACAAAGAATTTGAAGCCATAACAGCCGACCAATTAAAAGGAAAAGAAATGAAAAATAAAGTAGAAAGTCTTGACAGTAGGTTAGCCTATGCAGAAGATTGAATCTCCGGCAGTGAAGACAGCCTAGGTATTATAGAGAAAAAACATACAACTATCCAAGACAAATTCAAGAAAGATGATAGATCTATTTAACATTTGAAAGACACCATCAGAAGGCCTTATCTGAGGGAAATGGGTGTAGAGGAGCACAAAGAGACAGAAGGTAATGGTATAGAAAATGTGTTCAACAGGATCCCAGCAGAGAACTTCCCAACAAGCAAAAAGATAGGCATATTCAGATACAAGAAGCTTTTAAAACTCTAAATAGACCAGACAAGAACAGGACTTCCCATCGTCCAACTAATTATAAGCCACACAGGATCAATTAAGACCAAGGAAAAGATCCTTAAAGCTGTCAAGGAGCAAAGATCAGTCACCTATAAAGGAAAACCAATTCGAATCACCTCAGATTTCTCAAAAGA
Source organism: Dipodomys merriami (assembly GCF_024711535.1). Classification (NCBI taxonomy): domain Eukaryota; kingdom Metazoa; phylum Chordata; class Mammalia; order Rodentia; family Heteromyidae; genus Dipodomys; species Dipodomys merriami. The sequence continues at coordinate 518,428 of NW_027206287.1, read as the reverse complement.
GACAATTAAAGCAAGAAGAACCTGGAATGGTGTATGCCATGCTCTAAAGAGAAACAACTATCAACCAAAAATAGTGTACCCAGCTAAACTCTCCTTCATAATTGAAGGTCTAATAAAAATCTTCCATAGCAAAGAAAAACAAACAATATATCTCCACCAAATCAGCTCTACAAAAGATTCTTAAAGATGTCCTAAACATAGAAAAACAACAAGACCACAATAAGGGCCAAGAAACCACATACAAACAGAATCCAAGAACCATAGAAAGAATCCAGAAGGCGCAGCACCCAAGAAGGTGGATAAAATGGCAGGAGCACCCAAATACCTCTCAGTCCTCTCTCTCAATATTAGGGGATGTAACTCTCCAATTAAGTGACATAGACTGTCTAGTTGGTTTAAAATGCAAGATTCTTCTATCTTCTACCTTCAGGAATCACAACTTGCCTATAAAAATCAAACACATTTTGAAAGTGAAAGGCTGGAACAAAATCTACCAAGCAAACGGCCCCCCAAAACAGGCAGGAGTTGCAATCCTAATATCAGATAAAATAGACTTCAAATTAACATTATTGAGGAGAGATAAAGAAGGTTACTACATACTAATATCTCTTTCAGGAGGATATTAAAATTCTAAATATTTGCCAAACAATAGTGCACCCAAATTTATCCAAGAAATACTACTTTAAATCTCACATAGATCCAACGACATTAATTGTTGTGGACTTTAACAAACCACTATCCCCACTAAATAGATCAACTCGGCAAAAACTCAACAGAGAAACCGCAGATCTCAACAAGTGCATACATCAACTGATTTAGCAGACATCTAGCAAATATTCATCCAGTAGCATCACAGTACACTTTTTACTCAGCAGCACATGGAACATTTTCCAAATCAAACTTGTCAAAATTCAGAAACATTGAATTCATATCTTGCATTCTATCAGACCAAAAGGGAATAAAATTAGAACTCAACACAAAAAGCCACCAAAGAAAGTCCAGTAAAAGATGGAGACTGAAAAACACTCTGTTCAAACATCAGTGAGTCATGGAAGAGCTTAGAATCGAGGTTCAAATGTTCATATTATTCAACAAAAACTAGCACAGAGATTTTCTGCTCCTCTGGGACACAGAAAAGGCACGATTTAGAGGCAAGTTTATAGCTCTGAGTTCCTATATAAACAAATTAGAGAGACCTGGAACCAACAATTTAATGAGATCTGACACTCCTTGAAAAAGAGAATCAAGATAAACCCCAATCCAGTTGATGGAAAGAAAGAATTAAAATTCAATCAGAATTAAATGAATTAGAATCCAAAAAACCCATATGAAGAATCAACAAAATGAGAAGGTTCTTCAAAAAAATTAACAAAATTGACAGACCCTTAAAAAAGAAAAAGAAGAGAACACACCCAAATTAATAAACTCAGAGATGAGAATGGAAACATCACTACAAAAACAACCAAGATTTAGAACATTATAAAGGAATACTGCTCAAAACTTTATGCTAATATGTTTGAGAACTTGGCAGAAATGGACATTTTCCTGGCAAATATTGACATGCAGAAACTAAGATGAGTTAAACCATCTTAACAGGCCCATATCAAGCATTGAAATAGAAAGAGCAATAAGAGAACTCCCATCTAAGAAAAACCCAGGAATAGATGGTTATACAGCAGAATTCTACAAGGTCTTCAAAGCAGAGCTCACACCAATAGTCCTCCAACTCTTCAATGAAATTGAAAGAGAAAGTTCACTACCGAACTCTTTCTATGAAGCCATCATAACCCTCATCCCCAAACCCTCATCAAAGAAAAAGCACTATAGACCCATTTCTTTGATGAACATTGATGCAAAGCCTCTCACCAAAATTTTAGCTAATCAACTTCAACAATTCATCCAAAAAATCATACACCATGAGCAAACAGGATTCATTTCAGGGATGCAAAGCTGCTTCAATATGCACAAATCAATTAACATAATTCATCACATCATCAAGACCAAGTATAAGAACCACATGGTTATCTCAATAGTTGCAGAAAAAGCCTTTGACAAGATCCAACACCCCTTTATGGTGAAGGTCCTGGAAAAATTAGGAATCTATGGAACATTCCTCAATACAATAAAGGTTGTGTATGACAAAACTACAGAAAGCATTATACTCAATGGTGAAAATCTAAAGCTATTCCCTCTAAACTCTGGAACGATACAAGGAGGCCCACTCTCTCTACTGCTCTTCAGTGCAAACATAAAGAGGAACCCAATAGGGAAAGAAGAAGTATAGCTTTCCCTCTTGGCAGATGACATGATCTTGTATTTAAAGACCCCGCTCCCAACTTACTCAAGGTTACTCAAAACTTGGGCAAATTAGAAGGGTATGAAATTAACCCTCAAAAATCAATGGCTTTTCTGTATGCCAACAATGAGAAAATTGTGGCTGAAATTAGGAAAGCAACTCCATTTGTAATAGCCCCACAAAAAATAAAATACCTACGAATTACCTTAATCAAAGGAGTGAAGGACCTCTATGATGAAAACTTTAAATACCTGAAAAAGGAAATCAAAACAAACTTAGAAAGTGGAAAAACTCCCATGTTCCTAGATTGGAAAGATCAAATCATGATAATGGCAATACTTCCCAATGGTATCTACAAATTGAATGTGATACCTATCAATATTCCAACCTCACTCTTCAAGGACATAGGAAAGGCAATCCAAAAATTCATATGGAACAATAAAAGACCCTGAATAGCAAAAACAATCCTTAACAGAAAGAACAGTGTAGGAGGAAAATAAGTACCAAATTTCAAACTCTTCTACAAAGCCATAGTAAGCAAAACAGCTTGGTGCTGGCACAAGAACAGACCTCAGGACAAATGGAATAGAATTGAAATGAACCTAAAGACCTACAGCCATCTAATCATTGATAAGAGAGCTGAAAAAAATAGAATGGAAGAAAGACAGCCTCTTCAGTAAGTGGTACTCTCAAAATTGGTTAACTACTTGTAGAAAAATAAATCCTTATATATCACCCTGTAGCAGAATCAACTCCAAATGGATCAAAGACCTCACAATATGAAGACACTCTGAAAACATTACAGGATGGAATAGGAGAAACCCTAGATCTCCTTGGTACAGGCCGAAAATTGCTTAATATATACCCAGAAACACAACAAATCATAGAAAGGTTGACAAATGGAACTGCATGAAATTGCAGAGCTTTTATATGGCAAAGGACATAACTCGCAAGATCCATAGAAAGTCCACAAATTGGGAGAAGATCTTCACTAGCCATACAATGGACAAGGGTCTTATATCTAAAATATATCTGGAATTCCAAAAAATTAAATCCCCCAAAAACAAATCCTAAAAGAATCAACAGCCCAATAAATAAGTGATCTAAAGGCTTAAAGAGAAACTACTCTGAAGAGGAAGGAAAGATGGCCAATAGACACATGAAGAAATGCTCAACCTCCCTAGCTATAAAAATTGCAAATCAAAACAACATTGAGATACCACCTCACCCCAGTTAGAATGGCTATAATCAAGAACTCTAATAACAACAGATGCAGGAGGAGATGTTGATAGGGGAACCCTACTGCATTGTTGGTGGTATTGTAAACTTGTTCAACCACCTTGGAAAGGGTATGGAGGTTCCTCAAAAGACTTCATATGGAGCTTCCCTATGACCCAGCAATCACACTTTTGGGCATTTACGCAAATGATCACAAAGAAGACCACACTAAAGCTCCCAGCACAACTATGTTTATGGCAACATTATTTACCATAGCTAAGCCTGGAACCAACCCACATTCCCCTCCGTAGATGAATGGATCAATAAATTGTGGTATATATACACAATGGAATTTTTTGCCTCCATCAGAAAGAATGACATTGTCCCATTGTTAGGAAAATGAAAGTCTTGGGAAAAATTATATTAAGTGAAGTAAGCCAAGCCCAAGTACACTTAGGCCCCATGGTTTCCCTTATTGGTAATAAATAGGATATGTCTGAGACAAGCAGAAAAGGTAAGATTCGTTGATGTTAGGTGAAATGTACCCCAAGATAAGCATTCAAATATTTTTTCTTTCATGCGATTGTTTCTAACATATTTATAAGATGAATTTTTGTTGCTTTGTATGTCCCTTCCCCACCATAAAGCTCCTGTTTTCACTGTATTTTATGTTGGTATAGTTTGTGGAGGGGAAGGGAAAAAACAAATCTTTTAAAAAAAGGATAGAGTTGGATCCATTGTAACAATGAGATGTACAAGATGTTTTGTCGAAAAATGAACTTTAAAATTTTCGCAAGGCGGGGCATAATCGGGGGGAGGGGCAGGAGGGATGAGATGGAAAGTGATAGGAAGTGGAAACAAAAGAGGAGGCAACAATGCTTGATAAGAAATGTACTCATTATCTTGCCCATGTAATTGAAACTCTTCTGTATGGTATTTTCAGAATAATAAAAAAAAAAAACCTTCATACCTATTAATGGTATACGAATTCTATGTGTTTAGAAGGGTCTTTTTATCTTCACAGCCATTTTTGGCATACACAGACATATCATGGATTATATGAAGATAATAAATTTCCAGACGCTTGCCAGGAGGAGTAAAACCTACAGTTTATTTTTTTCCAGATGCTTCCCATTTCATGAAAGAAATATGCTGCTTGATGTAGGATTTCACAAAATTATATTGCTAGAAAGAACTTAAACAATCATCTAACATTACAGAGATCAGGGAGATGAATTGATCTCTTGAATAATTTACTTTTGGGTCAAATAGAGCAGGCGGCCAAAAAGAGAGTAGACTTTAGAGAAACATGATGAGTTGTATGTAAATAGGTGCTTAGCTGATTTTGTTCATTTGTGAACTAATACAGGGAAATAAAGTACAGCAAGGTAAAAAAAAAACAAATAAAGAACTCTGCATTGAAATACTCATTTGTGTGTGTGTGTGTGCACACACGTGCCTGTACACACACGTGCATGTTCATGTGCTCATGCATGCATTCATCATTCCTGCTCTAAGCATCTGTGCCCAAGATAGTGGTCTACCACTTGAGCCACTGCTGCACTTCTGGTTTTTTGGAGATAATCACATGTTTTTTCATGATTGTACTGGCTTTGAAAAGTGGTTTTCAGATCTCGGCCTCCAGAGTAGCTAGCTAAGCTGATTCACCCTCTGAGTAGCTCGCTAAAATTCTGTTTGTCCTCTATGCTTCATTGCTTTTTTATTCTTTTTCTGAGGTAATCACAAACCTGTCATATAAATGTCTAATTGCTTTAAAAATACTGTTACTGTTTGGCACCAGGGGCTCCAATCTGTACTCTTAACTACATAGGAGGCTTGAGAACAGAAACCAGGCCAAATTTTAGGGGAGTTCCTTCTCAATCTATAGCTGGGTGTATTGGATCATTTCCAACATCGTGCACTATCTAGAGACTAAGATTGGAAGGACTGCAGGATCCAGGAAGCTAGACAAGTTGGTGTGCAACTCTGATGCCATTGATGATGGGAAATTTAAAAGGACAGATCAGGTGCATGTTCTTGTGGAAAGGGAACCCTTATCCTAAAATTAACCACTGATATAATGCCAGCCTAGCAAGAACAATACCCCAATTTGAAATCCTCACAATTTTCCAAAACCAAAATAAATACATACATTAACATCCCAAAACTTAGTACAATCTGTTTTTTGCTCTAATATCATCTTTATCTGATTATCATATGACATGGCAGAATAGTTTCTTCATTAAACTTATGATATATTTTAAAAGAACTAGAATATTCTTTCTCACTTATTAAGTGCAAACGAATGGTATATTACCTCTTTTCTTACATATTTGACTGCCACTAAAAATCCATTCAATGATTAGTATAGTAATATATTCTGATTTATTACTTTATTTGTAACAGTTGTTAAACATGTTGCTTTTCTGCTGAAGTATACGTATTTAAATAGTCATAACACAGGGTGCTATATGCTGAGTCCTGGGAAAGTATGCTACGTGCTGAGTTTTTCAAAGCATGCCATGCACTGAGTCCTATACACAGCGTGCTATGGACTCCCTCCTTCAAAGGGTGCTGTGTGCTGAGTCATCCCAAAGGCTACTATATGCTAAGTCCTTCAAAGGACACATTGTGCTGAGTCTTTTTCTTAGTGTGCTTTGTGCTGTTTTTTGAAGTATGCTGTGTGCTGAGTCATCTCAAAGGGTGCTATGTTCTGAGTCCTTGAGAGGTAGTTTTCACCAACAATCTCTCTCAGTCTCTCAGTCTCTCTCTCTCTCTGTCTCTCTCTCTAACTGGGTCACTGTGCACGTTCTTGATATGTGGAGTGGAGAGGCTTGGAGGAGTCTCCTCTAGTGGTGGGGCTGAGGGGAGATTCGATCCCCTGAGCAAGTGCTAGGGTTGGCGGGGATTGCAGAGCTGAGCTGAGGCTGTAATTACTGTGGCCTGGAAGCCTTAGGGCCCAGTCAGGGCTGCTCTTGTGTGCAAGGGTAGGGGGCAGAGCCAAGGGGAAGAGGGGACTGGGCAGAGGTGAGGAGGAGGCAGGGTCCGGGGACCTCACTGTGTAGTCAGCTGTGGCCAGGGTCTCCCAGGGGTAGGTGTACATGCTCAGAGGATGTGAGGCGGCCTGCAAGAGGAGTAGAATTAGAGAGAGAGAGCAGAGAAGATCAAGGATAGACACGAGGGTAAGTGGCTTCACATGCTCTCTTCGTGGATCAATAGAAAAATAGCCAAAATGAGAATAAAGGAAACAAATGTACAGCCAAGAAGAATATAGTTAGAATAAAGGTAGAGGCAATAAAGGTGCAGCCAAGTATATAGGAAGCCTTGAACCAACACCCCCTTCCTGCAAGCATGCTTCCATGAAGCTTATGCTTTGTCTGGTGTGATCTCTCATGCAGATTCAGCAGGAGGTATCATGGCATTTCTTCCTTTTTTTATTTTTTAATTGAAGCTCATGAATGTCTTGGTGCCCAGAAGACATAAATCTAAAGATCATCCGGAAAATGACTGGAAATATAAGAATAAGAATTGGGAGAATTGATCTGACAATGGTAATTATAATTATTACATTAATCCAATCCAGAGGATTGAGGGCCTCCACCTTATGCTTAAATAATGCTGCCAAAGATTGTAAACTTTTTACATCTAAATGAGCTTTACTAACTGCTGTAATTTTATCCTGTAAGCCTCCATAACATGAGAGATTTCTTTATCTCTCCAGACTGCTAACCAATGATTTTTGGTGGCATTCCAATTAAAAGAAATGTTATATTTTAGAACAGTAACACAGATATATTTAAAACTAGCATGACATTTAATGGAGAGTTGTGTTTTTAAATTTTTAACTTCCTGACCTATAGCCAGAACCACTTCCTCCAGAGCATTTATTTTCATTTCTAACTTTTTATCTATAATTTGTTGTTCTGCTAGGGCTAATGAAACATATTTGTTTAAATCAGTAACAAAATGATCAGTGTTTACTTCATTTACTAAGGCTGCTGTAGAAATTGCTAAAGAGCTAATTATTGTTAATAAAGCACTTATTCCTAAAATCAAGGCCGCAACAAAGCATTTTGGCTGAAACACAATATCCAGAATTTTCAGCATTTGTAAAGCAGAATTTTTAAACTAAGGGTCATTTTATAGATCTACACATAACATTACATATGAACGTCTTTTTAAAATAACAAATCCAGAATATGTTTTATCCAGAGAAGAAGTAAGACAATTAGTAAAAATATAATCCTTACAGCTAATATAATAAGATTTTCCTTGATTAATAATGATTAAATTATCTAGTTTTCTAGCTAAAATTCCCATAGGATAATCTACACATGCTCTTACCCCAATTGCAGTACTCTTAGTTTCTTTGGGCTTTTTCAGTAAAATCATGTTTGTTGCTGCAAAAAGTCTAAACGAATACAGATGAATGCCCATTTTATTGTGAAAGGGAGAGTGACTCACCAAAACGGAAGCCACCCACGCTGGAGTGAGCTATCTTTTCAGGGGTTCCCCGTGCCTATCAGGAGCATAGCCATTAAACTTTCCTGAATTATGTTTTAAGTAGGTGGCATAATCATAATCGGGGTTAGTAATGGAAAAATCAATAATACTATCTGGTGCCCCAAAGGGTTGTAAAAAGAGGCCTTTTGAAATCCACATTCTCACCATTTCGGTGAGGTAATTAATACATCCCCAAACTGATCTTTGTCATGATATTTTTGTAGGCAGTTATCTAAATGTATATTCCTCTTGGGAATGAAAAAGGATTCGTTATAAGTATGAAAATCTAATGTCATGCCAATTTCCCACATCAATCTTTTTTTGAACTTTTTATCATTGGATTGATCAAGGGTATCAGTCAAAAAAGTTCTATAGTTTATAGGCAAACACCTGTGGAGATTTTCTCCTGATACCGTTATGCAAATTGGAGTGGTATCTGTCATTCCTTCATAATTAATTGTTTGAGAAGTCATATGAAAATTAGAATAGTCCTCCAAACCCAGTAACAGGTCACTATTATTTGTCATTACTTGTATTATATCCTCATCCCCCCACCCCATCCTACAGGATGTAGAAGAGGAGGATTAGGAACATATGTCCAGTATTGTTCTGCTGAAACAGACACTGCCTGCACAGCAATAATGGCAAGCATAGCAAGAAACGTATTTTCAACAGTGATAGTCTTTCCTGTAGAAACAACAATCTCCTCCGCAGAATGGGTGAGCTTCTTAATTTATTCCCAGGTTGGTGGTTGGGCTTCTTTTGTTGTCTTCGCCTGTTGAGGAGAAAGGTGAAGACTTTTGAGCTTTGCCATCGCTTTCTTCATTTGCATCTTCTGTTTTGTTTTTTTTCCTGGGTTTCTCTTATTTTTGTAGGGCACACAAGTCGGTTGCGATTCCAGATGGGTGACTCGGCTCCTGTGGAAACACACATGTATACCCTCTTCCCGAGGTGATTAATACATCAGGTGCCTGTGAGCAAATCTTTCCTTTTAACTTTTGGCTGAACTTTAAATCCAATTTCGCTGCAATGTTTTTGCAAAAGTGTAAGATTTTGTTGATTAGTATTAAGGTGATTAATTATAAATAAAGCATGATGGTTTCTCTAGTTAATAAGTTAGCCATCATATTTCCAAATGAAAGAGGACCTGGTAAATTTGTATGTCTCTTATGTTTTCAATAAATAATTTTTCTTTTCTAAGTTGAATTAATTTTTGTAACTGTTGTAACAAGTCTATAATTTTTGATTGTCCTGATAAAAGAGCTGTCTCTATGGCAGGAAATAAGTTAACCACATCCTTAGAGTCTGTGTAAATGTTATGCTGCTGGGGAAATATGGTTAAAGCTAAAATTACAGCAATAATTTCCGCCTGTTGCTCTGAAATGTCAGATCCCTTTTAATAATAGGGAAGTGGTCTGGAATGTATACAACCGAAGTTCCATTTGAGAACCCATCAGTAAAAACTGTTAGAGCTCCTTCGAAAAGTGTTGTTACCACTAATGGAAATATGGTTTTTCCCTCTTCCACAAATTTTAATGAAGGATGTGGAGGAACATGAAATTTTATTTGTCCTATATAATTTAATAATGCTAATTTCCAATTCTCATCATTCTGTAATAATATTTTAATTGTTTTTTATTACAAGTTATAATTATTTTATACATTTCTTTCTAAAGTAACTCTCAGGACCTACTCTTGCCTTGACAATGAGTTGGCTGCACAAATATACATAAGAAGCTATCATTCTTGTCTGACTGTGAGGCAAGTGAAGCCATTCCAGGACTCCATCTTGCCATAAACATCTTATATAAGATGTCTTTAATATTATAATATCCCAGTCTTTATTATACTCCAATTGGACCACTTTTGCTTGTAACTTTTCTTCCACCAATGAAATTTTTCTAACATTATTGGAGTGAATTGTCTCTTAGATTTAGGATTAGAATCCCCTTTTAAGGCTTCAAACAATGGGTGTAATTCTCCTGTGGTAATTTTCAAGTAGGGTCTAACCCAGTTTATGTTTCCTAGTAATTTTTAAAAATCATTTAATATTTTTAATTTATCTAGCTTGAAACTCATTTTTGTGACATGATGTATTATATTTCCTAAATAATTTAAAGGTGTATTATGTTGAATTTTATCTGGAACAATAAGCAAACCAAAGTTGGTTAATTGCTCAATGGTTAATTGTTAAAATTTGTTCTGTTAAATGTTTACTTTCAGCAGCTATTAAAATATCATCCATATAATGAATAATATAAGCATTAGAAAATTCTTCCCCAGTTTTTTGTAAAGATTTATCCACAAATATTTGACACAATATAGGAGAATTTTTCATGCCTTGTGGCAAGACCTTCCACTGATATCTCTGCCAGGGCCTTTTCAAATTACATGAGGGCACATGAAATGCAAATCTTTGAAAATCATTAGGATCCAATTTTATTGAAAAAAATTCCTGAAAATCAATGATTATTATATAATGTCCTTTAGGAATAGCAACAGGAGATGGAAGTCTTGGTTGAAGAGCCTCCATATCATGCATGGTGTTATTAATGGCTCTGAGGTCTTGTAACAACCTCCATTACCCAGATTTCTTTTTAATTACAAAAACTGGAGTATTCCAAGGGCTATTGGATTCCTCTAAATGTCCTTTCTGTAATTGCTCATTTACCAATTGATCTACAGCCTGTATCTTCTCTTGAGTTAGGGACTACTGATCAACCCACACAGGCTGATGATTTTTCCATGATATTGCATCAGCAAACTTCTCATCAGCGGCCTCTTTGAAAAAATTTGTACACTAAAGGAATCTGCAGTAACTAATTTTAGTTCCATGTTTTGCATAATGTCTCTGCCCCATAATGTAAGGGCAAAGCAGATACAATATAATGTTGAAAGTTTCCAAATCTATTTTCACACTCCCACTTTAAAATTTTTGAACTTTGAGCAACATTGTTAGCCATACCCAACCCCATTAATGTAGATTCTGTCTTCATAATTGGCCAGGATGAGGGCCAGTCTTTTCCTGAAATACATGTTGGATCTGCCCCTGTGTCCAAGAGACCTTTAATAGGCTTTCTATCCACTTTTATAGTTTTCATGGGTCAATCCTTAGAAATAGATTGTACCCAGACCACAGTTTCTGTGGAACTGAAACCTCCTGTACCTCGATCTTGTTTTAGGATTTGATTTGGAAGATGGACATAATTTAAAATTAAGATTTCAGCTAATCTTTGATCCATATGTATTTGCATATTTTTTAAAGACCTTACGGTTACGTTAATTTCCCCTTGGTAATCTTCATCAACTACTCCGGGTAATACCTCAAAGTTTTATTATAATTTGAGCTTCTACCAATTATCAAGCCCACAGTTCCTTCAATTACAGAACCATAAACTTGAGTTTCTATTAGCTGAACAGCATGCATGATAGAGATGATGTAATCTCTTTTTGCTGCCAGATCAAACCCTGCACTTCCTGGAGTAGCTCTTGGCAAATCCCATACTGTAAATGGAGGAGACAAGGGATTTAATGGAACTGATCCCTTAGGGGATTTTTGTGTAACCGTAGGTGTTTCCCCTCTTTCGTTTAAGGGGCAGAGGGAGCACCCCTCTTCTTGTTTTTTGTCTCCTTTCTTCTGCTATTAGGAGAATTCTATCCTTATGATATTTTGATCTACACTCATTTTTCCAATGATTGCCTTTCTTTCATCGTGGACAAAGTCCAGGCACTTTATCCTTTTTATTGTTACTAGGTTTATTTTGCTTTTCTTGAAAATCTTTACTCATGTGTTCTGACTGGCCATATGAGAAACAGACCCAATTTCTGGCCTGAGGTCGTGTCTTATGTAATTTTTGTTCATAAGCACTGAATGGTTCTCCTTTCATTGCTGAAGCATATGCCATTCCTTGAGTGACTGCTGGTGAGGCATCTATGCATGCTTTAACATTATCTTGCAATGATCTGGTCAGTAATTGTAAAGTAGTTAATACATAACTTTTCATACTTGTTACCTCCTCCCTCATTTTTCTCACAGTTTTCCTTCTCCTCAATACCTCTCACAAGTTGATATGTACATTTCTCATATATTGTCTTGTGAGCATTGCTATTCCATTGGTTTGCCATTTTGTCTTTTTTCTCACCATTTTGCTTTTCCTCTTCCATTCCCTAATTAAGGTAAATGTATACACAAAATACAGGGTACCAAAATCAGGGGGATAAACCATAGGGAGAAAACCCAAAACAAAATAGAAATCATATACTACCTTAAAAACAGCAACCGCAAAAAGAAAAAAAGCCTCTGTTTTCATATCTTGGAGTTCAATTTGCTCTGCATCAGCTTATATGGTAATATATATATGCATAACAAAGCCACTGGAAAAGAATCGTTGCATGGACACTATGTCATGAAAACAACGTTAACAGTTTCTGATGGTAAAGGTGGAATTGGGATTGGTGAATTCACGATTCTGATAAAGGAATTTCAAAAGAGTTTTACAATTATGACAGGTAAATTTTAATTCTTCAGCATTTTTAACAACTTAGCCTATTAAGAAAATTTAAAATTGCCTGGGAAAAGAGGCTTTCATGCAAAGAAATCCATGGAGACTTAGTGGAGAGAGAGCAATGTGGGTGAAAATGGCTCATTAAACAAACAAACAAACAAACCAATAAACCTCAGAAAACTTGCTGGAAATCATGTAGGTTCCCTTGAAAATGTCCTTACCCAGGAAATATATTTTCAGTTTGTGAAACAAGGTTGTAGTGGAATTTAAATTCAAAGTTCTTTAAAAAAAAAAAAAGACATCAAAATTTGTGAATTGACCTTTAATTACCAAATTGTAATTCTCTGAAAAATATATTTTGAGTCAAAATATTTAGAGAGAAATTGTCCTGAACAATGAAAGAATGTATTGGGTTTACATGTTTCTATTTGTAATTCTTTCCACAATGTCTTGCACATGAAGCACTGAAACACAGAAAAAACATCTGATAGGATAATTCAAACCAATGATTTCACATTTCTAAGTGGCTCACAAAAAATAATATCCTTATTAAGATGAGATAGTGAACACTTCTCTTATTACATAAGCCAAAAATTTTTGGGATCAAAAAGAATTGAGGAAATGAAAAATGTAAGAAATCTCTTTTTAGAACCCGAGCTAAGCATATTGGCTTCAACAGTGGAGAGAGACCAAAACTTTTTGATATAGATTCTTTTAATATTTTAGCTACCTAAAGTTATTTTACAGAGCCTATTTGCCTCACTACGATGCAGAACAGTTTGAATGAAGACATGAAAATAAATTACACATCCCAATGAGGCAACTTAAAAGAGTTTTAAATGAGAATCAATGAAGATGGAGCAATGGGGGAGCCGTATATTCCTTCAGCTTCACTAAACTTGAAACCATGAAGCTGTGATTCTTTGGAAATCAGGAAAGAGCTAAGAGGAGGACATAGAAGTAGGACATAGAAGCATTGTCCTTTGTAACAGACACTGTCATCCAAGGTATGGATGATTTAACTCTATTCTCCTCGATACAACTTGTTGAACAAATGCAAGACCAAGAGAAAAATAATCAATTGAAATAATTTTGCAAAGAATAACTTCACTTATCCTGATATTATATCTAAGAAGAGACTTAATAGAAAAGACAAAAAGTGGAGTATACTTTGGTTTCCTCTAAGCATCTTGTTACCAAAATATGTCTTTGATATTAGAAACGATTGAACCCAAAAGTGGTGGAATACTTATTTTTGTTGGCAATTGAGACACAAGAAGACTTTCAAGGTTAAAAAAAAGAAAAAAGTATAGTCAAATATTTGTGATCACATCTTCTTGGACTGGTTTTTGGAGACAAAGTTTTACATTAGAGTTTGTCCTCATTAACATAGAAGTTGGGTATTCATGACAACCAAATTCAAGAGGGAAGTTTAATGGACTCGCTAGGAAAGTAAAAAGAAAACCACTAGAAAACCCAAAAGTGGTGCTGTAGCTCAAGAGTTAGAGTGCTTGCCTTGAGCTGAAGAGCACTGGGACAGCACACAGGCCCAGAGTTCCAGCACCATGACCAACAAAAACAAAAACAAAAAAAAGAAATCAAATTAGCAACAGAAATGAGAAAACCTTGATCATTCCTCTTATATAATGGGTGGGAGAAGAAGGGTAACAAGAAATCTAAAGGGTTCTACATCTATGGCCAGGCAAATGTGTTAGTCATGTTCTTGGTGATAAGGATTACAGGTGAAAATGATCAATTTAGGGGAAAAAACTCTGATAGTTCTAACGTTTATATTAAACAGATGTAAAGATTGATCTGTTTAGATATCATCAAAATATCCATGACCATGAATATGAAAAAGAATGATAAAAATTGGGGGCATTATTAAAGGGAAGAAGAAAAGAAAAGTTATGACATAAGTGTAGCAATGTGAGCACCAGTGTGGACAAGATTGGAAGAAAGACATAAGGAAACAAAAAAGTAATAGAAATAGATTTACAGAAGAAAAGAAAAGAAAGAATTTGCAGGAAGAAAAGGTCAAAACTGTTACAGAGACATTGAAAGAAATATGTTATTTGGATTTGAAAACTAAAAGGACATAGACAAGTTCAATAACAACAGTGTTTTGGTGAACTGGTAGAAATGTAATTCATATTGATGAAATTTTGAGATATGAATGTGAAGCCATAAAATTCTAGATCCATTAATTCAACAGATCCTTTTTATTTTAAATGTTGGGAACAAATGCTTTTATTCTGACCTTAGAAGAACTAATGAGCTCCAAGAAAATGTCTCTAAGGAGCCTTTCAATTCAAATATCACCGTTTGTCTCAAAATGCCTTAAATTCTACATCTTCTAATGTTGGCATAGAGTTACACTGTGGAACTTTTATCCTCAGAGAGTGAGTACTACCCTATTGGTTAACATGGACAAAGTACCTCCATAAATAGACTCGGTGTTTGCAAACAAGAAGTGGTAGCTGGACAATGTTCTTAGCAGTTTGTACAGATGAAATGGAAATAGAGCAATCAAAAGGAACATGCAAAAAAACAAAGGCACAAAATAGAATGTGCCAAGGAAATGCTGATGTACAATTTCAAATAATGTGCTCAGGTGTGAAGGTGTGTTCAAAGTACAGCGTCAGACAATATACTTGTATACCTTGAGAAAAAACTGCATTAAACTATTCTGGGATTATCATACAAGTTGAAACCTGATACACTGACTCTCTAATCAGTCACAACATCATCAATTTAGGGAGTATTTTCCAAGAGCATACTGAGAAAAAGAGGGCTCATCACAATTAGTGTTCAGGTTGAAGTAACAACAATCACATAACGTTTCTTATAAGTTTTCATTTATTTTGGAGCATTAAAGTGGGAAAAAGCAAAGTAAATATTTTGCATGTATCTAAATTAAGTGGGACGAATTATATTGGTCTTTCTTTAACTTGGAAGTTATCGGTTATGTTTTTTTTATACTCTACGTTGGGACAATGATCTGCTTTCAGTTATTTTCTTCTCTTCCCCTTCTTTTGCCCTTCCACTTAAAGAGACATACTTGAGCTTGCATTTCTAAATCCTTCAAAATTATCTGAATTTCTCCATACTTCTGTCAGCCTCCTATATCTTTCTCAAGGGAATATCTTCTTACTACCATTTTTTTTATCCCATATGATATTGGATATCTTCCTGCCTAATTCAGTGCAAGATACACATTAGACTCATCCATATATCTCAACACTTGTACCACCATAAAATCCTATCCTACTTAGAAATCATGATTTTAGTATGTCTGAGGAGGTGACATCTGTCATTTTTGATTGACCATAATTGATACTTACATGCAAGCATGTTTTAAACCAATATGCCTCTCAGTATATGAATGAATTGGCATGTCCATTGCGGTGCTGTGGGCTGTGGCAGGGACGAGGAAGAAAAATGGTTGGCTACCCTCGGTTATTAATCCTGGGTCCCGGGGCTGGCCAGATGGAGAGTTTCCCTGAATAGGGTAAGCATTTTTATAGGAATTCCTTTATTGTCTAATTTTTTTATCTACACACTTTTGCCCAGTGCTTTCCTTTTTATATTTAGGGCAAATTTCTGGTCCTCTCTTGTTAACATCAGTAGCCTTTTTACAGTTCTTCTTTATATGTCCCATTTGACCACATCCAAAACATTTTAGATTAGATGGTTTGTAAAGCATGCCAGTAGTGGGCATAGTTTCAGCAAACAACTGCAAATGCCGGGATTCGGATGTAATGTCTCTACACGCCCTTAAATATGTATTTACATCCCCAGATTCTTTAATAGGCAATAGGGCTCGTTTACAGTCCTCATTAGCATTCTAATAAGCCAACATGCCTAGTGGTTGTTGCAGTGCAGCCTCTCCCACAACAGTATGTTCCAAGGTCAGTGTCAATCGTGATAAAAATTCAACATAGGGTTTATTAAGTTTTTGAATTACTTTAGTCCAGGAGCCGTAATGCTCTCCTACCAGCCGAATCCTCCCCCATGGCTGCCTCAATACCTATGTCTCATAACTGCTCATGGATCTCTTCAGGAGAGTTCACTTGCATATGAGCATCTGCATATGGATTTGTTCCCCTCAACATAGGACAGGTTATGATCTGCAGGCGTGGATTATTGCTCTGTGCATTTTGTCTAGTCCTTTCTGTATATAACTCAGTAAACTACATTTGCCATTGTAGGTATTCAGGTTCCTTAAGCAAGGCTCTACAAAGCATTTTCCAATCCTCGGGAGCAAAATTATCGGGCAAACCCATTAAGTAATTCCTTAACATAATGAGACTGAGGACCATAAGTCACTGATTGTTAAGTTTACCAATATCATCGACAGCAACACCCTCATATCTGGTTGGTTGAGCTATACCATTCATAGGAGGTGGTCAAATTACAGGATAAGGAAAAATAGGCATTTCTTCATCAAACTCACTGAGCCTTCTGTTTTGTGAAGGAGTGATGCGGTAAAAATTGCTTCCGCAAGCTGAGGAGAGGAAGGCTGTTTTACTTTCACCTTCTCAGATTATCCTTTCACTCTGCTAATTTCTAACTCCATATGTAGTAATCTTGATAAAATCAATTCCATTTGCTCAGACATTCTATTTACGCTTTCAGTTTGTTCATTTTCAGCTTTCTTTTTTTTTTTTTAATTGTATTTTATTTTATTTGAGAACATACTGTACAGAGGGGCTACAATTACATGGGCAGGATAATGCATACATTTCTTACCAAGCATTGCAGCCTCCTCCTTTGTTTACCCTTCACTTCCCTTCCCCGCCTCCCCCCTCCCCCCACCCAATTTTACCCCCTCCCCCCACCCAATTATACCCCCCTCCCACCCCCACACAGACATTGTAAAGCTGGTTTTGACATGACATTTTGTACTTCTCATTGTTGCAACAGGTCCACCTGAATCCTTAAACGACTTGTTTGTCCCCATCTCCTCCACATGTTATACTGACATCAAATATAGTGAAAGCGGGGGTTACACTGTGGGGGAGGGACATACAAAGCAACAAAGAAATAATCTTATAAATGCGTTAGAAACACATGCATGAAAGAAACGAAAACATTAAAATACATATTTCCCTCTTGTTTTTTCTCGTAATTGTGATGCAGCCTTATCTACTGCGTCCTTAACCTCCGAGTCCAATAGTAAACCTACAATAGAAGGCGCTGCCTCTTTCTTTAAGTCCGCTATTAATCTTTTCTCATTTAAAGCTTTAAAAAGGGTATGTAAAATAGCCCAAATGGACCAAAATCTAACAGGAATCCTTTCCCCTTCTCGAACATCTCTTTCTACAATACTTTACTCTTTTCCATTTATCAACATCTAATGCCCCATCAACGGGGAACCAAGGATTCCATTCCCTAACTACATTAATACACATTTCTATGTCAAAAGAAAAAATAGTTACACCATAAGCAGCAAGTAAATATTTTAGCATATGTAAGTACGGAGTAGACTTAACTTATTCCATCACCCTGTAATTAAAAGTACTTACCTGAATATCCCTTCCTGTATTCAACACTGCAGGGTCCCTGTTTGTGTGCCAGTTGTCAACGTCTCAGGCATTGGGGTTCCTGGGTAAGGTTCGCAAAATCACGCGGATACAGGGGTTGCAGAGTGCAAACAGCAATTGCCACTGCATGCTGTGCTTTATTGTTAGTGGGTATTTAAAGACAAGCAAGTATTATCTTTGCCAAGATTTATTCAGGAGACAATCACACAAAGAATTTCAACAGATACAATTTTGCTTAAACTATGAGATAAGTCTTTGTATATTTTTATCTAAACTATTTAAGAGCAAGCTCAAACCATTTCCCTGTACTCTGGAAAATGCTTGACTAGCTGTTTGTCTTTGCATAAGTAAGCAGAAGAGCTACTTCCTCAGCTTTGAGACATGATAGCTTTGAGATAGGGAGAGAGAACATGTTCCCTCTCTAGGCCGGCATGCCAAGAGCTTTCCACATACACAAACACAGTCCTCAGATAATCCTGAGGCCGGAGCCAGCATCATTCTGTCCCTCCAACACAGACCCTGAGTCTTCACACAGATTGTCTCACCAACTCTTCTATTACTTTAAGCAAAAACAAAGCAAAGCAAAGCAAACAAAATAGACATTATCATTAATTAAGCTGCTATTAAAGATTCTAGGCACAATTATACTGTTAAATGATGTTAGTAAATATGTTTTGTAGATACTGATCTCACATGTGTCACAAAAATATCCATGGATTCATAACTAGAAACTCTGAAGTGTAAAGTATATTAATTAGGTGAGTTTCATTAGGTAGCCAATGAAGAGAACACCACAGGGTTTTCAGTCAGGTAAAGAAGTTTATTTACTGAACTGCTGCCTATGCCATACATGGTGGAAATGCATGTAAAAAAAATGGGGCGATCCAACCTCTGGCAAGGATGTATCTATGTGAAGAACCAGATGAGGTGTGGCCGTTTGGGGGAAACTCTGGCCACACTGGATCTGGATGTGACTTCAAGTTCTGGGACTCACTTCTGGTCAGATAGAAAGTGGGACCAGAGGCTGACCAGGTTGTGACTTAACAGGATGGGGAGGTGGCTGCCTCCAGGTGTGCCAGATACTAGGCAACACATAAAGGGTTGAAACTTACCCAAGAACTGGCTGCATAGGGTCTGCATGACCTGGGGCAGACCTAACAACAAATACAGGTAGTTCTTCTGACATATGACTCCTGACTCCAAACAATTCATTCTCAATCATGTTCTTAATTTCTTTCTTTCTTCCTTTCTTCTTTCCTTCCTTCCTTCCTTCCTTCCTTCCTTCCTTCCTTCCTTCCTTCCTTCCTTCCTTCCTTCCTTCCTTTCTTTCTTTTCTCCCTCCACTCTCTCTTTTTTGTTTTATTGGTTGGTCGTAGGGTTTGAACTCTGGGCTTGGGAACTGTCCCTCAGCTCTTGAGCTCAAGTCAAGCACTCTACTGCTTGAGCCACAGCACCACTTCTGTTTTTTGAGTGGTTTATTGGAGATAAGGGTTTCACGGACTTTCCTGCCCAGGCTGGCTTTGAACTGCAATCTTCATATCTCAGCGTACTGAGTAGCTAGGATTACAGGTGTGATCCACCAGCACCCAGCTCTTTCTCTCTCTATCTCTCCTCTCTTTCACTCACCCTCCCTCTCTCCCCTGCCTCAGCATTCTCAACTCTCAAATAATGAACACTTGCTGAGTTGAACTCACAGGCTGGGAGAGCAGCTCAATTAGCATATGTGAAATTTATTTAATGTTTCCTTCTACTTCTACCACAGGTCACTGGAATCAAATAATGAACACGCAGCAGCATGCCATCTCAAGCCGTTTTGAGGAGGAAAGCAAGCATGCTCACTTCATTCTGTGAGGTTCACACTGGGAAGGTGGGGCAGACTCCTCCCTCCTCTTGCTAAATCTCAGCCCAGGTTCTGCATCCGTAGAGGTGACTGCCTCCAAGGATTCAGGTGGACCTGTTGCAACAATGAGAAGTACAAAATGTCATGTCAAAACCAGCTTTACAATGTCGGTGTGGGGGGGGAGGGGGGTATAATTGGGTGGGGGGAGGGGGGTAAAATTGGGTGGGGGGAGGGGGGAGGCGGGGAAGGGAAGTGAAGGGTAAACAAAGGAGGAGGCTGCAATGCTTGGTAAGAAATGTATGCATTATCCTGCCCATGTAATTGTAGCCCCTCTGTACAGTATGTTCTCAAATAAAATAAAATACAATTAAAAAAAAAAAAAAGAAATGTACTCATTATCTTGCCCATGTAATTGTAACCCCTCTGTACAGTATTTTCACAATAAAAAATAAAATTAAAAAAAAAAAAGAGTCCCAGTTACTCAAGTGAAACAGTTACAAGGCAGAGACTTAGCTTCTTGTGGTGCTGAGATTAATGGCAGCATGATTCAACATGATCCACTAGTTTATTGAGATTGGGACTTCTTAAATTTTTGGTTAGGCTATGCTCAAATTGTGATCTATTTATTTCTGATTGCTGACCATGATTATAGATGTGAACCAGCACATCAGACCATTCAAAGTTCTTTATCCCACATGGAAGACATGAAGTTTTTTTTACCAAATGACATACAACTAGACAGACAGCAAAAGTAAGTCCTTAATTCTGGTCAAGATGTGTTGTTAATGTGAAACAAAATTACTTAGCAAAATATCTGACTACTGTGATTATACTTTCAAACTTACCCTACACTTTAATATCAAATCACTTATATTAGCCAATGATTCACTCAAATTACCTGTAATTATTTATGTTTGTCCTATCTTCTAGAAGGAGGGAGAACAGGAGCTCACAAAATTAACTAAAGTGGTAGAATTTGAGTGGATCACAGTTCTGAATAGGTCTAGGAAGGAAAGTATCAGCCATATCAACCTACTAGGTAGGGATATTGGAATGCAATCCTGATCCCTGCTTTTTGGACTGGGTGCAAAAATTGCTACTCTATGCGTAAAGTAACTTAAACTAGAAAGGAGTGATGGAGTGACTCCAGTGGTGGAATACTTATATAGCAAACAACATCAAAACTCAAATCAACTTCCTAAAGATAAAATAAGACAAGGAAAGAAAGAACGACTCATACTGAGCATGTGTTCATTGTAAAGATTTACACTAAATTATTGTAGTTATAAATGCCATCATTTATTTCTAGGAGCACACACATTTTATGTCAAGACTAAATGAAAAATTAACACCATATATATAAAGCTTTGGTAAAACACAGGTCTAGCTTACAATGGTGAACACTTAAGTTTGCATGTGCAGTGGTGTTGCAGGGTTGTTAAGGTTTATGGAAGTCCATCTTTTTGATGGACTTGACATGATGAAATTACCTAAACATACATAACCATACACTTCACTGGACAGACACTGCTGATATATATATTGCACACACATGTATGCATTTATATAGTAAGTGACAGGTAAATAAAAATTAAAAAAAATATAATGAATAAATTTAGTGAACAGATAACTTTTCCAAAGTATTACTTTACCTGAACCAGTTCATTTCGTAGTCTCCAATGCTATATCACACTTACATGGCTGCTGATCCCCTAGAACTTTTATATGAAATTGTTTTTTCTTTGTTTTACAAGTGAAAAGCCTGCCAATAAGTATACTTTCATGACATTCCTTTCTTTAGAAAATGCAAAGCACGTTGTGTTATCTGGCCCTTTATGTATCATCAATATAACTTTTTTTTATAATTTCAAGTACATATTGTCTAAGATCTCACTTATACTCTTCCAATAGTACCTATGGGAAGGAGAAAATGAAGGATTATTCTGTTACTTTGGGAGTTTTTGTTATTAATAACTGCAATGAATATGAAAATGAAACTCTGAAATTACTTAGAGAGGTAACTTGAAAGTTAAATTTCTACACACTTAGGTTACTCCCTCAACTAAAACACAGAACTTAAAATAAGTAACATTTTTAGCTGGGTGCCAGTGGCTCATGCCTGGAATCCTAGCTACTCAGGAGCTGAGATCTGAGGATAGTAATTCAAAGCTAGCCCTGGCAGGAAATCCATGACACTCTTACTTCAAATTAACCACCAGAAAACCAGAAGTAGCACTGTGGCTCAAGTGGTAACATGCTAGCCTTGATCTGACCAGCCAGGGACTGCGCCCAGACCCAGAATTCAAGCCCCTTGACCAAGAAAATTAAAAAGGAAAAGAGGGGGACAAAGTAATATTTTAACGCTAATGTGCGTATATACACAAAAATTGTCTAGAAATAAAACTATAACAGCCCCTGGACTGGCAAAAACGAGATTAAAGTGAAATTGCCTTCAATAATTCATTTAGACGATCTAAACTGAGGGCAGGCTACTGGAACTCACATCACTAATTGAAGAGGTAGAATTTGAGAGGATCACAGATCAGAACCAGTGTGCAAGGAAAGTAATAAGAGTCTCATATCATCCTAAAGGTTCGCATGTTGGAATGCATTTGTGATCCCCGCTACTTGGCAGACAGAGGTGAGGAACTTAGCCTGTGTTCAGCCCTCAGCAAAATGGATAACCTATGAACAAAGTAAATAAATCGAAAAAGGATTATTCTAATGGTAGAATACTTGTTCAGCAAACAAAATATTTAAATTCATACTCAGTTCCTAAAAAAGGAAAGAAAAGGGAAGAAAGAAAGAAAGAAAGAAAGAAAGAAAGAAAGAAAGAAAGAAAGAAAGAAAGAAAGAAAGAAAGAAAGAAAGGAAAGAAAAGAAAAGAAAAGAAAGAGAGGAAGAAAGAAAAGCAAGAGAGGAAGAAAGAAAAGAAAAGAAAAGAAAGATAGAGAGTAAGAAAGAAAGGGAGGAAGAAAGAAAGGGAGGAAGAAAGAAAGGGAAAAGGAGAGGTATAAAGAAAAACCTCAGCATGCTTTAGATGTTAACAATGACCCTAATCATTTTAGCTATAAATGCCTTCATTTAATTCTGGGCAGAGACATTTTGTATCAAGCCTGAAAAAAAATATAGCATACCGCATACAAAACTTGGGTTAAATACAGGTCTGCCCTACACTGTTGGACCAATAGGAATGTATGTCTAGAGCTATTGCAGGTATGTTAAGGTGTGTGGGAGTTTATCATCCTGATGATCTTGCAATGATGAAATTGACTAACTACACAATTACCTTGACAGATCCCTGCTGAGACCTATATTATGTCACAGGTTAAAAAGGAACAATATATACAATGTAATATATTGAACAACCAGGTATTGTGTCCAAAATTATTTTTACCTGATTCAGTGTATCTTTACATTCTATATCACATGTACAAGTTTCTCATTCCCTTCTGTTTCATTATGTTGTCTTTCCTTGGTTTTGTTTTGTTTTCAGAACCGTGGTATAGGAGGGTATTTCTTATATTTTTGTCTTCTAGTCTTCAGAAAGTCTGCAGTTAAATATGCTTACGTTCCTTTCATTAGAAAATTTAAACCACATTGGGTAGGGTCTTTATCATGATTTTGTTATGATCTCAAATACGTTTTTATTTCTGACATTCTACCTGTATAATCTCACTTCAATCTTTTCCAAAGGGCACTTTAGTGGAAGTAGGAAATTCAAAGCGGTTTCTGGTAGAGAATTTCTGTTACTAAAAATTCTAGTACATAGTAAAGTAAGTAAGTCCAAAATTATTCATTAGAGAGATGATTTGAAAGTCATCTTTTTACATCTTAATACTCTTTCCTCAAATAAACCAGAGGATTTAAAATAACTTATATTTATAAGTTAATGGACACAAATGTGGACGAAAATTCTAGAAATAAAATGATCACTCATGAAACCTTACTGATGCTTCAAAAAATGCTTTCCAGTTAGAGGAATCATCTTCACACATTTTCACACAATGTGAATCTGCCTGTTAACAGAACCCCAAACTAGACTAAGGCATCTAATAGCTATCTAATTTTTGTTGTCTTTTGTCAATACTTCTTTCTTATCATATGGACAAGTATGAATTCTGTGACCATTATAAAATCACTTTTGTAATAAATGTTCCTAGGTGGGAACTTCAAGGATGAGGTGGTGTGGGGTTTCTGGTGGAGCCCTGTCTGGTTCAAGGGAGGAGTTGGTATTGGCACAGCCTCTGTGGTAAAGCAGGGCAGGGTTTTGAGGGTGAAAGCCAGTCTGTGTAAGGCTTTGAGACAGCAGGGAGGGGACAGGAAAGAGTAGACTTGTTAGGAGCAGGGTCTCTTGTGGAGTAGGTGGGACTTTAGGATGGAGACTGTCAGGTGGATGGGTTTTCAGTGGAAGAAGGCAAGGTCACTGGGGAAGAGGCTGTTTGGGGCAGAGCTTTGAAAAGGAAGAACAAGGCTACAGAGGAGGAGGTTACTTAGAGGAGGGGTTTTGGTGTAGCACTGTGAGCCCTGGTGGGATATGTAGGGTGAGGTTTCCCATAAGGCAGGGAAGATAATGAAGGCAAGAGGCTGACAAAAGGTGGGGATTCTGGTGCAGGAATGCAGAGCTATGAGGGAGAGGCTTTTCAAGTTCTGTGAGAGGGCAGAGTGGTGCTAGAAAGAAGTGGGCTAGTAAGGGGCGGGCCTTTGGGAAGTGTGTTATGGTGGAGGTGGGGTTTCGGGCAGAGCAGGATGTAGTAACAATGTATAGAGGAATTTTTTAGGACCAGAGCTTTGTGAGAGCAGAGATAGGATCCAGTGGACTACACTAGTTAGGACAGGGTTTCTGGTGTAGCCAGTTACCACTTCGAAAAGAGCAGTAAGTTTGGGTGGGGATTTCAGTGTTGCAAGGCAGGACATTAGACTTGGACAGGGTTTCCAGTGGGGCAAGGCAACTTTCAAAAAGGGATTATAAAGGGACAGGGATTTACAGTTGAGCCTGGTGAGGCTTCCAGAGGGAGGCCAACAGATGCAGTAGTTTGCATTGGAGCAATGAGGGTGTAGAGAGATGGGATAGTGTGGTGGGGGTTTTCTAGAGCAGGTCAGGGCTTGGAGCCATGGGGTTAATTGGAAGAAGGACTTTGAGAAGGAGTGGAAGGTCTACAAAGGTGTAGAGTAATTATGGGCAGGGTTGAGTAGGGTGTGGCTCTGTGGGAGGAGCCAATAAGGGGAGGATTCATCACGGGAACAATGAAGCCATTGAGAGAGTAGATATGAGAGGTAGAGAGGCCTATGGTGAAGCAGGGCTGGCTTTCCAAGCAGGAGATGGGCTGTGTGAGAAGCTTCTGGTCAATTAAGACGGGGCTACAAGGGCAGTTATAGAGAGGTGGAGGGTTTTTGGTATAGCATGAAGGAAATTGTGGGAAGAGGTAGGTTTAGGGCTGGGCTTGAAAATTTCGGCTACTTAGACTAGTTATGGATCCAGTTTCTGATGAAACCAGGAGGGGTCGAGGGAGAACTTTGGTTGGGAGTGGGGTATGAAAGGAAAGGGAGGAGCTTGGAAGTAATAGAATATGGGAACAATGGGACTCTGAGGGAATAGAGTAGTTAGCTACAGGGTATCTGGTGGATGAAGTTAGGATTAGAGGGAGGAGCCCAATGTAGGCGGGGTTCTTGGTGCAGCAAGGTGGATCTTAGGAGGAGATATGGATGTGGCTTGGTTTCTGGTGGTGAAGAGCAGGGATTCCAGGAAGGGGTGGAGTGGAAGAAGGATTTCCCTGTAGCAGGGGAGGACTTTCAGGAAGGATTCTGGTTGCAGTCAGGCCTTTGAAAGTTTATAGCAGGACTACCAGGGGGTAGGTTATTTAAGGTTGGGCTTTTTAAGGACCAGGCTGACTGGAAGAGGGTTTCCAGTGGTTCCAGTCAAGTTTTATGGGAAGGGGAGATAGGAAAGGGACAAGATTTAGTAAAGAGTGGGGCTACAAAAAATAAACAATTACTCTAATAGGAACACCATTTTCAGTCAGTGTAGAATTATATTACTTTTATGTATGCGAGAGATATTGGAGAAAGTAAGCAAGTAATAATTTCTATTGAATTTTTAAAAATTCCTGTTGAGTGAAAATAAAACCACAGGTCACATCAGGCTCAGAGGCCTACAGTAGACTAAGAAATATGAAGCACTGGACTGGATTCCCCAGCACAACCTTTAAGGACTACAAAAAAAATTTTAAAATATCTCACTTGGTCATAATGGACACTCTATTATCTTAAAATTGTGAATGAATAGAACTTTTACTCTGACCGTTTTAGAAATCCTAAAACTAAGTAAGTGATAATGTTTTAACTTTATATAATATTGGAAGTATATTAAAATAATTAGGAAAATATAAAATTGTACACAGAATATTTGTTGTCCAGCATCAATTTTAATCTAAAAGAATTTAAAACCAGAAAATTGCCATATAGTGAGATTGCAGCATGGTTTCTTTTCAGTCATCAAAATGGTGACTTAAGGAATGTGTCTTTATCATTGGATGCATCGATGTTAAAACATATTTAAAAATGTGAAGCACTATACAGACCCTGAAGAAACTCAGAGGGATCTGTGAAATGAGGTTGGAAGAAAATTAATGAATAGTTACAGTAAGAATTGATCTTCACCAGGCACATAAATATTTTCCAGAAGAAAAGACTACATTGAAAAATAAACAAAAAAAAGAAGCAGGCAGGCAGACCTTGAAATACACAATGAAGAATATCTATTGAAGCATGATTGCAATAATCTTTTACCTAAGTTACAGTACTGATCTATGTTCTTCCCTAATGCCAAATAACAAAGCCATGAAAATGCAGTAATAATTTTCAAGACATTAGACTTTACAGAAGGAATTCAATGAATGTATTTCTAGAAAGTAGAGATAGATGTCTGAGATAAAGAGTAAAGCAAATATCCCCAATTCTTAGCCCTTCGAGGTCAGAGGGGTACAAGCCGAAGCACAAGGAGAATGGACAGAAGTACAGTAATGCATACCAGTAGTTCCCAAGATACAATGATGAATATAAGAAGGGAGAAAATCAACATGACCATCACATGACTTAGCACTGGAGAATAGAGAAAAGAACAGTGAAAATCCATGGAGAATCACAAAGAATGCCCTTGCATATTTGACAGAAGTGTGCATTGCATGGCATTGAGGTCTAAAATATTTGTAGGTATTATAGGAAACTATGTGTGCTCATATTGTGCCTCAAGTAGTGATAAACTTATGATTTACAGGACATTGAGTAATAATAAAGGTCCTGCTTCAGTAGTGTAGAGTTAAACCTTGATAAATTCTGTTTTTAAACACCTAACACCCTCTAAAACCAAGACAAGAAGATTCAAATTATATATAATTGACTTGACTGCAACAATAGAGTTCAAAAAATCAAATCACATAATGTGGATGCAAAAGGATTACATTATTAAGGTAATCTTTAAACAACACACAATTTTTTGTGAATAGTCCTGATTATAAATGATTTGTTTCCCATACAGATTTTGGATGCACAAAAACAACAAAAACAAAAGAAAACAAAATGAAAAATGACACTTGGCAATAGAGCTAGATGCCAGTATCTCATCTCATGAGGCTGAGATTGTAAGACCATGGTTCACAGATGGCTGGGGTAGCAATCCACGAGATATTTATGTTCAATTGTTCAATCAAACACGTAGTGAAACCTTGGTTAAAATAGTACAGATTCAGTCAGTCATGAGTGAAAAAAACAAGCAAGATTTTGAGGCTCTGAGTCAGTTTCATTACTGCACACACGCGCGCACGCACACACACACACACACACACACACACACACACACACACACAAACAGCGAATATTAAGAGTGTAAAAAATGAAACTATCTGCTAGGACTATCCTAAGCATATATTAATTAATAAAAATGAGGGAAACCATAGAGCCTATGTTTTTTGAGTCTAGCTTTCTTCACATAATGATTTTTTTCCAAGTCTTTCCATTTTCTTAAGAAAGGGGCTATGTAATTCTTTCTCATAGAAGCATGAAACTCCATTGTGTATATATACCACATTTTCGTGATCCATTCATCTACTGAGGGGCATCTGGACTGGTTCCATATCTTAGATATGGTAATAATGCTTCCAAAAACATACTTGTGCTGGTAGTTTTAGTGTTTTATTTTTTGGAGTCCGGTCGTGGGGCTTGAACTATGGACATGGACGTTGTCCTTCAGCTCTTCAGCTCAAGTTTAGCGCTCTACCACTTGAGCCACAGTGTCACTTCTGGGTTTTTTCTTTTGCTTATGTGGTACTGAAGAATTGAACCCAGGGACTCTTGCATGCAAACACTACCACTGAGCCATCTTCCCAGCCTGAGAAGATATTTTAACTTATTTTGTACATGTAAATTAATATTAAGCAAAGCTAAATAAATAATTACTTATTTACTCTTCAGAGGATGAGTATATTACTCTTGGATATCTTTGAGGAAAAGACTTTAGACTCATTACAACTGATACCTTGCATTGAAATTACAGGCTAAACTTTCTTCTTCATTAAACAAAAGCTTCAGTTCTTTCATATTAGAATTATAAAATCATAATACCTGAATGTTGATTTGTTTTCCTTTGCTATTTTCAATTCCATTTTTCATCCATTAGCTATCTAGAGATAATTTCCACAAATGCCCATGAATGGGATTGCTGGCTCTAGAGCTATGTACATTTGACCATACAAAATGATGCTAATTGAAATGGACTCCAAGACATGGAAACAACAATTACTTTTTTTTCAGATATCAACCTTGATGTCGGTAAAGAAGTGTAACTAGATCTTATTTTATTTCATTTGTCTTTGATTTATCTCTGGACATCTCTGTCTTGATTCTGGTACCTTCCATCTTGTATATACATTATCTGATTTGGAGAAGGAAAGGGAAATAACATAATGATGAAAGAAGTGACCCATTACAACAATGATATTCACAAGACAATATACCAGCAATGGACTTTACAACTTTGGGGTGGGGGTATGGTTGAGGGTGGGAAAGGATAAGAGAACAACAATGGAGTGTGTAACAATATTCATCAAAGAATGTACCTTACTCATGTAACTGTAACCACTCTGTATAGTACCTTTAAATAAAATAAAATTTTAAAAAGTGAACCTATCCTAGAAAAAAATATCCCTTTCAAAATAACCCATCTGTAATAGTACTTGTGAGGGATTCTAGAGTCAAACTGTTATACCTGGAAAGGGATATATTGGGAAGCCATCTCAAACAGCAATCAAAAGGCTGTGAGCTTGTGCTCTGGAAAGGTCAAACAGTTAAGGGAAGACAGGGGTATGGGTTATTACCTCAAAAGTATTTACGTTAGAGCTGTTGGAAAGTAAAAGTTTAAGACTTTGGAAACAAGATGGATGTCTGTGCTATGGTTGTAATGATTATTGCTCCCTTCTGCTCCTTAAAAATAAGGGATTCAATTATCACTATGTATACAAACAATACCTCAGTTAATGGTTGTAAGCACAAACTAGATTGATGCCTCAGTTTGTGGACATACCTGTAGCCTCTCATTACCCCACCCCTGTAGTAGAATGAATATAAAGCATTTTAAACAGGATTTGGTGATCCAGAAGCTGGCAATGAGGCTTTGGGTCCTCTGGTGTCTTCTTTCCTATAACTTCCTGTGATTTCTCAGTTCTTTGGCCAGGTATCCCATCATCTTTGCTGTTTCATGGTTGTGGTTAGTGACAGTACTGATATTCGGAACACCTCAAAACAAACTATGGAAAACACTTCCTCAGAGAAGATTCACAAATGTATAGGAGCACCTGGAAAGAAACCAAACATCAGCAGTCATTCTGTGATCCTCTAACAAGAAAGTATAGTTCAAGTGTATCTTTATTTCGGATATATATAAGAGATGGACAATTGTCCCTTTTGTACATTTGGTATTTGGTATTGCATAAATTTTCAGAAACACATATACATTGTGAAATAATGTTATTTATTTCATAGGTCACAAACCACGTCACTGGAGTGATGACCCAAATGTCTTTTTTTTTTGTTTGTTACTTTTTTTTAATTTAATTTAATTTAATTTAATTTGAGAACATACTGTACAGAGGGGCTACAATTACATGGGCAGGATAATGCATACATTTCTTACCAAGCATTGCAGCCTCCTCCTTTGTTTACCCTTCACCTCCCTTCCCAGCCTCCTCCCTCCCCCCACCCAATTATACCCCCCTCCCCCCCACACCAACATTGTAAAGTTGGTTTTGACATGACATTTTGTACTTCTCATTGTTGCAACAGGTCCACCTGAATCCTTAAACAACTTGTTTGTCCCCATCTCCTCCACATGTTATACTGACATCAAATATAGTGAAAGCGGGGGTTACACTGTGGGGGAGGGACATACAAAGCAACAAAGAAATAATCTTATAAATGCGTTAGAAACACATGCATGAAAGAAACGAAAACATTAAAATACATATTTAAGGGTTCATTTTCCTAACATCATATTATCTGACCTTTTCCGCTTGACTCAAATGTCTTATCTCAGTTGCCTGATTCAGACTTAGATGAGTGTGAATTGCATAATTGTGAACATTTTTCCATGAAACTTAACAACACAGAATGAAGTTTGAAGGTCAGGTCACTCCATACCTCTAAAGATTTTACATATATTACAGTAATACACACCTAAACTGCTCAGCACTCACAGCACATTGGTGTGTTATAATTGTCTTCAGATCAGAAATATTCTAGAGTTTAAAGTAGAATGATGGGCTGTACATTTTCAATGCAAGTGTGATGATCACCACCTGCAATTATTCTCAGTGGAAAATCTTTCCTATACATTTTATTGACTTAGCTTCTACTCTGTGCTTTACCATTATCAGGGAGGGTCACACTGCATAGAGCTACAATACTGCAGCAACCTTAGCTGTCTTTGAATTTTACCTCTAATCTTAATACCAAGGTCAACTCCGCAACTCTAATCACATAATTAGTGGACACCTGAACTTTCCAAGCTTGGTTAAAAATTCAGCTATCATTGCTCTTGCCAGTGTTAAAGATCTCACTCTATTAGATTTATTGTATTTCTTCTTGTATTTTCAACACTGCCTTAGATGTTGGTTTTTGATATAGAGCTTTTAGTTTGTATTTGATTTATGGAAGTGTTAGTAATGCCAGTTGAACTGCATATATTATAATGTAAGTAATTTGATGTTTTGATATATGAATTTAATTTTGGCAATTGAGGAAGTCAATGCACATCTCTCAGAAAAGTTTCTTAATATTTACTGGTATTGCTTTATTGTGAACTTCCTAAAAGCAAGTCATAGGAGCACATGTCCTAATCCCATCACTTCTGTCACTGAGACAAGGCTTGAAATGTCCAGACAACTTGGCACTTCATAGTGAGAAAGTTTCTACAATGAAGGGTGAGAGAATAGAAAAAAGAGCAAATGAATCTTCCAACTGTTTTGTTACATGTTCTTTACACTTAGCCATTAAGACACCATAATAGTATATTTTTTTGGGTCCGGTCGTGGGGCCTGAACTCTGGGCCTGGGCGCTGTCCCTCAGCTCTTCAGCTCAAGGCTAGCGCTCTACCATTGAGCCACAGCACCCCTTCCGGCTTTTTTCTTTTTGCTTATGTGGTGCTGAGGAATCGAACCCAGGGCCTCATGCATGCAAGGCAAGCACTCTACCACTGAGCCACCTTCCCAGCCCCCATAATAGTATTTTTATAACTTCTTACCTTCTTTTGTCCTGTTCTGAGATGTTTTATTTATGGATCTCTAAGAAATCATATAAGAATCATAAAATAAATCCATAAATCATATAAGAAATCTTAAAAATAGTTTGTTAGGGATATATAACCTAAAAGGAATAATTTCAGGAAAGTATTAAGCACATAAAATGTAATGCACACCTACAATTGTCTCTTTATTTAAAACTTCAGCAGTTGTAGTTTATTTATTCTAATAACAAAGATTATAAACTAAGTTACAATAGTATTCCAAATGGAACACAGAACTAGAAAAATGAAGGGTAGCACTAAAGAATGCTACTGCTACTACTAATAGAGTAAGAATAAAATTTAGGCAAACCTCCTTCAGAATAAAAGCCACAGGACAGCCCCAACATTACTTTAATTGTTTCATATGAAGACAAGACCTTTTTGTAAAGATAAGTTTTCACAGATATTAACATCAGTTGGGTATATATTTCTTAAGGCCTTCAGGAAGGATGCTCTGACAATGTTGATAGAAACTGACTTCTTTGGGACCTACTACACAATGTGCAGACACCATTCCAAGCATTGCACCTGCATTAGGGTAATTTTAGCGCTCAAGATAGTTCTTCCAGTTAGGAAATGAATTAAGTATTTTATTAAAAACAGAAGTAGGCAACAAGGCCAAACAAATTTCCCAAGTACCCAATACGGATCAGCTGTAGAACCATAATTCAAATCCAGGTTTCCACCAGGCATATCTGAGGATATTCTGTAAGTTTCACCCTCATTACCTTTCAAGATGTATGGAGCAGATGAACCTACATTATCTTCCTAATTATGGTTATAATGGCAATAACATTGCTACAGAATATACATATTTTTAAATTAAAAGGGTGTGGGTAATGATATTGTAGGTGATCTTTATACCAAATAAAGACTGAACCAAAAAGAAAAGTAAGGGGCTGGGAAGGTGGCTCAGTGATAGAGCACTTGCTTTGAATGCATGAAGTCCTGGGATCAATTCCTCAGCACCACATAAGCAAAAAGAAAAAAGTTGAAAGTGGTGCTGTGGCTCAAGTGGTAGAGCACTATCCTTGAGCTGAAGAGCTGAGGGACAGCACCCATGCCCAGAGTGCAGGCCCCACGACCGGAACCCCCCAAAAAAAATAAAAATAAAAGAACCTAGGCTGCAAATTTTAGTCATTGTACTAGCACTCATATACCATATATATATGTGTGTGTGTGTGTGTGTGTGTGTGTGTGTGTGTGTGTGTATACACACACACACATATATATATATATATATATATATATATATATATATATATATATATATATTCTTCCGAAAATATACAGTGAGTTAATTTGTCGAAACCTGGTCATAGAATAAATATGAGGTGTGAAAAAGTTTGTAAGTCTGAAATGACTCCAAGGTATTTTGAGAAGACAGCTGGAACAGTTATCACTTAATCAAATAGTAATGAGGTATTGGTTTGTAGATAGAGATCAAAGCTCACTTGGGACATTTTGTGTTTGTTAAAATCAGTAGTTAGGAGTTGTCAGTAGACAGGATGCTATTAAGGACTTGAATTAATGTAAACAGAGATTGAGAAAAATACAGAAATAATTACTGTACTCAGTGGTAAAAAACATGAGAAGGAATATTACAGAGCTAAGCCCCGGGATACACAAATATGTAAATCATGACAAATGAAGAAAAACAGTAATAAGTATGTAATGCAGACTTATATGGGTAGGTATTTTTAATGTTTAAGGGCTATGAAGTGATTGTGTGATGACCTAAAATTTAAGAAATTCTTAAGTTCAACTATCCTTTGGGCCAACCATAGCTGATAGTTTAAGTAAAACGGGGCCACAATAGTGTGTCTTGATTTACCAAAGTGAAAATAGGCCAATATTTGGAAAGCCACTTTTTGGACCTGTGGTTGGAGTGGCAATTACTGCAGTTTGTTCAACTGTCATTAGAAAGCTACAGGTTTAGCACAATGATAGAAATCTTTCAGGGATCTGGTAGATTTTCCCTCTGTCTTCAATTTCCCTTTTTTTCTGAGAGCTAAAATATCACTACTGGAAGCCTGTCCAAATTGTGCCTTTGGCAAGTTAACAGATAGTCGGTCTATCACATGTCCAAATAAAAGAGAATTGGAACAGGTTTACATTGAGCACTCACAGTAGACGGGTCTCTGGACTTTCTCAGGAAAAGCCTTCTGCCATTGTGGGATGGATAGGGCTGGATGATATGCAAAATAGACACCATAGATGGAAAGTATTCTGCTAAGTTAACACTTGAGATATCGGATGTTTTAACTGCATTGTATTGACTTTTATGAATCAGTTAATCAGATTCTTCATGCCATATTATTTTAATAGACTGTAAAATGCATGCTTATCGCATTTCCTTTGTATAACATATAGTATGTTTTGAAATTTGGTATAAAACATTTGTCTTTTCATTTATTTACTTTTAATATGTTTTACTCTAGTTTTCAAGAGTAGGGAAATGCCCTGGAACTTTGTAATTTGATGTCATATGTAATTTATTTTTTTAAAAATTCTTATTTATTGTCTATTGCAGCCCCCGGCTATATGTAATTTAAACTGTAGTTTTCTTCAAGTGTATCATCCTACACTGAAGTTTTTTTCTCATAAGCTTTCTAATAAATATGTAGTCTATTCAATTTTGAAAAGTACTGCTGTACCTCCCACTTATTTGTGGCATTTCTGAAATCCAAGTTCCTCTGTGTGTCAGCGTGGATACTTTTGCTTGTAACAGTTTTGGTATTGAATACATAGCATCTGACTACTTAGGGAACAAAGGATGTGAAGTTACAGTATCCCAATAAAGAACTTCCAGGACAATTCAAGGGCAACTCATGTACTCTCTGTGTAGGTGAATAAGAGCATAGAAAAGAAAGTCTTATACATGAAAGTGACTGGGAGTGTGTGCACATAGGTATTCACTTATTTATCTGTTGTTATAGTTTTACATATTCAATATTATTCATTATATATATATCCAAAATCCAGAGAACCACATCCATGGGCATCGTTTTCCTATGTTGCTCTTTGGGTAATAAGAATGAAACCTGGTATTGTCCTGTGGTAGAGAAATAACTCAGAGATTCAAACATTTTTCTTTCAATATGTTGCCTGTTCCTACATCTAAAATGAGGAAGTCTGTTAATACATAATACATGTTATAATCTATTTAATCTATTTATACAATGTATAATGTATTCTATATTATAATATATATTATATATAATAACTGAGTATTATATATTCATAAGGAAAAATACAACAAACGTATCTATGACCATACTTTCCCAGCCATGATTAGGTTCATTAGAGTTAGGTGCATTACATCTCAACAGGAAAAGTCTACTGAAGTTTTGATGACCTTGAGCTAGATAAGGAGAATTTCTGTAAGAGGAGCCTCTCTTCAATTATGATAAAAAATAAGTTTGGAAGTTATTTTATTTTATTTTTTTGTTTTTATTTAGGTGGACAAGGAGCCTGAACTCTGGGCCTGAGCACTGTCCCTCACCTCTTCAATTCAAGGCTAGTTCCCTACCACTCACCCATAAAAGCACTTCTGGCTTTTTTTTTGCTTATGTGGCACTGAAGAATCAAACCCTAGGCATTGTCCCTGAGCTCAAGGCTCGTGCTCTACCACTTGAACCACAGCACCACTTCTGGCTTTTTCTGCCTGGGATTGCTTTGAATCATAATACTCAGATCTCAGCCTCCAAGGTAGCTAGGATTACAGGTGTGAGCCACCAGTGCCCAGCAAGTCCCTCTTAGATATTATTCTAAAAGCCTCTTATCCAAGGTCACTCCTAAGATAATAAATGGACCTATGCCAATAGTTCCTTCATACTCTCATCTCCTGTTATGGCTATGGTGTGTCTTTTCCATTGTATCCTGAACCTACTTCACAGTTCTCTTCCTAATCCATGATTCTAGATGTATTACTAATAATTACCCAAATTTTGTGGCTATAAACCCTAAATTATTCAACTATTAATTTAATTTAATTTTTTTCAATATGATCATGGTTCTGTACAAATCTGAGCTTTTATTCACCTCTTGCATCTACCTCTTGGCATGAGCAGAGCCTGTGCCTAATCTACTTTAAATGCAAGAGGTTAGCCAAAGAACAGCCTACAGTATTCCTGCCTAGGAGTCAGTACAGGTAGTAGAGTGCCTGAAAGAAGCAATGCATTCCTGACATGAGAAGGGGTGAGAGTGACAACAGCCTACAGAGCAAACTGGCAGTCACAACATTTAACAACTTCTACTTTGGGGAAACTGATCTCCTGCAAAGTGGCAGTGAGATAACTTTAATTTTCTTATATGAAGGAAGTTGTCATGTCTCACTATATAACTCCCTTGTAATCAAAGAGAGGGTCATTCTTTTGTTTCCACCTTAGGCCCAGTCTCAGTTTATGTCAGACTTTGCTCAGACTCTATTCCTACCAGAAGGTCCCTAATGAGGAGGAAAGTGTGATCTCTTGGCTTCTGACTGGCCCTTCGGGACCTGAAGCCACTTTTAGTTTTCAACCTGTTCCTTCTGACAATGGGAAAGCTCATTCTCTGAATTGTGCCCTAGTATTGTGCCCTTTCTTCAGAGAAAGTCAAGGAATGACAGATTCTGCCTGAGTGAGTGAGTATCTCCATTTCCAAAGAGGTCAATTAATATCTGATTCTGAGACCCAGGTGAAAGTCCTTTACCAGATCCTCCAAGCTCTGACTCCAAGCCATCCTCATATTTCTCCAGCTTTTTCTCATGAACCAAAAGGTTACAGGAGTTTAGTTCAGAAACAAGGAGAAATGAGAGAAGCAGAAGAACCATTGGCAGGGTGAGGAATTTAGAGATTTTTGGGTGAAAAAAAAGGCTCAGAAAATATAGAATCAGGGGGCTGGGAAGGTTGTTCAGTGGTAGAGCGCTTGCCTTGCATGCCTGAGGCGCTGGGTTCGATTCCTCAGCACCACATAAGCCAAAAGAATAAAGCTGGAAGTGGTGCTGTGGCTCAAGTGGTATAGCGCTAGCTTTGAGCTGAAGAGCTGAGGGACAGTGCCCAGGCCAGAGTTCAGGCCCCAGGACCGGACACTGCTCCCCAAAAAAAAGAAAATCTAGTATCACTCACATCATTAGGGAATCACATCATAAGAGTAGGGAATAAATGTAATAAATTACTACCTAAATTACTAACTCCACTACTCTACATTACAAGTGTTCTGTCAAAAGTTAGCTGTCCTAGCTCTATTTTGATCAGGA
This sequence comes from Dipodomys merriami, assembly GCF_024711535.1. NCBI lineage: Eukaryota > Metazoa > Chordata > Mammalia > Rodentia > Heteromyidae > Dipodomys > Dipodomys merriami. Next base: position 481,448 of record NW_027206287.1, on the reverse strand, counting down.
AAACAGAGCACATTCTTTCCTTACAAAGTTCTACTGAGTATCTTTATCCATACCCCAGGTTGTTCTTACTCTCTACTTCTCTCTTACTTTCCTTTGCTGCATTCAATCAATGACACTTGAATGTGTTAGCATCTTCTAATCCATTTGTTATAAAGTAAAACAAATTATGGGGAAACATATATCTATGGTACATTTTCTTCTATGGCATATTTATTTGATGTTATTAAGTATTATTTTAATAGTTTCATTGTTAATACTTGAGAAAAATATTTTACTATTAGCAGTAATTAGTTGCACATTTTTTGGTATTTTCCCATGTCTGTGTATATTTTAAGTTTCTAACATCATCTTTTCCCCCAACTGTTGCCTTCTTAAAATTGCTTCAAATTATAAACTATATATGATGGTCCTCTATGTGTTCATTGATATATTTAAATTTTGATCTAATATCTACATATTATAGGATATCTTCAACCTATTGTAATTGGTCTGAAAATCAATATGGATGTTCCTCATTAAAGCAAAAACACAATGCCACAAAAATTAGTGAAATTAGGATTAGGTATATATTAAAAATATTTAGCAATGATACAGTAGAAACATTCACTTCTCATATACCAGAACATGTTTATAGCTATGAATAGCACATTTTCTTCATTCCCTCTTTCTGGTGCATCTAGGTTGATTACACAGCTTAGTTGCTATAGAATATTAATACCATGAACATGTATGTTCATGTTGATTCATATTCCTTCAATATGTATCCAATTGCAGTAAAGGTCATCAACATATCTGTCTTTTTGGTATTGTGTAAACTTCCATTAAGATATCCCTATGGGTTGCACTAGTTTACAATGCCACAAAACCAAATATACTTCCTGATTTATTTACCTCTCCAGCAGTTTATTTATTTGAGTGGTGGTAGCTATTCTGGTGTGTAAGATAGGATCTCAGTGACTTTCCTCTTTATTTTCCTTCGTATTTGTTATGTAGATATGAATCTCAAAAATTTCATTTATTTATTAAACACTTACATTTGTACTTCATTCCTGATTAGTGTCTTTCTTTTTCTTTGGTATTTGATCAATTTTTAAGATTTATAACATTTGATTTTTTCCCATTACAAATACACATTTCAGTTAGTAAAAAGTTTTTTTTTTTTCATTACAGTGGTGCATAATTAACTAAAAACAACAGATTGTACATTTATATCACTGGATGTTTTTGTTTGTATTTACAGCCAGGAAATTGTTTCAATAAAGATGCTGAACATCTTTCATTGATATACTGAAATGTAGTATCTCATATTGGCCTAAACTAATCTCAGAATTAACAGTCAGAGCCTGGGCCACCACAGTCTGGGCTAAGTAAAACCACTAACACAGTATAAACTGCATTTAAAGAGAGCAAAGGGCTTCATAAAAGATGGAAGAAAGGCATCACCTTAATGAAGCAAATGTTGAAGTTCACAAGCAGACCTTAGGAATCTGAATATCAAGAAGATCAAAGGATAAAAGTATTTAGAAGGACAACTTTAGAACTCAAAATTGGGGAGGTGGGACAAACAATAGATACCAAAACTCAATGCTGAAGGGAAGGAGAATTTTACCCCAAACCTCAGCTGTGTCTGACTCTCTCACACAACACACAAAGACACACACACACACAGACACACACACACACAGACACACACACAGACACACACACAGACACACACACACACAGACACACACACAGACACACACACACACAGACACACACACAGACACACACACACACACACACACACACACACACACACACACACACACACACACACACACACACACACACCGCTAGTGAGAGATCTTTGCCAAAGCACAGGCATTCTGGACTTAGACACTGAATACTCAGGAACTATCCATTGTGAAGGCCTTTACTGAAAGTACCCATTGAAATTAGTCATTTACTGAAAGTTAAAACTCAGGTTCCTGGAAAAACCGTGAAATGTCACAATAAAGTTCTGCCCATAACTCCCCTAGCAATAGCCATCAGCGGATGACAAGAAGTACCTAAAGTTACAGATTATTTTTAATTTTTTAATTATTTTACTTTTTTATTGTGGAAATACTGTACAGAGGAGCTACAGTTACATGGGCAAGATAATGAGTACATTTCTTATCAAGCAATTTTTGCCTCCTCCTTTGTTTCCCCCTCCCATCCCTTCCCATTGTCCCCCCGACCCCCCATCGAATCTTCCTCCCCCCTTCCCCTCACCAAAGTTGTAAAGTTCATTTTTCTCCATAAGAACTTGTACATCTCATTGTTACAATGGGTCCACCTGTATCCCTATTTAAACGATTTGTTCTTTTTTCCCCTTCTCCTCCACAAAGTATTGATTATTGCTTAGCCTGCACTCGCTAGCCAATAAGATTGTTATAAGATTACCCAGTTAACAGAAGGGTCGGGGATCTCAACTCTGACCCACTGCAATGGTGACAGTTGTGAGTCCAGGCTCGACCTTGCAATAAATGACTCTAATGTGGTCACATAAGAACTGGCTCCATGGTGGTCTTTGGGGATCCTTATCTAAGCACAAGGCTAGTGTACACAGAGAACCACAGGGGCAGCTGTATCTGGAAAAATGAAGCTTTTTTCCTCTTCTTTTCAGATAATCAATCATGATGTTGCAGTTGGCTCCACAACTGCTCCACATCTGTGCAGGTGGAAGGAAAGGATGCCTTAGACTGCAGGACGGCCTTGTGAACCCTTGGATTTATGTGTAACAATGCAGTTTGTGGTCCTCTAGGCAGGGGTGGCCAAGCTGAAATGGTGGTAAACTTTGCCTGGAGGATGGCACCCTGTGAGCCCTGCATGCATGGTGAAGCAGCCTGGAAAGTCCTGTGAACATCTCCGGGATGGCCTCTCAGTGGATTGGAGAAATTGACTCCTGTAGTTGCACATGGCAGGAGGCAGGAGGAGAGCAGGAATCCTGAAGATGGGAGAGGCACAAAAGCAAACGCACGTCTCCATTGAGACTCCTCGGCCATTCTAAGGAGGTTCACAACCCACACGTGGCGGCCACTGCACAGGTCCCCAGAGGCCCTACTTGTCTGGGGAGCAGTTCCTGGTCCTGATCCAGAGCTGGAACTTCGCAAGTGGCCCTGAGCTTGGCTGGGCTGGAGCGGAGCCTACCAGCCTTGTTTCCTCTGCCCTGCTGAGTATATACTCCTAGCACCTGCCCAGGCTACAGCACCCACAACAGGCCACCTCCTTGGGGCAGCCTGAAGCTGTGCTGACAATTCCTGCCTGGTGCCTGCTTAAGGCAAGAGCCAGGCCTAGCCCACAGCAGAGCTGGCCCTCACTTCCAAGGGCATCGAGAGAGGCATGACAACCACAGGCCCAGCCTTGCTGCCCTCACTGCCCCTAGAGGTTAACTATCAGTCCCTGCCTTTGTTCTTGAAATTCTTCAGCCATTGGTTGTCTCATTATTCATTTTCTGTTTGGGTGGGACTCGAGACTTCTTCCTCTCCTCACCAAGCTAACATGTCCTAGCAAAGCCACCCCAACTACCAATCTACCATATATTATGTGATTTTTTTTGTTTCTCTTCTATTTTCTTCCTCCATGGTATAACCCATTTCCACTGTATTTGAGGTCTGTGAGCTCCAACTTGCATATACAAATTTCTAATATGGGGAGGGGAAGGGAAATAAAATGCTGAAAGAAGTACACAGTATGACCCATTGTTACAATGAGATGAACAAGACACTATGTTGAAAATGAACTTTACTAGTTGGGAATGAAAGGTGAGAATTGGGGTGAGAAAAGGGATGGCAGGGAAAAACAAAAGAGGAGGTAACAATGTTCGTTAGATAATGTACTCACTAACTTACTTATGTAACTCTAATCCCTCTGTCTACCATTTTCACAATTAAAAAAAACATGAAAAAATTATCCTGGAGTACATTAAGTTCAAATTTCCTAAATGTTCTGTAAATTAAGACCAATTTTAAGTGGGAAGTAGGTTCTCAGAAACATTTTTTGTCAGTGTTTGTGTTGTACATTATTACCCAAGTGTACATAAATTAACAGTAGGAGAAACAATAGGAATAGGAGAAAGAGAAGTTCTGTGTTTAAGTATAATGGTTCAATAAACTATAGAAGACTCTGCAAATAAGACAACTTTGAAACAATAAAGCCAAGGCCAGTATTTAGACCTATGTGAGTGACATAGAGAAAGCATTACTCCTAAATGGAACATGAAGGATGAGGCCACTGTCTTTCTTCTACTAGCTCTAAATCATGGTAGCTAATCATGCAAATTTGTAAAAACTATAATGGAAGAATAATTCTGGTTCCAAGCAAGTCATATATAAGACCATGGACTAAACTGGGGGAAAAAAAGGCCATGTTGAGAGAGCAGAAATTATTCTAGCAATGAACTGTTGGCTAAGATCATATTTCTTTTTCTTTTTCTTTTCTTTTTCTTTTGATGGTAGTGGGGCTTGAACTCCATGCCTGGGCACTGTCCCTCTACTCTTCAGCTCAAAGCTTGTGCTGTACCTCTTGAGCCACAGCACCACTTCCAGTTTTCTGGTGGTTAATTAGAGATAAGTGCCTCAGAAACTTTCCTACTCATGCTGGATTTGAACTGCAATCCTCAGATCTCAGCTTCCTGATTAGCTAGGATTACAGGTGTGAGCCACTGGCATCCTGCGTAGGATCACATGTAATTAACTTGCAATATATTATCTCCTTTTATTGTATACATTTTAGTGCTTTGGAAGTGAATTGTACCTTCATAGGTATTCAAAGCCTAATTTTCACGAACTTGCATTTCTTCAAATAGAAATGCTATAAATTTTAGAACAGACATTAAAATAGATATAAAATTCACTTACAGGAATTTGTCCAGTGTACATCCTCTATAGTGTGTCCTTTCAAAATTTGATTTTGGGGGATTTTTTCCAGAGTCTCACACATATTTTCAAGTGCACTGTCAATGAACTACAATTCCCTTTCGAAACACGTTTTTTACTTCTCTTTAATGCATAGAAGTGTAATGAATATACAATTCTTTTTGACCTTTACGACTTGAAAACTTGCTTGCTAAAATTATTGCAGTATTATAAAAATCGATCATTATGAGAAGTTTATCAATTTCTCCACAAATGCATTACTTTATTTTGTGTCATCTTTTTATGTTAGGGTCATACTAGTGAGTTTTCTTTGTCTTTTTTCTTAGATCCTAAAGAGTAACTTATTTCATATGCTCCTCCTATTGACTATTAATTTACACATGTTCTTTAAAGAAATATCCTATTCAGGAAAAATTATATGGAATTAGAAGATATAAAAATACTTAAGATTCAGAATCATTGTAGCATTCACATTGTAGCATTAGCAAATATGTTCCCTCTATCTGTTGGATAAGTTTCACTTCGGTTATAGTGTCCTTTGAATTATGAGTATAGTGTCCCTTGAATTATGAAATGCTATCACTTGATATAATCCAGTATATTCTTGCCTTTCTTTAGCCACTAATGATTTCCATTAGAAATCTTTACTCATACAATGTCATGAATTTTTACGTTTATCTCTTATAGGTTTTTACATCTCACATTTAGTTTGATAATCTTTTTTATTATAAATTTTTGTATAAGGATTGAGGTAGGCCAGGCGCCTGTAGTTCCCTCCTGTAATCCTAGCTAGGCAGGAGTCTGAGATCTAAGGACCACGGTTTAAAGCCAGCCTGGCAGGAAAGTCCATGAGACTTTTATCTCTAATAAACCAACAGAAATCCAGAAGTGGTGCAGTGGCTCAAGTGGTAGGGTGCTCACATTGAGCTGAAGAGCACAAGGACAGTGCCTGAGCCCAGAGTTCCAGCCCCATGAGTGACAAAAAAACAAAACAAAAGAAACAAAAAAATGGATTGAGGTAGTAGTCTAAGATCATTCTGTAAATCCCGAAAGAAAATAGTGCCAATACACCCATTTAAGATTCTATTTTTATTTCATGAAGTCATAGGATAGTTTTCAAAATCTATTGACCATACAACTGAGAATTTATTTTTAACAAATCTGTTACATTCTTCTATGTGTCTGCTCTTGTAGTAGAACTATGTTGTCTTCACTACTAAACATGATAGAAGGATTCAAAGCTAGTATGAAGGATAAAGCTACACCATTTTACAAGATTGTTCTGACTGACCTGTATTCCTTGAATTTACATAGGAGTTTATTGAGCAGGTGGACCAATATTCTACAGAGATATCTAGATGTTTGATAGTCACTCATATTTTGTACCTTCAAAAAACACAAGACCCCAGATATTATATATAGAAAAATGTCTTCAGAGAATACTTGAAACAACTAAAATTACCTCAGGAATTAGGTAAGATTTAGATAACACTGTAGCATAAAAAAGCTGAATGATAACAACTTGAGTTGTACAAAAACAACAGAGGAAAGTGAGAGGAGTAAGAATGATGGACCACATAGGAGCTATAGGTGATTGCTATTATGTTTCAAAAACCAGAAAGACTTCAGAGAAGAGAAGGAGAAAAATAAAGTGTCCTGAGAGAAGTTTCTTTTTAATCCATCTAATAGCTGGTACTAAAATCAGTGGAAATGGGAAAAATTAAAATAGAAATTAAAGCGTTGTATATACATGTTGTAATAGGAATATGATAATTTTCAAAGAAATAAGAGAGAGAATAGTTAAACTCTAAAGGGAAAAGGAATGAAGAGAGAAAAGAAGCAAAGTAAAACCTTTATCAATAACAAACACAAGAGTTTGGAAGTGGAAATATTCTAAATTACAATAAAAATTGCTAGCGTGGATAGAATATGGATCACATGTTATCATATATAATTTTGAAAAAGCATAATAGGAATGAAAGTCATGGTTTAAAACATTATTTGGATTATAACTAGACAGTATAGCTCAGTGGTAAACCATTGGCTTTGCATATGTGAAGCAATGGTGTGAACTCCCAAGCATTACAAAGTACACACAAAGCACACACACACACACACACAAAAGCCACATAAACACACACACACACACACACACACACACACACACACCACATACACACATTTGCAATATTGATATTATCATATTAAACAGATGAAATTATCACAAACAGTAAAAGTATGTTAATATATGAAATAATAATATTGCTCGTAGTATTTAAAAGTTTAGTAGAAAGAAAATAGTCACAATATACTTGGATTTTAATAGATTAAGTAAATTGAAAATTAATAGAAGACATGAGAACTTTCGCAAATAAGTTTTAAATAATAAACATTTTGAAACATGTGTCTTTCTATGTTAATAAATGATTGATATTACTGGTGTTTGAACTCAAGATTTAGAATATGATAGCGAGGTACTGTATATAACGATAGGGATGGCTATATCCATAATCATTTCACTCTGAATAGTTTTACACTAAGGTCTCATAGTTTCCCAGTCTCTCCCGAATTACAAACTCTATTTACACTTCCCACCATAGCTAGAAAATGGATGTCACAAATCACCATGCCGAGCTCAAAGTTCTTTTTTTAGTTCAAGTAAAAATACTTCCAAAAAGTGACCAAGAAATGAAGCCTTTCTTAGTAAAGTATGTGCTTCTTAAAAATACTGTAAGTATTTGTTACCTGGACAAATATTTTTATACTATAAGAAAATAAATGTATTTAGATTCACTAACCATATAAAATTAAGAAATTAATTTTTAAATAGCCACATGTTAAATACTATAAAAGCAAAATATATGTGTCTGAATAATTTACATGTGTAAAAATCATGCAAAATTAAATTAACTGATCTTAAACTTTGAAAAAAGAATTACTCTAAAGAAACAAAAGGAGCCGGGCGCTGGTGGCTCACGCCTGTAATCCTAGCTACTCAGGAGGCTGAGATCTGAGGATCGCGGATCAAATCCAGCCCAGGCAGGAGAGACCGTGAGACTCCTATCTCCAATAAACCACCAGAAAACCGGAAGTGGCGCTGTAGCTCAAGTGGTAGAGCGCTCGCCTTGAGCTGAAGAGCTGAGGGACAGCGCCCAGGCCCAGAGTTCAAGCCCCATGCCTGACAAAAAAAAAAAAAAAAAAAAAAAAAGACACAAAAGGAAACATTTAAGCTCAAAATTTGAAATTTAGAAAATAAAATGAAGTAGGGGCTGGGAAGGTAGCTCAGTTGTAGAGCACTTGCCTTGCAAGCATGAGGCCCTGGGTTCAATTCCTCAGCACCACAAAAGCAAAAAGAAAAAAAGCCGGAAGTGGCGCTTTGGCTCAAGTGGCTCAAGCGCTAGCCTTGAGCTGAAGAGCTGAGGGACAGGGCTCAGGCCCAGACTTCAGGCCCCACAACCGGACCCCCCCCCAAAAAAAAAAGAAAAGAAAATGAAGTATACTCTTCAGTTGACTTAATTAATTGTAAACGCTCTGTATATCAATTTTATAATAAAAAATGCTTGAACAAAAAAAGCAAAAGTACCCATTGATCAATAGCAACAGCAAAAGCATCAATAGTTCTTGTTTTGAGTGTACAAAAATATCGTTGGAATATATAACAATGTTCCTTCCCGAAGAAATGTACTCATTACCTCATTTATGTAACTGTAACCCCTGTGTACATTATCATTACAATAAAATTAATTTGAAATTAAAAATAAACCAAATAATATACCAATTAAGAATTCTTAGAAGCCATTGGTTAAAAATATTGTAAAAAACTCCCCTAAATATCCAAGGAATATACTTTGATGATACTATTTAAATGCTTCAACTTCAGCAGAAAAGCAAAAAGTTTAAAAACTGTTACAAAGTAAAGTAATAAATAAGAATATATTACTATTAATAATAATCATATGACAAATTTATAGTGGTAATCAAATATGTAAGAAATGAGGCAATTTCCATTCATTTGCACTTAATAAGTGAGAAAGAATTTTCTAGGTCTTTTTAAATTGTCATAAGTTTAATGAAGAAATTATTCTGTCACATCATATGATAATCAGACAAAGCTGAAATTAGAACAAAGAACAGATTTATTAAGTTTTTGGATGTTAATGTATATACTTATTTTGGTTGTGGAAAATGTGGGGATTTCAACTTGGGGTATATTGTTCTTGCAGGCCGGCATCATATCTGTGGTTAATTTTAGGATAGTGGTTCCCTTTCCACAAGAACATGCACCTGATCTGTCCTTTTAGCCTTCCCATCATCAATGGCATCAGAGTTGCACACCAACTTTTCTAGCTTGCTACCTTGCCTGGCCTGGATCCTCAGTCCTTCCAATCTTAGTTTCTAGATAGTGCAGGATGGTGAAAATGATCCAATTCACCCAGCTATAGATTGAGAAATAAGTCCACTAAATTTTGGCCTGGGTTCTGTCCTCAAGTCTTCTAAGTAGTTAAGAGTACACATGTGATACCCTGGTGCCAAACACTAAGAATATTTTTAAAGCAAGTAGACATATATATGACTTAGGCTTGTGAATGCCTCAGGAGCAGTGAAGCACAGAGGATAGGTAGAATTTTAACTAGCTACTCAGAGGCTGAATAAGCTTAGCTAGCTACTCGGGAGTCTGAGATCTGAAGACCACGGTTCAATCATGAAAATACAAGCGATTATCTATAAAAAAAAAACACAACAGAATTGTAGCAGTGGCTGAAGTAGTAGACCACTATCCTTGGGCACGGAAGTTGAGGAATAGTTCCCAGCGACTATCAAGCCTCAAGAATGATGAATGCATGCATGAGCATATGCACATGTTCGTGTGCGTACTCGTACATGCATGCACACATATACAAACACAAATGAATATTTCAATGTGAAGTTATTTATTTTTTTTTTTTACCTTGCTGTACTTTATTTCCCTCTATTAGTTCACAAATTAACAAAATCAGCTAAGGACCTATTTACATAAAATTCATCATGTTTCTCTAAAATCTACTCTCTTTTTGGAAGCCTGCTTTTATTTGTCCCAAAAGTAAATTATTCAGGAATTCAATTCATCACTCTCAAGTCTATAGTATTAGATGATTGTTTAGGTTCCTCCTAGCAAAATGATTTTTTGAAATCCTGCATCAAGCAATATATTTCTTTCACTAGAAGAGAAACCTCTGTCAAACAATTAATAATAGCTTTTTCTCCTCCTGGCATTCATCTGTAGTTTTATTTTCTTCATATATTTCATGATCTATCTGTGTATGCCAAAGTCTGCGCTTAGCATGTGTATACCATTCATAGATACTGAAATTGCTATGGAATAAATAATGTTCACTCTGACTATCTTGAAAAAGAAGAATTGGTTTCTTAGCACTTTAGGTAAGAACTTGAGGGAAAGAAACAAAAGGAAAAGTGAGGAACAACTCAACACATAGATTCAAATGAAACAAAACAACCCAAGAAAACAAAAATTAATTCAGTACTCAAGAACCTGCAGGAAATGAAAGATTTAAAAAAATCAGCTATGACAAGCTTATGAAATTTGTGACTACATGGGAGTGCACTGTTGGGAGGATAGTGGCTAAAGCCCAGACTGAACAGAAAGTTCTGTACACAATGCCATGCACCTGTTATTCTAAATTCCAGGAAGAATAACATCAAGTGCACTGAGACCAAGTTAATACACAAGTAGGAAGCCAGTTTCTAGCTGAAAAATAATCAGGATAACTTAGGGCTGGCGGCATGACAAAGTGGTAAGAACATCCATTTAAGGGGCACAAAACACTCAATCAAACTCTAGTATTATGGGTAAAAAAAAGCTATGATTTAAATAATTAGAACAATTGTAATACTTGAGTATTTGAGTGGAAAAAAATCCATTAGAGAGATAGAATGAACCCACGTTGTAATGCTACTTTAGTGATAATATTTAGTGGTACTTGAGACAAAACAGAGTTACCTTGCAAATGAGCATGGATGTACATTTGGGTGATGGAAATACTCTACTTACAAAGGTGTAAATTAGATTTTTTTGGGTAGATTGTAGTTCTTGAACTAAAAGCCTGGGTGATGTCCTTGAGCTTTTTCTCTCAAGGTTACCACTCTAATACTTTGAGCCACAGTTCCAATTCTGATTTTCTGTTGGTTGTTTGGAGATAAGAGGCTCATGGACTTTCCTGCCCAGGATGGCTTCAAAACATGATCGTCAGATCTTATCCTCCTGAGTAACCAGGATTCCAGGCATGAGCCGTTGACGTTTTTAATAATTCAGTAAATTGTATAGTAACAGAAGTTATAAATTATCATTGTAACCTGTGTAATATATGTGTATGTATAAATCATTGCATACAGTTAGAAATATATTGACATATTTTTGCATCTACAATAGATTTATAAAATCATCCTTCCTTATGAAATAAAATGGAAACAAATTTAATAAGGAGCAAAACAAAGGGAATTGTTACACATTACTACTTGTTGAATGGAAGATGAATTGTCCCGACCCGCAGGACTTCAACGAGGGCGGTGAACCTAAGGGAGAAGGAATGAAGGGACAAGAGACACGAAGGACAGCAAGACAAGGATTCTGATCAAGCTGCCAAATTTTATTTTTCACTTAGGGGTATTTATATGCTTAGAATAAGGAAGCTTTTTCATTGGGTGTAGCAGCTGCAGGGTGCTTGCTTAGGGCAGTGAAAAGGTGGTCGTTAGCAGCTACTGGGGAGTGAAAAGGTGGTTGTAAGCAGCTACTGGTATTTGTATGGGGCAGGATGAAAAGACCAGATTCTGTGAACAGCCTCCTGATGTTCCAGTGAGATAGTCAAGCCTATCATGCAGATAGACTCCCTGCAGGGCTCACAACATCTCCCCCTTTCTTATTTAGAAAATTGACCATCAATTGTTGGTGCTCTTTTTGAGGGGGTGACAGAGGCTCTGTTCCTCTAAGGGGCCAGGGTTTTTCTCTGCTCTGAGCAAGCGTCCTCACTCGGGGAGGGGAATTTTACAGGCCTTGGCATGTTTTTTGAGGAGATGGCTTGTGGGTATGCATGCCAACCGTCATGCACCAGAGCTTGCCACTCAGGGGTCTTGGGTTTTGGGATCTTGCGGATCCATCCCCCTGCAGTCTTACCTGCACCCTTGATTAGAGCATTTTTTCTTCCTCCCATAGGTGCATCCTCCCCCAAGTGGAGGGGCCTATAGGAGGAGGGGCGAGCCTATTTATGGCAATAGGCCTTGCCTGTTGAATGGTCAGGAGTTATGAATAAGAAGGGTTTTCTAAATAAGAAAAAGAAGGGGGACTGTTTCCCACTGGAACAAGCTCATGGCAAAAACACTAATTTCTAGATCTCAATGCTGCGTCTGCCATATCAAGGCGATGGTGATGAACCTGTATGGGCTTAGAAACCAAGAGATTAATCTATTATTTAATAAATTTAAACAGGATGGTCCATGTCTGGAGTTCTAGCTGCATCTGCAAGAGAAAAGGCATCATCCTCAGGGGGAAGGTTTCCCCTGGGTTGTGGTAAGCCATTAACCTGTTTTATCAAGCGTTCTGGCAGCCACCTTGGGGCTGCTTGTTCTTGATCTAAAATACAGGGTGAACCTCACCCCCAGATAAGAACAGGATCTGGGCCCTTCCATTTGCCTGTAAGGGGGTCTCGCCACATGACAGACGGGCAGGCAGTACTGGAAGATGGGTGCCAATGCCTGTCAGCTGCCAAGTGGCCTTCATTGTCCAGAGTTAGAAAATTAAGGGAGAACAATGTGTAACTAAGGCGATCCCTAGGAGTGGAAAATGAAAAGGCAGAGGCTTTGAGGCGAGTAAGCCAGGTTGTTAGGGTGTGGTGGGCTCGTTCTACGATGCCCTGACCTTGGGGGTTATAGTGAATCCCAGTAGTATGATAAATCTGAAAAATAGCACAAAACTGTTTAAACTTGGCACTGGTATAGGCAGGGCCATTGTCTGTCTTTATGTGGGCTGGTTTTCCCATTACAGAAAAGGCAAAAACAAGGTGAGAGAGAACATTTTTGGCAGTTTCTCCTGAGTGTGGTGAAGCAAATCAAACCCGCTAAATGTGTCTATGGAGACATGTATATGTCTTGTTTTTCCAAATTCAGGAAAATGGGTAACATCCATTTGCCAGATTTGATTAGGTAGCAATCCACGGGGGTTAACACCCAGATGTTGTACAGGAAGTGAGACAACACAGGCAGGGCATGACTTTACTATCTCCCGTGCTTGCTCTCTAGTAATTTTACAAAGCAATCGAAGACTCTGGGAATTTAGATGGTGAAGATTATGTAATTCTGTAGCCTTTTGGACAGGCTCAACAAAAACGGGAAAAATGGAATGAGTGGCCGCATCAGCTTGAGCGTTACCCTGTGTAAGAGGGCCAGGGAGATCAGAATGTGCCCTAATGTGTCCCAGAAAAAATGGATGTCTCCTGGCCTGAATTAGCTGTTGAAGCTGAGTAAATAAAAATGCTGCATTGGAGGAAACTTTAATAGCGGGTAAAATTTCTAGCAAGAGAACAGAATGAGCAATGTAAGCACTATCTGTATAAATATTAATAGGCTTATCAAAAAACGTCATAAAAACCTGTGTTATAGCGAATAACTCCACAAGCTAGGCTGATTGGTAAGGGGCATCAAAGGTGGTGGTATGGTTGTTAACAATGAAGGCTGCACGGCCATTGCTTGAGCCATCTGTAAAGACAGTGAGGGCTTGAGGAATGGGAGTCTTTTGAGTAACATTGGGAAAAACAAATGGATATAGCTGGGCGAAGTGTAAAAGGGGATCATTGGGGAGATGATTGTCAATTAGTCCTAAAAATCCTGACAGGGCGATGCCCCATTCATCCCCAGTCTGAAGTAAAAATTGACTCTGGTCTTTGGTGTATGGAATTAAAATTGTATCAGGGTCCTTGCCGAAATATTGTCGAGAGAGCAAGTGAACTTTGATAATGATAGAGGCTACCTGGGCAGGGTAAACAGCAATAACCTTGGGGGATGTGGTGGGTAAATGGACCAAAAGCAGGGGGCTGCCCTTATTATTGGAGTGGGGAATCTGTTGCCAAAACAATCCTGTGGGTGTATGAGGGGTATGTAAAATAATTAAGACCAGAGGAAGATTATAAGAAATCTGTGTAACAAAATGCTGGGCAGTGACCTCAGTAACTTGGCTTAAGGCATTTCGTGCATTGGGAGTAAGCTTGAGAGGAGAGGAGGGGTCAGAATCCCCTTTTAAAATCTCATTAAGAGGCAAAAGCACGCTGGTGGGCAACCTTAGGTATGGCCTAAGCCATTGAATATCTCCAAGCAATTTTGAAGATCATTAAGGGTGTGAAGATGGTCTAAACGAAGTTGAATTTGAGGAACCCGAATTTGATTATTTTGGAGTTCTAGACCCAAATAAGTATAGGGATCCTGTGTTTGAACTTTATCGGGGGCAACCTGTAGTCCCAGGGCAGTAAGGGCTTTATAAAGGTCTAAATAGCAGTTTCTAAGTTCGTGGGTGTCAGGTGCAGCAAGCAACATGTCATCCATATAATGTAATATATAGCCACGCTGCCATCGTTTTCTCACAGGGTCCACTGCCTGGGCAACATATTTTTGACAAAGGCTAGAGCTATTGGGGAAGTACCTTCCATTGAAATCTTTGCATGGGGCCTTAAAAGTTAATGCGAGGAAGGCTAAAGGCAAAATAGGGTATGTCCTCAGGATGTAGGGGAATGGTTAAAAAAAAACAATCTTTTAAATCAATAACCATTTTGTAATAGTCCCTGGGAATAGCCACCAGTGTGGGAATGCCTGGCTGTAGTGCTCCCATTGGGCGCATAGCTTTATTAATGGCGCGTAGATCTTGTAAAAGGCGCCATTTGCCTGATTTTTTCTTTATAACAAAAATAGGAGTATTCCATGGTGAAGTAGATGGCTCTATATGGCCTGCCACCAACTGTTCCTGTACTAACATGGAGGCTGCCTCCAATTTTTCTTGGGTAAAGGGCCACTGATCCACCCAAATGATTTTATCTGCATGGGGCACAGGAGGGTCAGGGGCCGATACTAAAAATCCGAATACCCAAGCCCATGTTTATCTGTTTTTTGGGTAGCTTGGATGGGCTCAACGATTCCTTCTCCTGATTTCCCAAGACCCGTACCAGGGACAAAATCCATACGGAGCATTTGATGTGTAACCACAGAATTGGGACTAGCAAGGATAACTTTCATCTGGGTCAAGATATCCCGGCCCCATAGGTTAACAGGGAGGTCAGGAACAACAAAAGGAGTAACAGTTACCTTATTGCCCTCTTTGTCAGTCCAATTAAGAACCCTGGAGCTTACCAAAGGGATTTTTGACTGCCCTATGCCTTTAAGGTCAGTTAGGGACGAGGTAAGGGGCCAACTTGGTGGCCAATATTTTTGGGAAATAATTGTGGCATCTCCACCAGTATCCAAAATTCCCTGAAACTCCTTTCCTTCAATTCGCAGGGTGAGGGTGGGTCTTTTTTGAGTGATAGGCTGAACCCAATAGGCATCAGAAGACCCCAAAGAAGCAGTTCTTCACAGTGTAGTCTGAGCAGTGGAAGAACCCCCTGAATTTAATGGGAGCAGTATCAATTGTGCAAGCCTAGTTCCAGCTGGAATAGCTGCAATACCATTAATGGCCGCGGCCAAAATTTTTAATTCTCCTGTATAATCATTATCAATAATACCAGGAAAAACTTGGACACCTTGTAAGGTAGCAGAGGTTCTTCCAAAAATAAGGGCACATATATGAGACGGAGGGGGTCCCAGGGTCCCAGTGGCTATTATTTGAGGTCCTTGTACAGAGTCTAGTACTGTGTTGGTGGCGGCACAGAGGTCCAGTCCTGCACTGCCTGGGGTTGCCCACTGGAGGGAAGCAATTGTTGAGAGAGGTGGGGGGCTTGTGTAGGACTGGGAGTTTGGGAGGGGACAAACCCTATTGCCTCTGGGCTTGTCTTGGGGATAGTCGGGGCCAGGGGCTGGCCCCGAGGGAAGTTTCCCAAACGAGAGAGAATGGACTGTCCAAGGGCATTTGTTTTAGATCTACATTCGTTGGCCCAAAGAAGGCCCTTACCACATTTGGGACAAAAAGTGGCAGGGAGTGGTCTACCTGTAGCTTTGGAGGGCACTGCCCCTTGGCTTTGTTTGCCAAAGGGACATTCACGTGCAAAGTGACCAGGTTGTTTACAATTAAAGCAAGTATGCGAGCTGGGGACTGAACCTTGAAATGCCTTGGTAAAGGCAACACCTATGGCGAGCCCCATGGTGTGAGCGGTTCCTACTCCAGCACAAAGCCTGACGAACTCAGAGAGATCACCCTTGTTTTATGTGATTGGAGGACATCTTGACATGCCGGATTAGCATTTTCAAAGGCAAGATGTTTAACAAAGGCACGTTCACTTTCACTAGGCCCAAGAAGCCTTTCTGCAGCCAAGTTAAGCCGCAAGACAAAGTCACTGTAGGGTTCCTCTGGCCCCTGTCTAACCTTTGCCAGGGAAGTAGTAGCCTATCCCTTTTGAGGGAGACGCTTCCAAGCATAAAGGCCAGCGTTTTGAATTTGTGCCAAAAGTCCGGTAGGAAAGTGCACCTGTTTAGCATTGGTATCAAAGGGCGCATTAACCAAAAGTTTATTATAGGTCCAGGTTTTTGAAGATGTTTTAGCCAAATTTTTTTGCACGGTCTCTCTACATTTTTCCTTAAAGTCCGCATTCCATAAAACAAAATCACCCACACTAAGGGTGGCGCGGGCCAGGAACTTCCAATCATTAGGGGTGAGCCAGCGTGCACTTTGGTTTTCTAACAGGCTAATGTATAAGGGGCAGTTGGGCCATATTGGGCACATGCATTTTTAAGCTTTTCAACAAACCGGAGGCTAAGCCTCTTATACTCTTGTTGGCCTTTTCCCTGGGTGGGTTGTTCCTCTTCATCCACAGTATCCTGTTCTTCATCTTCCTTTTCCTCCTCTTCTGATTCATCCTCCTCACCCTCTGAGGCCCTATCTATCTGGCTCCGAGTTACTGGAAAGGCGAGAACTGATTGATAGCCTGATCTAACCTTAATTTTATCAGGCGTTTTTGGCGTATTGGTCAAGGCCAGTATGCGGAGTTCATAATCAAGGGACCACAGTTCTTTTAAAAGTTGAAGGTGTTCTCGCCTATGTTGAAGAGTCTCGCGTAAAGGTGCCAGGTTAGGTAAAGGGGGGGGGACATCTTGATCTGGAGGGGCAGTGGGCCCTTGAAAGGCCGGGTCACAAAAGGGAGGTGGTGCATAAGAGGAATGCGGAATATTTGAGGTAGAGGGTATAATCTGAGGTAGGGGATGACTGAGTAAAGGGGGCCAATCAGGCTGACGATATTGGGTCGCCTCCTCTTCCAGGGTGGCCTCCTCCTCAGGATTTAAATTATTCTGAGGGGAATGGGCAGCCTGGGGTACAGGATAATAATGTTCATCTACCTTTTGAGAAGGAGTTTCAAGATCTAATACAACCGATGGGCAAGCCTCGGGGGGGGCGAGAGGCATGTTGGAGAACCTCCTCTCCCGTTTTCACAAGTTTTAAAATTCCACCATCAAGCAGAGAACATTTTAAAAAGTCATTAATCAAATTCCAATAGGAAAAGGCCATAGCAGGAACCTTTTCTGAACCAAAGGTTTCATAATAATCTTTTAAACAATCTCCTACTCTTTGCCAGCTTTTTGCATCTATGATTCCTTCAAAGGAGAACCAAGGACACAAGTCCTCTATGAATGAGAAAAATAATTCTAAACCCTTTTTCTTAACCCGCGTTCCTCGTGTCTTGAAGGCCTCCTTGAGGTCTGACATAAATATACCATGTGACTATATTGCTTGTCCCATAGTGGGTCACTTACCATGCACTGTCCCCACTCTCCTTCTGGATCTGTCTCTAGGTGGGGTGTGTCAAGGCGATCTCGTGATCTCGGACTGTACTTGGCCAAGTTTTCCCAGAGGAGGGCGTTCCTTCCTTAGTCAGAGGCTCGAGCCCCACGTTGGGCACCAGTTGTCCCGACCGGCAGTACTTCTACAAGGGCGGTCAACCTAAGCGAGAAGGAATGAAGGGACAAGAGACACGAAGGACAGCAAGACAAGGATTCTGATCAAGCTGCCAAATTTTATTTTTCACACAGGGGTATTTATATGCTTAGAATAAGGAAGCTTTTTCATTGGGCGTAGCAGCTGAGGATGCTTGCTTAGGGCAGTGAAAAGGTGGTTGTTAGCAGCTACTGGGGGGTGAAAAGGTGGTCATTAGCAGCTACTGGAGGGTGAAAAGGTGGTTGTTAGCAGCTACTGGTATTTGTATGGGGCAGGATGAAAAGAACGGATTCTGTGAACAGCCTCCTGATGTTCCAGTGTGATAGTCAAGCCTATCATGCAGATAGACTCCCTGCAGGGCTCTCGACAATGAATTGTGAGAATCAGATTGGGAAAACCATCTCTACTTTAACAAAATGGATAATTGCTATTAATTTCAATCAACTGTGGAGGTGGGGAGTATTGGATGAGGGGGCTGGGGGAGGCTGGGAACGGATGTGAAGGGTAAACAAAGGAGGAGGCTGCAATGCTTGATAAGAAATGTACTCATTATCTTTCCCATGTAATTGTAACTCCTCGGTACAGTATGTTCACCAAAAAATAAAATAAAATAAAAAAGAAATAAAAAAGAAAAAAAGTGTAGGGAAAAGTTATATAAAGATCCATTACACTTAAATCATGATTTATTGAATGTAAATTCCCTTGTACAACTAGTTAAAATAATAAAAATATAATTAAAAACAATGGAGACATCTGATCTTAAACTGTGTTCTCTTAAACCATGAGTCAATATAATAGTTTCCTCCTCAGAAATTTTCTTTGCAGGTATTTTCCTCATAGTGAGAGAAAAATGATCAATGCAATGAATATCAATATATCACATTGCACATCAGAAAGAGACACAATAAAAATCACAGTAAAAATGTTAGAATTCACCACATGATAAAATAACAGGTAGAATGTGCCAAATGCTAATTGATTATTTTTCCAAGTACTTTACCTATGGTATCTAATTTAATCCTCAGAATAATTCCATAAAGTGGAATTTTTAATTCTCAGATGATGATATTGAAGTCTTCAGAGTTGTAATTACTAGTACAACATTGCACACATGGTAAGTGTTAGCCTGAGGTCCATCCCTGAATGTATCAATTAACCTCATTCTATTTTGTGACTAAAATTCTAGGAAAAATTCCCAGAATTATTGTGTACACTCATAATATTTGTTTATCTTTGTTAGAAAATAGGGAACTGTAATATGAAAACTCGAAGTTCAGAATCAATGCTAACCTCCCTGGTGAAAGGAACTGCTAAAGTATAACATTCTTGATTTCTAGGTCAAAATAGCAGAAATCATATTCTATCCCTTCACTCAACCCTGCACTGCCTGGGGACCCTAACTCTGTTTAACACTGTCTTACTGAAAGAATGACCTCCCCAATTCCTGATGGAAACAGACTGCAGGTCTTATGGACCAATCATTTCCACATTGTAGCTCAACAAAGTTGTTTACCATTAGAAGTATTTTGATTGCTATTTATACCCAACATTTTGAGACAAATGTACTACTTTAAAATGCTATTAAAGCAACACTGATATAAAAATCACCTTTGACCCCAGATAAATAATTTACCTTTCATGTAACCAAAAATGCAGTCTGACCTATTATTAATGTTAGGAATGAGAGGATAAAAAATCATAGACAAGAAGGCCTAAGCATGAATTAAAGCCTCTCCAACTTGTGAATACAATTGGTTTAAAAAGACATTAAGGGCTGGGAAGGTGGCTCAGTGGTAGAGCGCTTGCCTTGCATGCATGAAGCCCTGGGTTCGATTCCTCAGCACCACATAAGCAAAAAGAAAACAAACCGCAAGTGGTGCTGTGGCTCAAGTGGAAGACCGCTAGCCTTGAACTGAAGAGCTGAGGCACAGCGCCCAGGCCCAGAGTTCAGGCCCCACTACCAGACCCCCCACCCCCGAAAAAAAGATATCAATACTACTATATTTGTTCAAAATTTCTTATGATACTGAAGATTCAATTGTAAACTGTTAACACTTGAAAATAATTCATTTTCTTGGGAGTAGGAAACATAAAACAAGATTAATCCTAATCATTTTCAAAGACATTTATTTATACTACAAATTCACTCTTATAACTACAAAGATTCTAAAAATAACTGAAGCATAGTGTCACGAAGGACATAATTTAACTTCATCATATATATTCAAAGGACTTTGCTAATAGAAAATAAATTTATACTAATAATTAGCTCACCCAATTCACTTCCATTCTTTTATTCTATATCTTTTATTTTCATAAAAACTGGCTTTTCATAAAATGATGCATAAAAAGCCTATATACCCACTTACATTTTCAGATTTTAACAATGTTTATTTCAGAAATGTATTTAGCTGTATAGTCAATGAACTGAAATAACACTAAAATATTCAAAGGGTTTTCAGAAATTACAAGACTCGCTCTGGGATGTTATTTATATTGGAAAGGATATTCAAAAAGCCTTATTTGTTAAAGTTGTGATAGTTACTCCCACAAAAGTACTATTAATGAAGAAACCTTTGTATGTATAATACAACTTCAAATGCATCCACAATCTGGAGGTGACACATGCTTTTTGTTTGTTTTTGCAATGTATATCTAACAAACATATCCACAATACTGATTTTCAGTCAATACGATGGGATATTCAAACCTAAAAAATACGGTTTATTATCTTAGTGTGAATAGATACAATCTTACAAAGAAAGTTATTTTCAACAGAAATCCGGAAAGAGTTTATCCACCTTGAGTTTCACAGGAATAACCGGAGAGTAATACCTGTTTGGTCAAGTTGGTCAAAATTACTCTATGAGTATATCTTTAAAGTATATCCAATTTAAGAGGTCAAATACATATTTTGTATTGACAGTCATGTTACAGCAATAACTTACTACCTAATTATATGTGTATCTTCTTTCCTAGCATATACTAAGAGCTGAAAGTGATCTCTTTTATCTAACTTAATGGTGTAAATGCTTTGATTATGATGATGTTATTATTTTACAAATAAAATGTACAGAAGGGTGGTTCCACTGAAATGACAGGCCGGAACACTGATAAATAACAATATTGCAACATAGCTCTTTTCAGCCTCACTCTGTCCACATTGGCAAGCAACATTGCAACTGCAGACACACACACACACACACACACACACACACACGTGCACACATGTACACACACATATACATGAATGCCAAATTCAGGGTTTATTGTACATAAAAGTTCAATTAAAATATTAGTGATTAGGAAAAAAGATAATTTGACTTATTACAAACTAATACATAATCCAATTACCACGGTTGTTATATTTTAATTGTCTCTCCACATGTGACCACTTAATTTATTTTTAGTTTATTCATTCATTCATCATTCATTAGTTTGGTGCCAATACTGGAGCTTGAACTCATGGCCTGGCTCTGTCCTAGAATTTATGTTTTTGTTTTAGTTTTCTCAATTCTAGCATTTTACTGCTCATACTACAGCTCCATTTCTAGCTTTTGCTAGTTACTTTCAAACCAGAATCTAATGCACTTTTTTGTCTGGTTTCAAAGAACAGTCATCAGATTTCGTCTTTCTGATTAGGTAGGATTAAAGACCTGAGCCACCCGTGTGGCTCTTAATTTTTCCTGTACATATGTAATGCACATACTTAGATAGTAATTTAAAACTGAGAGCATAGAAGCAAGATGTACAGTGATGATATTGTCCTGTCAGAATTTCAAGTTAGTAATGTAAATTTCTTAAAAGACCATACACAAAAAATACTTAAGAAGAAATCTGATGTTGTGTGTGTACATGGGGTGTGTGTGTGTGTGTGTGTGCTGTTGCAATATGTTCCACATATAAGCACTGTGCAGCGGTGTCTAGCCATTCACAGTTATTGCATGAATATCTGCCTTGAGATATCAACTTATGGGCAATGTCTAGGTGTCCACTCTAGGGTTCGCGATGAAGAGGGGTATACTCATCCTCATCCCTAGTATTCATATAAGTGGCCTTTTAGGAAAGTACTCTCCACACTATAGTAAGCTGCAAGACAAGCACTCTACCACTGAGCCACCTTCAAAGCCCAAGGATTAAGATTCTTGTCTGTAATTTGGTCAAAGCTGTGTCTCTTTACGTAGGCGACTAAAAATGTATTTACTATTTTCAAGTAAACACATAAATTCTATTTCCATCTCTTTTAAAAAATAAAAAAAAATGTTTGCTCTGTAAATTGATTAGAAGCATGAATTTTGTGGCTAGCTATGTCATTTCACATCTGTATCTCTTTTCCGCTTTCTCTTTCATGGTTCTCATAGACAATATGGTTGCTCCATAATTATCCTAATTTATTTTGCTTCTATATTTTTAGTTGCATCATTTCACTTTCTGCTCTGCCATTTCCCAGAACAGCACCACATAAACAGAAAAATCCAGAAGTTGTTCTGTGGCTCAAGTTGTAGAGCGCTTACCTTGATTTGAAGAGCTAAAGGACAGTGCCCAGGCCCAGAGTTCAGGCCCTACAACTAATTTTAAAAAAGGATCTAAATACTTGATAATTCTACTAGCAGATCTGACTGAAATCAGTTGAATCACACTTTTCCTGTACAATGAAGGAATAGGTCCAGGCTAGGAAAGCAGCTACAGAAGGCAGGGAGATTGTATCTGTGACAAAACTTTGTGGAAAATGGAATCAAGGATTACTTACTGGTGATTCACGTGCACTTGAAGCATGATTCTGAACTATTGCTTGCTGATTCTGAACTATTGCTTTGATCATTATATTTTCCAAGAAGAAAAAGTGAAATTTCATTGATAGTAAAGGACTACTAATACATTTTGACTTCTCATTAAGCATCTTCAATCATCAAAATCACTTGAAGGCAATAGACAGGACTATTTTTAGATGAAAACAAGTGTCTTTAAAAAAACAAGAATTTAGGTAGTCATACCAAGGACTTCTATTTTACTACTGCATTATACATTTTTTCTAATGTTGGATACCAACATTAGAAAGCTACTGGAAAACTCTTAAAGCCCATATGTTGAATAGTGAGTTCTCTTACACTATAACATGATATTTCCCAAATCATTTACAAAGAAGGCATTGTTTCCTATTTTCTCATTCCTAGAATAAGTTGCACATGAAGACACCAAAGGTCCTCATGTTCAGACAAGGAACAAGATGAAAGAGTGAGGAATTGTATCAATTTCAAGAAAAAAATGGAGTAGGATCCAAGCAAATTTCTTCTTTGGGATGCCAAAATTAATCCGCTTACTATGGTGTGAAGACTACTTTCCAAAAAGGCCACCCAAATGAATACTAGGGATGAGTATGAGTATACCCCTCTTCATATGGAAGCCTAGAGTGGACATTTAGACATTGTCCATGAGTTGGTAGCTCAAGGCAGATATTCATGCAATAACTCTAAATGGCTGACACCCCTGCATAGCGCTTATATGTGGAATAATACCAGAGTGGCAGATACCAATCCCCAAACTAAAGGCCTCTTGTCCGCCTTGCATGTTGCTGCTGGGAATAGAAATCGAATAGGTACTCTGTTGAACCATTATATCAAACCAAGTTTGAAGAACAGCTTGGAAGAAACTGCATTTAATATTGCCAAAAGGATAAGTATGTATCACTACCTCTTTGAAGTTGTGGAAGGCTGTACAAATTGTTTTCATAAGTCGTAATGTTTTGGTTAAGTTTATTAAATTTCAAAAATGCCAGTCCATCCTTTGTGGCCCTACCATTTTTTTCACAATACAAAGCAACAGCAATATCTTACTTTAAAAATTCATGGATTCCATGGTATTCTTCCAAGTGAATTGCCTGACTCTGATGTCAAAATATATTCAAGAATTTTTTGTATACATCTATAATGATTTCTGCAGAGTTTGTGATTTTTTAATCAGAAATAATTTTAACTTATCTGTTGAAATGAATAGTATAGAAACTAAAGATGTTCCTGGTGCTTTTAGGAAAAAAGTATATCTATGTTTGTACAATATCCATAATCTATTTCATTTGCTCCTATATATAATACTTTGAATTCTACATTTTTATATAATGTATAGTTTCATTAATAAATGTGTCCGTTCAGATTGCATTCCATATAGAAGAAGTTTATGATTCCTTTTTTTCCTAGGTCCTTATATTATTTTATTTCTTTGGGATAACATGACAATGTTATCTAATTTCAAGTTTTGTAAAGATTATGCTATGTAAAGGCCTTTCTAAGGTGAAGATTTAATACACTGATGTCAAACTAACCTTTAATTCTATGAATTGCATGTATTGTTACACTTGTATTTTTGTAATCAACTTTTTAATAACTGTTTTTATATTTCTTGCATCAGAAGAATGAAAAATATGGAATACTTCACAAATTTTCATATCATCCTTGTGCAAGTGCCATGTTAATCTCTGTGGTATTGTAATTTGGGTAGACCTGCTGCTGAAGCATGTAGTACCCTCTAAATTTAAGTACTTAATGATGCAATCTTTATACAGGCATATATCCATGGTTGCCTATTTGTAACAAGGAACCCTTATTGTTCCTTAAAATGCGATTGATCTTGTTTCTCTAAAATTCTGTGTATAGTGGAAAAGCTTATATCATTTGGTCGATTGCTCATATTTACAATTTTTTTGTCAATGACTATTTTGTCGTTTTCATTTTAAATTTGATCATACTTTGAAGCCTTTAAAGCTAAGACCAAAGGTGATGGCTTTTCAAGTACTTATTTATCAACTGAGTTAGCTTTGTAGAGCTAATGGGTTCAAAGTAAGCCTTGCTTGAGAGCTACTTCTAAACTTCCGCAGCTTAAAATTTCCCAAATGAGGTCTTGCTGGGACAAATGTCTACCTGAACCTTTACCCTTCTTCCTTGTAGGAACAGACCAACCAGAATATCTTACCCTGACAGCATAGATTGTCTTACTGGAACAAAACTAATCTTAGTTACAAGGGATCATAGAGAGATTAACAGTTCAGACCAAATTGTTCAGAATGGAAGGTATTTTATCAAAATATAATTGTTTATTATACCTATCATTTCAAAAGTAGCTAAAGCCAAGAAGGTGAAAAAATTTTCATACGCATGATTACCTACTGTCCTGGCCTGTCTATCATCCAACCAAGCAGGAACTTACACTACTGACTCTCTATCACCAAATATTTCCATAGCTCCTGGAAAAGTCCATATGTTTCTCCTCGATATTAGGCCTTAAATTGGTAATGTTTTAATCACAGTGTTTCCTCTTGCCTCTAGGCTGTAAATCTACAAATGGTAAAGCTTGAAGTCTAACTCTACCAAACACTGAGGTAGAGATAATGGAATAATACTTTAAAACAGAGTTGCCTTTGATTCCCTAACCACAACACAACAATGCAAAACAATTTTTATATTATATATACTTATATATTTTATATTTATAAATATAAAATATGTGCTGATTTTAAATTTCACACAGTGAATCTTACTAGAATTGATAATTTGACAAATATATTGACATTTATTCCAATAAATAGAATGGAATATAAATAATTAGATTTAGGATATATATTAGAATATAAAAAGTATTAATGCAATATCTTCGGTATAAACTTGTGATACGTTCTAAGTGTTCGTGATCTTCTGAATTCACATGGTAAAATAACAGTATTGTTTTCTGCTAATCTATAACGGATTTTACTCTGATACTCTGTTTATTGTTTTAACTCGCTGGTCCCAAAGTGTTTTTCTCCATATTTCTGAAACGTTCTTACTGATTATACCCAAATTTTGCTGATATGATGTCTAAAAGCTATTATTCTTTTGAAGGACCCACGGATCCGAGGATACCAGTTCCCAGTTATCTGTATCATCAGAAAACAAGGGCAAGACTTCTCACATAGGCCCATGCAACATGCCAACAGAAAATAATTGAAGACATCTCAATTTCTCATTTCCTATAATATTTCAGGACCCCAATTCCTTACAAGAAGTAGCAGAATTTAATTGTGAAATGGAAGGCAAGTTAAAATGAAAGATGAGACCACAAAATCAGAGAGAAAGTACTGTAATTCAAACTTTCAATTTACAGATGACCAGCCCATATGAGTGAACAAAATTACAAATGAACAAGATTATTTTTAATACCCCTCTCCTAATGATTAATGAAAGATTTCAGTGCAGCCAAAAAATAGTTTCTGTAATGTTAGATCCATAAGTGGCCTACCAAACTAGGAATACTTGATTTAGAGGTCAAATATAATTTAGAAAAACATTAATTGATAATATCCTTAGTGCTTCAAAACACTGGTACTTCAGTAAAACTAGGTTCTGTAGTATAAAAAAATGTTGTCATTCTCAAACCAAAGATAACCTATATTTAATCTCCTGAAAGTATATTCATTTTCAAATAAACTATTTAAAATCACATTTGCCAAAATAACACTTTACAAGTAGATGATAGTGACATTACAAGGTTTTCAAGTGTAGGGAGCTAGTTACAATAGAGTTGATTTACGTACCCAGCACCAATAGCAAACAAGTTCAACCATTCATCAAAATGTAGAAATAGTACTCCCCACCATTTGTGTTGTTCAGTAGGTGCCTTCCAGAAATGTGTTAAATAGATCAGCCTCCCATATTTCAAACCCAAATATTAGCTAATAAAGTAAATTTTTATCACATAAGAAAGTACATTTTAAAAAGTGACTAATAGTTGCCTTATCATGTGTTGTTTTATATTTTCCCTATCTGTCTAACATAGTAAGAAATATGACTTTAAGTTTTGAATATGGGTACTGATGAGAGATGTGACAAAAATAAAATCTGTCTTTTATTTCTGTCATATTCCTCTAAGTAGTAAATTTTAGTTTTCTTCTTTTTCCAAAACTTATAGGTAGTAGTAGAAATTATCCTATGTAAAATAAAATAATCATACACCATTGTACAAAGCCATTTATAATAACTGGTAGTTAGAAATAAATTCTAAGCCATTTTTAAATTTTCTTGTTGACTAAAGATTAATCTTCCAAATGAACGCGAATAAAATCATGTCTAAGTGCTTCACATCTCCAGTCTGCAAATTGCTATTGCAGATGAATGAATTATGGAAATATAAGCTGACATCAGTTCAAGTATATGTGGGAGTGAAACTCCATGGAATGTATATAAACTTTTCAAAGTATTAACAGGCACTTTAACAGAATGACTATCAGGAAATTGAAACCAGAGAGGAACAATAGTAAAAAAATTGAATGAATGAAAAATGGAACAAGGGGCAAGTACAACTAGTATACTCAATGTACATATGTAATGAAGGAAGTGCTAAACCTGAACTCAATCTTGGAGAAAGAGTTGGTTGACATTGATAGAAGGAGTGATTCTGATCTAGGAGCATTAGACAATTTGATGGACATATTTAATTGTAAAACACTTGCACAACCTTTGAAATTCAGTTAAAAAAAAACAACAAACAAAAACACACAAAAATGACAACCAAACAGCAATCTCTAGAGAGTATGAATATGACCTCTCAAAATTTTAAGCAGTTAATGAAGGGCAGTCTTTGGAAAAGCAAACAAACTGTTCAAAGAGGGCAGTTTGGGGTAGGGAAGGATTTTGACTAGATTTAAAAAGATTGTCTAAGGTTATAAATCACCTATATCTTCTGCAAATATTTTCTTCTGCGAGTGCTCTTTGTCTGAACTGGATACTCCAGTCCTGAGTCACACTTGATAGCTTGTGAAGACAGAATGGAAGAAACAAGATCAAGAACTTATTCCTCCACTGGAGAGAAAACAGAACTCTCTGTTTTCTCTCAATCTCCTCACTACTCCATTTTCATACTTTTAATAACGTCAAGTGATTTTGAATTATATCTTTCCTTCTTTGTTCTCACAAAGTAATTGTTCAAAATAATTCATTAAATATTATTTGCCACTATTTTCTATCATGCTGTTTACTTATTCAAGCGAGTCCATTAAACTTCCCCTTTTCATTTGGTTGCCACGAAAATCCAACAACTATGTTAATGAGGACCAACGCTAATACAAAACTTTGTCTCCAAAAATCCAGTCAAAGAACCTATAATCACAAATATTTAGCTATAATTTTTTTCTTTTTCCTTTTACCTTGAAATCTTCTTGTGTCTAAAGTGCCGACAAAAATAAATATTCCAACACATTTTGGTTCAATCACTTGTAACCTCAAAGATATTTTGCTAACAAGATGCTTGGAAACCTAAGAATACTCCACTTTTATCTTCTCTCATAAAACTTTTATCTTCTCTCTTAAGAATCTCCTTAGATACAATATCAGGAACAATGAAGTTATTCTTTGCAAAATTATTTCAATAGGTTATTTTCCTCTTGGTCTTGTATTTGCTCAACAAGATGTATGGAGAAGAAGAGAGTTAAATCACCAATTCCTTGGATGATATTGTCTGTTACAAAGGACAATACTTCTATGTCCTACTTCTATGTCCTCTTCTTAGCTCTTGCCTGATTTCCAATTAATCACAGGTTCCTGGCTTCAATTCTAGTGAAGCTGAAGCACTATAATGCGTCCCCAATGCTACATCTTCATGGTTTCTCTTTGAAAACTCTTTTATTTGGAGGTGGAATTTATTTTCATGTCTTCATTCAATTTGTTCTGCATTATACTCAGCCAAATAAGCTCAGTAAAATCACGTTAGGTAGCAAAAATATTAACACAATCTATATAACTATATAAAAAAGTTTTGGCCCCCTCCACTGCTGAAACCAAAACGCTTAGCTAGGGCTTCTAATAACTATCTCATGTTAATAAGGATATTATATTTTTGAGCTACTTAGAAATGTGAAATCATTGAAGTATCCAATCAGATTTTTTTCTGTGTTTCAGTGCTTCACATGCAGACATTGTGGAAAGTATTAAAACAGAGAAGTGTAAACTCAATACGTTCTTTCATTGTGGAGGACACTTTCTCCCTAAATATTTTGACCCAAATAATCTTTTTAAGAGTTACTGTTTAGTAATTAAAGGTCAATTCACAAATTTTGATGTCTTATTTTTTAAAAAAAAACTTTGAATTTAAATTCCACTACAACCTTGTTTCACACAGTAAGTGTATATTTCCTGGGTAAGGACAATTCTCATGGGAACTACAGGATTTACAGCAAGGTTTGTGAGGTTTGTTTGTTTACTGTGAAAATGAGCCACCTTACCCACATTGCTCCCTCTCAGCTAAGTCTCCATGGATTTCTTTGCATGAAAGCCTATTTTTCCAGGCAATTTTAAAATTTCTTAATAGGCTAAGTTAAAAGTTAGAAAAATTAAAATTTACCTGTCTTAATTTTAAAACACTTTTGAAATTCTTTTATCAGAATCGCAAATTTACCAATCCTAATTCCACGTTTACCATCAAAAACAGTTAACATGTAGTATCCATCAAACCATTATTTTCCAGTGGCTTTGTTATGCATATATATGAACATATAAGCTGATGCTGAGCAAAATGAACTCCAAGATATGGAAAGAGATATTTATTTGCAGTTGTTGTTTTTAATGTACTATGTGATTTCTATTTTCCTTGGGTTTTTCCCCTATGGTATAACTCCTACTGTGTTTGATTTTGGTACATTTTGTGTATACATTTACCTTAATTAGGGAAGGGAAGAGAAACAACAAAATGGCAAGATAAAGGACAAAAAGCAAACCAATGCATTAGAAATACTCAGAAGACAATATGTTGGAAATGTACATTACAACTTGTGAGGGGTTTGGGTGTGAAGGAAAAATATGAGAAAAAATGAGAGAGGGCATAACAAGTTTGAAAAGTTATGCATTCACTGCCTTACAATTGCTAACCCACTGCACATCACTTTCACATTAAAATTAAATTTAAAAAATAAGCTGTATGAAATAAAATTTCATTATATTGGTATAGTAAATATTATTCTTTATGTAGTAACTTTTTAAAAATTCAGTACTATTTGGCATATAATTTGAATTAATTACCCCTTCTTTATCAGAGGGCCATCAACTTGAATGTTAACCAACTAGATAATTTTTTCACAATATACTTGCCAATATTTTCAAAAAAGAATAAATTAGTACTTTCTCATACTAAAACCGAAAACCATTTAATTCTATAGAAACCCATAACTTTTAAAAGTAAATTAGTTGTTAAGAGGACAAAATATGTGTGTTCTTCAAAATTCCTATGACTAATAAGTACTCACTTTCAAATTCTCAACATTCCATACCTGAGAGATTCAAAATAGTACCTGTTTGCATGTTATGTAATTCTGCAATAGATGCATTTTCCAATGGGGTGTTACAGATTGAGAAGTGAACAGAAAAATAGCCACATTCAGGTATAGGATAAAACTATAAAGCATCGGTTATAATTAATTCTTCAAGAGTAAGCAATTTATCAGATTAAGCTATTATTTCTATGACCATCAATCCCAAAATTTATGGCATAAAGTCATCCTAGACCAACAGTTTCCAACTTGTAGGGTGAACCTCAAAATTCCCTTAATTCACATCACAAATAGCTTATCTTTATTGGGGAAAATATTACACCTTGCTAATGTGATGCCCTCCGTGTTCTGGAAAGAACACCACAACATACTGGGTTGCATCATTTTTCCTCCACTGGTATTCTTGCAAATATTATTTATATTTATACTTTTTTACTATCATAGATATTCAGGATGCTAAGATTGGAAGATTACAGTTCAAAGCCCACCCAGGCAGGAAGGATCCCTAGATTCTTATCTCCAATAAACTTCTCAGCAAAAGCCAGACACAAGTGGTACTGAGGTTGAAGTGGTAAGGCACAAGCCTTGAGCTTAACAGGCTCAGAGACAGTGTCCAGGTCCAGAGTTCAAGCCCTATGACAAAGCAATAAAACAAAAAAAAAATAAAAACAAACCCAAATCCTAGCATTTTTCTCACTGTATACAGAGGCACGTAATTAAGGAAATTGCTTCCTGTGTTACATACAGGTAGAAGAAAAATGATGTCACACAATTATTCTCTTCATACTATGTTATATTAAAGCCTCAAAAATTGCTTTTTCTAAATTTATAAATTAATATCATCAATTTCTTGGCAACTCGGTCTAAATTATTCACATTATCATTTTCTACAGGAACAGTTAGAATTATTTATTAACTGACTTCTCCTTATAACTCACTTGAAACAATATGCTAGGTAAATAGAATGAAAGAAACATCTGTAAATTTGTCAATTAAACCCTCTACCTAAAAAGAATTTTGTAGTATCCTATAGAATATGACATTACAAACGAAACCAAAATATTTTTTGAAGTCTAAACTCCAATTTAGCAAGATCTATAAAGACCTACATTAGGTGATCTTTGCTATTGCTCCAGGCTTAAGCTTTTGTAATCCTTCATCCTTTCCTTGGAATCTAACAGAATGATGATTACTTACTTTTGCAAATTTTGGATGGGAATCATGAACCAATTTGCATCTAGGAATGTTCTGTAATGAAGAGCGTATTTAAAACACAACTGAGGAGGGACTGGGAAGGTGGCTTAGTGGTAGAGCACTTACCTCGAATGCATGAGGCCCTGGGTTCAATTCCTCAGCACAACATAAGCAAAAAGAAAAAATGCTGGATGTGGCGCTGTTGCTCAAGTGGTAGAGAGCTAGACTTGAGCTGAAGAGATGAGGCACAGTGCCCAGGCCCAGAGTTCAGGCCCCACAACCGGAACCAAAAAAAAAAAAATTTAAAAAAGAGTTAAAAAAATAAAAAAATAAAATAAAACACAATTGGGGATTCTATACCAGTTGTATTTCAATAGAAAACTTGGCTTTTCAAAACATAATGAAAAAATTAGTCCAAATTTCCAACTGTGTATTCCATTCTTGTTTGGTTTGTTTTATTAAGACAAAATTATACTACCTGGTCCAGGGAAGGTATCAGTAGTAATTCCAGTCTCTAATCTCCTGTCAGTTTGAGTGCTAGAATTCAAGGCTTGTATCACATTGCCCCACCATAGTTTCTTGGTTTATTTATTTATCTGTTTGTTTATTTATTTTTGGGTCCGGTAATGGGGCCTGAAATTTGGGCCTTGATGCTGTCCCTCAGCTCTTCAGCTCAAGGCTTGTGCTCTACCACTTGAGCCACAGAGCCACTTTCGGCTTTTTTCTTTTTGCTTATGTGGTGCTGAGGAATCAAACCCAGGGCTTCATGCATGCGAGGCAAGCACTCTACCACTGAGCCACCTTCCCAGCCCCTTCTTGGTTTATTTAATCTAGATACAGACTATCAATTCTGAACTTCACCAGTGATATTATCCACTAGACTTTTCAGACTGTTCATGCACTATTTTCAAAGATGTTCTAACATTTGACACAGGGTATGAACATTTTCAAATGCACCTGCCGGGTCTCTGATTCATTCCTCCATGGATCCTATCCCTTTAATATTGATTACTTGACTCTCTTACTATCTCTGGTCCCTACTTATGTAATATTCTCAAACTTTTTTGAAGAAAGTTCACTTTAGGATTTTCTAATTTTAAAAATTATCACTTGATTCTAGTCTCACTCAGGACATATTTTCTATTGTTTTCTAACTTTTCTACGTATTCTGAGAGTTGCTTCATTTGTGTATATGTGTGTGCACATATAAGTGCCTCTGTGTGTATGTGTATGTTTATATGTATGTATGCAAAAGCCTCAAGCTCTTATTCATCATTCTTGCTCATGACTGTTATTCCATCACCTGAGCCATTCTTCCAATCTAGCTTTTGGCTGGTTAATTATAGATAGTGTCTCAAACACTGTTCTGCCCAGGCTGGATGCAATCTGAACTTCCCAGACTCCTTTACATACTTAGGTTTCATTTATCCAGTAGAAACAACTTTTAAACTACAAACATTTTTGTGAGTGTAAAGTCTAAGCTGTAGCCCAGATTTTTAACTCAAGAATTCATATAAAGATAGATGAATATACACAATACATATGCTGAATGTACACTGTTAGAAATGTGATCCTAAGCTGGGTGGTGGTGAGATCTGAGTATTGGGGTTCAAATCCAGCCCAGGTAGGAAAGTCCAGGAGACTCTTTTCTCCAATTTACTGCAAGAAAACTGGAAGCCTCACTGTGGCTAAAGTGGTAGAGCATTAGCCTTGAGCGGAATAGCAGAGGGACAGTGCCCAGGCCCAGAATTCAAGTGCCAAGACCACCACCAACAAAAAATATATAAGTAAAGGAAAGAAAAAAATGTGATCTTATCCACCAGTTGATGGCTAGTATAATCCCTACTCTCTCAAGATGGAATTTTTTCCTTATTAAATCCAGGCTCTTATATCTGACTTGCATTGGAAACAGAATTATTCTTCCATTCTAATTTCTACAAAGTTGTGTCATTAGCAAGCGTGATTAGGAAGGGAGTGGCCTCATACTTCGTGTTCCACGTAGGAGTAATGCTTTCTCTATATCACTTTCATAAATCTACATACTGGACTTGGCTTTATTGTTTCAATGTGGTCTTATTTGTAGAGTCTTCTATAGTGTATTGAACCCTTATACTTAAACACAGAATTTCTCTTTCTCTTATTATTGCTATAGTTAACACGAGTTAACAAATTCATGTACACTTGGGAAATAATGTGCAGCACATATACTCACAAAAAAATGATCTAGGAACCTTCTTCCTCTTTAAAATTCGCCTCAATTTACAGAGAATTTACAAAGTTTGAATTCAATATACTCATGCATAATGTATTTATAAAAAATATAAATTTTATATTTTCTCTTTACTAAGTTGTCTCTGAAATAGGTGTTACATCAGGTCCAAATGTGTTCTTGTGTTATTTCGGTGAAGCCAGAAATCATTCATTATACCTCAAGCAGCACCATAGATTGTTCCTGGAAGTAACTGTTACTGGATATGGAAACTGATCCCAGTAGAGGAATGGAACATAGAGGATTGACAAAGTTCAAGTTAAATTGTGATTTCCTTTTTACTGTAAAAGAAGAGAATCCGAAGGCTTGAAGGAAACTCTGTCCCTGACTTTTTCTAGTGTGTTTTTACTTATATATAATTTTTCTATAAACTTGTAGTTGAGAGTATTACAAAAAGATAAAATGTGCCATTTGATGGCCAGCATAGAACAAAAAGAAATAACGTTGTTTTAAATATGTTCTTCTGCTGGGGCTGGGAAGTTGGCTCTGTGGTAGAGCACTTGCCTTGCATGCCTGAGGCCCTGGGTTAGGTTCCTCAGCACCACATAAGCAAAAATAAGCCAGAAGTGGTGCTGTGGCTCAAGTGGTAGAGCACTAGCCTTGAGTTGAAGAGCTGAGGTAAAGCGCCCAGGCCCAGAGTTCAGGCCCAAGACTGGACCCCCCAAAAAATTCTACTGCTATAGTGTTTTTTGCATGGATATTTCACCCCTGAGATGATTCTTTTGTTGCAGAATTACTTTAGTTTGGTCCTGAGTTCTCCAGAGCAGTAAGGATTCCAAAAAAGCATCCAGTGTATATGATCAGCAAAAGGAGCCACTTCTTAGACCAATACTCCTTTAAGGAGGGTCCCAATGAAATATCTGTTTTTTTGTTTGTTTTTGTGTTTAGCTTGTGTTGGTTCTGGGGCTTGAACCTAGAGGCTGAACCCTGTCCCTGAACAGTTTTCTTTCCTGCTCACCTACCCCCAAAGCTAGTACTCTACTGCTTGAACCAAAATTCCACTTTTGGCTTTTTTGCTGTGTAATTACAAATAAGAGTTTGACAGAATCTCCTACCTGGTTTGGCTTTAAACTAAGATAGTAAGAAAGCCAAGTGACATCAACTGTATAGACTTCTCTTTTCAAATGAGAAATATTAGATGAAGTTTATTGTAAAGCTAATATTTTACAATTTTTTTCTTTATTATTGTGAGCATACCGTACAGAGGAGTTACAATTACATGGGCAAGATAACGAGTACATTTCTTATCAATCATTGTTGCCTCCTCTTTGTTTCCCCTTCCCATCCCTTCCCATATTCCCCCCTCCCCATACCCGATCCTCCCGCCCACCAACGTTGTAAAGTTCGTTTTTCAACATAACGATTTGTACATCTCATTGTTGAAATGGGTCCACCTGTATCCCTAGTTAAATGATTTGTTTTTAGAGCATATGTCCAGAAAAGAATCCATAACATAACTCAGCAAAAGTAGGTGCACTGAATCATTTTGGAATTTTTTTGTTTGGGAAGATTATTGAACTTGTCATTCCTTTTGGGGAAACTTAAAGTTATATTTCACCTTTTTTGTTGGTTGTGGGGCTTGAACTCGGATCCTGGGTGCTAAGCTAGAGCACCACCTCCGGGTTTCTGGTGGTTAATTGAAGGTTAGGGTCTCGTGGACTTTCCTGACCAGGCTGGCTTTGAACCACAATCTTCTGGTCTCAACCTCCTGAGTAGCTAGGATTACAGGAGTAAACCAACTCCTGCTCATATTTGCATTTATGTGTACTGAATGACACTGTGTAGACAAAGAATGGAAATTTTAACCAAATGATATTGCAGCATTTCAGAAAAATTGAAGTAGCAATAAATATGTCCTCTTTTCCATTTTGTTACGTTAATGACTGATGATTTTTGGGACCCTTTCATTAGCATCCTCTGCCATCTGTATAGGTGTATTTAGTATCAGGAAATGTTCATAGAGAAATATAGAAAGAATAAGATTTTTAGAAAGCAAAGGAGATAAGGTATGAAAGAATAGCATAGAAGGAGATACATTTATCACACAGAGATTAAGAGCTAGCCTAAGAGATTTAGAATGCTAAAGGCAATGAGGAACAGCCTAGCTGACAACTAGTTCTACAATAACCAAAAATGGTTCTCAAGAACAGTTTCTGGTATACCTTAATTACTATCATTTATTCCTTCTATCTGGAGTTATATACTCCTTATTTTCTTTCACAACTATTAATTAGCCTCTGCATTTTTGGTGCCATAATTGACCAAAAAGATTTCAAAATCACACATAGCCTACCATTCTCTTTGTGATTAGCAGTGACGACACAAATCCAGGAATGGTTGAATTTCCAGAATTAAACGTTACCTGACATCTAAGCACATCCCTGGCATTAATTGCTGTGACTTAAGGAACAAGACTTTTTTCAACACAGTATCCTAATATAAGTAAAGTACATGAATTAGGAACTGTTGTCAGGTGTCAGTATGGAAGGAGCAATTATATATTCCAAGTGTGGGTTATTTATTTTGCATTTACTAACTGAATGTTTTTGTTTTGTTTTGATTTGATTTGTTTTTGTTCTTTTTGCCAGTCGAGGGGCATAAACTCAGGGGTAGGGAATATTCCTTAGCTTTTTTTTTCTTGCTCAATGCTAGCTCTCTATCATTTGAGGCACAACACCACTTCCAGTGGTTTTGTGTGTGTGTGTGTGTAACTAAGGAATTGAACCCAGGGTTTCATGGATGCTAGGAAATCACCGTACCATGAAGCCACATTAACAGATCCCTAAATAACTTTCTTAAGATTGCATTACATTTTCATTCTGTAACTACGTATCATAATTTTGGCCAGGTGCTAGAAAATGATGTAGAAAGCAATACAATACAATAAGTCTAGTAAGGCTGGATGGACAATGAATAACTGTTACGGTCTAGCCAGATAACAGAAGGGCTTATCTCATGGAGCTGTTTCAACAAGCTGAGGCGACAGCTCCTGACCCACAGCCAACCTCCAGAATGAGAGGACCAACCTTGGGTTCCAGCCACATGGGGATGCTGGGCCCCCTCCTCCAGCACCCATGTGACCAGTTCTTGTGAAAGAGAGAGAGAGAAAAAAAGTCAGAATTACAATTAAGTCTGGTGCCAGTGGCTCAGAATTCTAATCCTAACTACACAGGAACCTGAGATATGAGGATCATGGTTCATAACCAGCCCAGGCAGGAACGTCTGTGAGAATCTTATCTCCAAAGAACCACCAGAAAATCAAAAGTAGTGTTGTGGGTTCAAGTGGTAGAACACTAGCCTTTTGCTGAGGCTTTTGGGAACATCGCCCATGCCTAGAGTTCTAGCTCCACGACTGACAAGAAGTGGACTTCCTACCACAAGAAGCAGACTGAATAGCACCCATTGTCCTACGGAGCATGGTAGCAAAGTCAGGCAGAGCTTCCTTTGAAGTTGAAGTCATAAGTAGGTCACCTGGCTTCTCTCTGCCTTGGAATCTCCAGCTGCAAAACTCAACACAGTGAAGGATCCGCTTCCTCATGGGGATAGGGTAATGATGAGAGAGAGCCATGTTTGTTTCATAATCCCACATCTGTTGCACAATTAATAACAGGCCCCGCCTGAGCCCTTTCCGGCTATCTTCCTGTCATTTCCTCACAGAATTGCCGAGAACCTTATCTGAAGACTACTCCCTCTGTTCCTAGCCATGCTCCAGAGATCCCTCTGTATAAATCCCTTGTTTCCTCACAATTGTCCTGTGAGGAGAATGAGGTCTGATTGTTACGAACCTACCCAGAGCTTCACCTGTGGTCAAGAATCGTCTCCTGTGATTTTTCTGCCTGCTCAAACTGACTTAAGAAACCATTCAAGCCACAGGAAAATCAAACACAAGTAGACTAGAGTCTCCAACAAGAGACAGGTTAAGAACACAAGGAAGATACAGGATCTTCCCATCCCCCACAAAAAAATCAAAGAACTCTTTTTTTGTACCTTTTATAATTTTTTCTAAAAGTTGTTTTTTAATTTTTAATTTTTTACTTTAATTTTTTTCTTCCTCTCATAATTTTTATTTTAGGGGTATATGTGTGGGTACTTATTTATCTCTTTTCAGAAACATTGAAGTAATACCTTGCATTCTCTCAGGCCACAAGGGTAAAAAATTAAAACTCAACAGGAAAAGCCACCAGAGAAAATCCTGTAACACACTGGAACAACACACTGCTGAATCACGAGTGGGTCATGGAAAAGATTAGAAAAGAAATTCAAATGTTGATGAACACACAAATTACCAGCTCCTTTGGGACACAGCAAAGGCAGTACTCACAGGAAAGTTTACAGCTCTGAGTTCATACATCAACAAATTGGAGAAATCTGAAACCAACCATTTAATGAGACATCTGAGTCTCCTTGAAAAAGAGCAGCAAGATGATCCGCAATCCAGTAGATGGTAAGAAATAATTAAAATTAAATCATAATTAAATGAATTAGAATCCAAAAAAATCATAGAAAGAATCAACAAAACAAAGATTTGTTACTTCCAAAATATTAACAAAATTGACAGACTCTTAGCAAATCTTATAAGAAAAAGAAAAGAACACACCCAAATAAATAAACTCAGAGATGAGAATGGAAACATCACCACAGAAACAACCAAGATTCAGAACATTATAAGGGAATACTTCTCAAAACTTTATGCTAATAAGTTTGAGAAGTTGGCAAAAATGGACCTTTTCCTAGCAAATATTGACATGCCAAAACTAAACCAAGCTGAGTTATACCATCTTAACAGGCCCATATCAAGCATTGAAATAGAAACATCAATAACACACCTCCCATCTAAGAAAAGCCCAGGACCAGATGGTTTTACAGCATAATTCTATAAGCCCTTAAAAACACAGCTCACACCAATACTCCTCCAAATCTTCAATGAAATTGAAAGAGAAAGTTCACTACTGAAATCATTCTATGAAGCCTTAATAACCCTCATGCCCAAACCAGGCAGGGACACATCACAGAAAAATAACTATAGACCCATTTATTTGATGAACATTGATGCAAAACTTCCAAACAAAATGTTGGCCAATCAAATTCAACAATTCATCCAAAAAATTCTACACCATGATCAAACAGGATTCATTTCAGGGATGCAAAGCTGGGTCAATATACGCAAATCAATTAATATAATTCATCACATCAACAAGAGCAAAGATAAGAAACACCTGGTTATCTCAATAGATGCAGAAAAAGCATTTGACAAGATCCAATGCCCCTTTATGATGATGGTTCTGGAAAAATTAGGAATCCATGGAACTTTGCTCAATACAATAAAGACTATATATGACAAACCTACAGCCAGCATTATACTTAATGGTGAAAAAGTAAAGCCATTTCCTCTTAACTCAGGAACGAGACAAGAAGGTCCACTCTCTCCACTTCTCTTCAATTTAGTATTAGAATGCCTAGCTACAGGAATAAGACAAGATGCAAACGTAAAGGGGATCCAAATAGGGAAAGAAGAAGTAAAACTCTACGTCTTTGCAGATGTCATGATCTTGTATTTAAGGAATCCAATAGACTCCACTCCCAAATTACTCAAGCTGATTCAAAACTTTGTCAAAGTAGTAGGGTATAAAATTAACCCCTCAAAATCAATGGATTTTCTATATACCAACAATGAGAAAAGTGTGGCTGAAATTAGGAAAGCATCTCCATTCGTAATAGCCCCACAAAAAATAAAATACCTAGGAAATAACTTAACCAAAGAAGTGAAGGAACTCTATGATGAAAATTTTAAAAACCTGAAAAAGGAAATCAAAAGAGATCTTAGAAAGTGCCAAAAACTCCCATGCTCATGGATTGGAAAGATCAACATCGTGAAAATTGCAATCCTTCACAAGGCTCTCTACAAATTCAGTGCGATACCTATCAATATTCCAACCTCATTTTTCAAGGAAATAGAAGAGGCAAACCAATAATTCATAGAGGACAATAAAAGACTCCGAATAGCAAAACGATCCTCAACAGAAAAAAACTGTGCTGGAGGAATATCATACCAAATTTCAAACTCTACTACAAAGCAATTGTAATCAAAACAGCTTAGTACTGGCATAAGAATAGACTTCAGGACCAATGGAATAGAATTGAAAACCCAGAAATGAACCTACAGACATATAGCCAACTACTCTTCGATAAGGGAGCTAAAATAATAGAATGGAAGAAAGACAGCCTCTTCAGTAAATGGTGCTGGCAAAATTGCTTAACTACTTGTAGAAAACTAAAGCTAGATCCTTATATATCACCCTGCACCAGAATCAACTCCAAATGGATCAAAGACCTCGGAGTCAAAGCAGACACTCTGAAAACATTACAGGATGGAATAGGAGAAACCCTTGGTCTCCTTGGCACAGGTTGAATTTTTTTTAATAGAGACCCAGAAACACAAGAAATCAAAGAAAGGTTGGACAAATGGGATTCCACGAAGTTGCAGAGCTTCTGCATGGCAAAAGACATAGCTAGCAAGATCAATAGAAAGCCCACGGATTGGGAGAAAATCTTCACAAGCCATACTAGAGACAAGGGTCTCATATCTAAAATATACTTGGAAAACAAAAAATTAAATCCCCCAACAACAAATCCTCAAAGAAACTGCCCAATAAATAAGGCTAAAGCCTTAAAGAGAAACTTCACTGAAGAAGAAAGAAGGATGGCCAATAGACGAATGAAGAAATGCTCAACCTCTCTAGCCATAAAAGAAATGCAAATCAAAACAACATTGAGATACCACCTCACCCCAGTTAGAATGGCTATACTGAAGAACTCTGATAACAGATTCTGGAGGGGATGTGGACAGAAGGGAACTTTACTTCATTGTTGCTGGGAGTGTAAATTTGTTCAACCACTTTTGAAAGCTTTATGGAGGTTCCTCAAAGCACTCAACATAGAGCTCCCCTTTGATCCAACAATCGCACTTTTGGGCACTTACCCAAATGTTTACAAAGAAGACCACACTAAAGCTACCAGCACAACTATGTTTATTGCAGCCTTTTTTACCATAGCTAAGATATGGAAGCAACCCAGATGCCCTTCGGTAGATGAATGGATCAAAAAAAATGGGTTATATATACACAATTGAATTCTATGCCTGCATCAGAATGAATGACATTGCTCTATTTGTTAGGAAATGGAAAGACTTGGAAAAAATTATATTAAGTGAAGTAAGCCAGAACCAACGAAACATAGGTCCCATGTTTTCCCTTATCTGCAATAACTAGTATATATCTGAGTCAAGCATAAAAGTTCAGATAAATTCATGTTAGTGAAAAGAACCCTAAGATATCTATTCAATTTTTTTTCTTTCATACGATTGTTTCTAGTACATTCATAAGATTATTTATTTGTTGCTTTTTATATCCCTCCCCCACGGTATAATCCCTTCTTTGACTGTATTTGATGTTGTTATAATTTATGGAGGGGAAGGGAAAAAACAAATCGTTGAAATAGGGATTAAATTTGGACCCATTACAACAATGAGACGTAGAAGTGGTATGTCGAAAATGAACTTGACAACTCTGGTAGGGGGATGGGGAAGGTCGAGTGGGGGGGGAGGATGGGATGGCAAGGGGAAACAAAAGAGGAGGCTATAATGCTTGATAAGATATGTACTCATATCTTGCCCATGTAATTTTAACCCCTCTGGACAGTATTTTCACAATTAAAAAAAAAAGAATAGGCTGCTGTGGACTAAATTTTT
This sequence comes from Dipodomys merriami, assembly GCF_024711535.1. Lineage (NCBI taxonomy): Eukaryota > Metazoa > Chordata > Mammalia > Rodentia > Heteromyidae > Dipodomys > Dipodomys merriami. Next base: position 439,937 of record NW_027206287.1, on the reverse strand, counting down.
GAGATAATCCATCTAAATTGATGACTGTGCATGTTGCTACATGTCTACCACCCCAACTACAGATGACCAGGCCCGGTGGAGCATACCTGTCACAGATAGGAGGACATCAATCCAGCCCAGCCAGAGCATATAGAGGCTCTGTTTCAGAAATGCCCAAAACAGAAAGGTGGCTCCTCAGAGCCAGGGAGAGGAAACAAGTAGCGGGTCTTGGTGCCCTCAGAGGGGTGTCTGACCCAGGGTAGGGGTGGTTTGGGGGCAGCCACTCACATGTGCTCCTGGGAGAAGTTGCTTGAGGCTGCTCCAGGTGGGGCGAGCGGGAATGGCAGTGGCATTGCAGACACATGGCCTCAGAGAACCAAGGCCATTGACCAATTTGGGGCTTTACACAGCCTGGCAGGGTGCCATTGCCTGGTTTGAATTTCTGAACCTTGGGAAGGCGGGAGGGGGCTGGGGACTAGGCAGGCATCTCAATTTCCTTCTATATTCCAGTCGCCTAATGTCTCTTCTCACCACTCAGCCATCTATACCTTCCTCAACTGCTGGTAGTGGTGTAAACTAACAGAGGGAATCCTGGTGCTACCAGGCAGCATTCAATGTGGGCATGGCCACCATTCTTGTATCTCATTGGTCAGAAAGAACAATGAAAGAATGGGGGTGTGGCCAGAATCCTGTGATGCAAACAGCATGGGCAGAGTCAAGATGATAGCAGCTCCCCCAGCCCTTTTCCCAGGGAACAATGTCCAATTCAGTTGGACACAAGAGGGTGACCTGCTTTAGCCGCATGGCTGCACAGATCATTGTGTATGGCTGTTTGTTCCCAGTCCCAGACCATGAACTGAGGATATGGGCACAGTCTGTGAGCTGCTTTTGCTCACGGCTGGCCTTCCACACTGGAGCCACAGGGATTCTGGCTTTGTTGGCACTGAAGTTGGACTTTCCTGCCTAGGGTGACTTCGACCATGATCCTCTCATCACAGCCTTGTAAATATCAAGGAAGACTGTTGAGGACCACTGGTGCCTGCCTAATCATTTGTCTTACTGGTGTTCTTGGACAGACTGATGAGTTCCCTATCCTCGGGTTTAAGTGGTGGGAGCTATAGCCCACAGTTGGAATCCTGGTCCAGGCACCTCAAAATGGAAAGAGATCCTAAGAAACTTATTCCTGTCCATATGATTACCAATAGAATATGATGTATGTCATGATTGAAAGAGCAGTTCTTGAATGATTCTAGGATAAAATTATAAAGAATTATTTTATAGGAAACTGATCGATGTTAGTTAATGCTTTATGAAGCATTTAAACAATCACATTCATAAAATGGAGGAATCATGAAATACCTAAGAATTACGATACTATTACATAATATAAAGGTGGCATTTTTCTGTCAGGACTGTCGGGATTGGAACCTATGATCTTGGTAACTCTGTTGCAATGTGTGGGAAGGGGAAGCTGGCCTCCTTGAAGTCAAGAAATTCAAGTCGGTTCTTTAGGCCTGAAATAGATCCCCACCACTAGAAAACATCCTATTCATGTACAATTTACATATATGATTCATATTTACATACATATGTTGACTCCATATTGCATTCAGTGCAGTTATTTTATTTGTTTGTTCTATTCATGTATTGACCATTTATTTTGACTATTATGGCACATAAAACATTGATTACATAAGATATAGGTCTGCATATGTGTTCCACTTCATACCTGACACTCAGGACTTCTTACTCCACAATTCCTTTTTGGGGAGTGCTGGCAACTGAACTCATGGCCTACAAGCCTACAAGGCCCAATTCATGAATGGGTGAGTGTCAGCACGCCATCCTGGGGCAAATTGAGCTGAAAGGCTATTCCTAGGACCTGAGATCAAGCCCCAGGTGTTAGCAAAATAAGAACAGATTGACCTGCAGATGGAAGTATGCTAATAAATATGTATTTATATAGAGTGTTAAAGATGTCTATATATTATTCAGTTATATAGACTACATTCCTACCAATTCCTGGGTATTAATCATGCGTCCATGTAATTAATATTATTGTTTTCATCCTTATACTATTAATGAAATCAATCAGTGTCCTGAAATTATTGCATTCCTGTAAGTAATAATATTCTTTTTATGCTTCATAAATATTAAATAAAAATCAATTAGCCTCTTGAAATTATGCTGCCTAAATTTATAGTAGCATCATTCATGATCAACTCATTGAACTTTGACATTGATAAAATTCCATTGTTCTTCCTATGGTTGGGAACAATTTTCTTAGTATCTCCTGCCATTGGTTGGTGTTAGGAGGGGGATTTGAAATCAGGGCCTATGTTGCCACTTGGGAAGCTTTCAGCAATGCAAGGTGAAGTACCCTTTGCAACAGTGTCATTCAGACCCATGAGGGTCACCGTGCAAAGGAAGAAAACATAAAAATGCCACAGTTTTTCTGTGCATTGCTTTCCCTGCAAGACCTGAGGGTCTAGGATCCCAGAAGCAGTTGTAGGTCTAGTGGCTGTGCCCCAGCATAGGGTGATCCAATTTGAGGCAGAGTTGCCACAATCTGACTTCAAGCACATACTGAGAAAAGTAAAAAAAAAAATTTAGCTCCCTGGCTTGCAATTCGTGATGTTTAATCTTCCAGGCTTTAAATTTGAATTCAGGATCTGGGTAAATCTGCAGCAATGTTGATGAAGGAGAAGATCACTGTACTTGAAGATAAGAAAGTCAGACCTGGGAAGATGGTGGAGAAGCTGGAGTCTAAACAAGCTCTCCCATAGAAAGAAGTTTTACAGTTCCAGTGAACAGTCCTAATCCAGAGAATCACACCAAGTGTGCCATCACAGGACAGAGAGTCAGGCCAGAGCGGGAAAATCCAGGCAAGGAGACAGATCTGAGCTCTTGCCAGCAGCCACCGCAGCGGCGGCAGCGGTGGCAGCTGCAACCACAGGCGCCATACCCGAGCAACAGAGATTCCGGGACGAAGGAGCCAGACGCAGCGGGTGAGCGGATTCTACTCAAAACCAGCAAGAACCGACAAGGAGCAGACATATTCATCCTGCAGTTCACAGACCAGAGACGACCCAGGAACCAAGACTCGGCATGAGTAGAAGCCTGATATCCTAACTCCTTCTCAGGGAACAGAGGAAGGAATGCCACCCTTCCCCCCTCCCGTACTGGAGACCTCCATCTTGGATACTGACAAAGAGCTCCAACTCAAGCCTTGGAATAAAATGAATCATTTAGCAGGTCACAAGAACTTAACGGCGGCGTGACCTGCCAGACTCAGCTCCACCCAGGGAAAAGTCACCCAGCTTGGGTGCCAGCCCTAGTAATGGCATTCTTCACTGGGTAATCAGAGCCAGAGGCTGCCACTCCCTTTAGCAGCCTCGACAATCAATTGAAATCCAGTAAACAGAAACCCTGAGAATGGCTCCAGGCTGGGCTCTGTGAATCTTTCACAAACTAGCCACCAGGAAAATCTACTGTTTGTTGAAAGGCCTCAACTCTACCCAGAACCTAGCCTCATCATTGCATCTCCCTCTTTTGTGATACTCAAAGCAGATCTGACTCCCATTGAACTAGCCTGGGAGGAGGATCACAAAATCCTGGGTAAACCAGAGCATTTTTCTGCCTGTTCGAATAAACTGACTTAAGTAACCAACCAAGCCAAAGGACCAAAAGCAGACAAAAGACTCCAACAAGAGGCTGGTTATGGACACAAGGGAGATACAGGATTTTTCCCACCCCTCCCCCAAAAATCAAAGAACTTTTTTTTTCTTTTATTTTTTTATTTTTTTGGTACCTTATATTAAAAAAATTTCATTTCTAAAACTTTTTTTAATCATTAATTTTTGCCTTGATTGAAAAAAAAATGTTTTCCACAATATTTTTTTCCCTCTTACAATTTTTATTTTAGGGATACGTGTGTGCATTTTTTCTTCTTTTTTGATTTCTTTCTCTTTTTTTTTTCTTTTTTAATTATCTTTTTGGTTTTTGTTTAGCTCTACTGAACTTCTGATCTTTTTTTCTTCATTTCTTATCCTTTTCACCTTTTCCTCTCTTTTGTTCTTCTTTATATGACTTAATTCTTGTCCTGCACATCCTCAGATAAACCTGTAGCTGACTATTAGACAATATCTTCCATTGTGTACACACTTAATCCACAAATTTATTACTCAATTCAATACCTCTGAGACTTAAATTCCTTAATAGCAGTAACACTTCATTATAGCTACATAATATTTTAAGCATTTTATTTTTAAGTTTTCTCATCTCCTTTATATCCCTCCCCTTCTCTCATTATATTCACATTCTTCTCTAAATAGATTCTTGTCGAATTCTGGCATAATATTATTAATTTTTATTTTTCTATTTTTTCTGGTCTCTTTTCTTTTCCATTTCCCTTTCTTCATTTTTTCTCTCTCTTTCTACTTTCATCCTACCCAACCTATTTCCTGCTTTGAGATTAGGACTTAGTTAACACTCCCTGTGACTTCCCACATCAATCTATTCCTATTTTTTACACACATTGCTCCCTAACCCTAATAATTTCTGGTTTTCCAAATTCTTCTTTGCGGTTCGTAGCCCATTAACATATAGTTGTTTGATATTGAATAAATGTATCTGTTGAACTAGATTGTATCTGTAGACTATTGACTGTGCAAATTCAGACTTTGGTGGATGCTTGCCTTAGGATATTGTTCTAGCACAAAACTGGTGCTATTTTCATCTCAAATGGGCAGAGTAAGCTGGAAAAACGCAAGAAAAATGGCAAGTCCGGGTATCTCAATTCTCAATCTTGATAATCATGGGACAGAACAGATAATGAATAATCCAGAGGAGAGTTCCCAAATAGCTCTACAAACACTGTTGGCAAACATGATAAATGAAAAGATTGAAAACTTACAAAGGACTCTGTATGAGCATGATAAGGAGAGAGAGGAGGCAATCGAAAAGTTTATACAGGAATATCATAAGTGTGAGGAAGCTACTCAAAAACTGATACAGGATTTGCGTGAGCAGCTTGAGAATACTCAAACAGAAAGGGAGGAATGACGTGAGCAGGCTGAAAACACTCAAAGAGAACTACAGGAATCCCATGAACGGGAGGAAGCTAATCAAAGAGTAATACAGGAATTGAGAGAGCAGGAAAAGAATAAAAAAAGATCACTAAAGGCATTCATGGAATCCATTATCAAAGAGCTGAAGGAAGACAGGGAGACCACAAAGGGAATGCTGAATGGAAACCAACAGAAAGAATTGGAGTCCAAGGAAACCATAACTAAACAACTAAGTGATTTGAGAATAAACACTGAACACCAAATTAAGGAAGTAAAGAAGTTCATGCAAGATCTAAAACAAACCTTTAACAAAGAATTTGAAGCAATGAAACCTGACCAATTAGAAGGAAAAGAGATAAAAAACAAAGTAGAAAGTCTTGACAGCAGGTTAGACCATGCAGAAGACCGAATCTCAGGGATTGAAGACAGCCTAGATATTACAGAGAAAGAACATACAACCATCCAAGACAAGTCCAAGAAATATGATAGATCTATCCAACACTTGAAGAAACCATCAGAAGACCTAATCTAAGGATAATGGGTGTAGAGGAGCACCTAGAAACTGAAGTTAATGGTCTAGGAAATTTGTTTAACAGGATCCTAGCAGAGAACGTCCCAAACATACAAAAAGATAGGCCTATTCATATACAAGAAGCTTTTATATCCCCAAATAGACCAGACCAGAATAGGACATTCCACGGTCACATTATAATCCACACAAGATCAACTCAGACCAAGGAAAGGATCCTTAAAGCTGTCAAGGAGAAAAGATTAATCACCAATAAAGGGAAATCAATTAGAATCACCTCAGATTTCTCAGCAGAGACAATCAAAGCAAGAAGAGCCTGTAATGATGTATGCCATGCCCTAAAAACAAACAATTATCAACCAAGAATACTGTACCCAGCTAAACTCTCCTTCATAACTGGAAGGCCAAATAAAAACCTTCGATAGCAAAGAAAAATTGAAACAATACATCTCCACCAAATCAGCCCTACAAAAGATTCTTAAATATGTCCTACACATAGAAAGCCAACAAGACCACAATAAAGGCCAAGAACCTGCACCCAAACTGAGAATCCAAGAACCATAGGAAGAACACAGTTTTCGCAACCCCCAAGAAGGTGGATAACATGGCAGTAACTCCCAAATACCTCTCAGTCCTATCTATTAACGTTAACGGACATAACTTTCCAATTAAGGGACATAGACTGTCTAGTTGGTTTAAAAAAGAAGTTCCTTCAATCTGCTGCTATCAGGAATCACATCTTGCCCATAAAAACAAACACATTTTCAATGTTAAAGGCTGGAGCAAAATCTACCAAGCAAACAGCCCCCATAAACAGGAGGGAGTTGCAATCCTAATATCACATAAAATAGACTTCAAATTAAAATTCGTGAGAAGAGATAAGGATGGTCGCTACATACTAATTAATGGATCTCTCCTTCAGGACGATATTACAATTCTAAATATCTATTTGCCAAACAATGGAGAACTCAAATTTATCCAAGAAACACTACTTTCTCTCAATGTCCACATAGATCCAAAGACATTAATTGTTGGGGATTTTGACACACCACTCTCCCCACTAGATACATGAATTCGGCAAAAACTCAATAGAGAAACTGTAGATCTAAGCAGCTGCATAGATCAACTAGATTTAACAGACATCTACCGAACATTTCACCCCGCAGCATCAGAATACACGTTTTTCCCAGCAGCACATGGAACATTTTCTAAAAATTGACCACATTTTAGGCCACAAAGGAAACTTGTCTAAATTCAGAAACATTGAAGTTATACCTTGAATTCTCTCTGAACACAAGGGAATAAAATTAGAACTCAACACCAAAAGCCACCAAAGAAAGTCTGGTAACATATGGAGGCTGAACAACACACTGCTGAATCACGAGTGGGTCATGGAAGATATTAGAAAGGAAATTCAAATGCTCATACTATTCAACAAAAATGAACACACAAATTACCAGCTCTTCTGGGCCATAGTAAAGGCAGTACTCAGAGGCAAGTTTATACCTCTGAGCTCCTACATCAACAAATCGGAGAGATCTGAAACCAACAATTTAATGACACATCTAAACCTCCTTGAAAAAGAGCAGTAAGATAAACCCCAATCCAGTAGATGGAAAGAAATAATTAAAATTAAATCAGAATTAAATGAATTAGAATCCAAAAAACCTATACAAAGAATCAACAAAAAAAAGAGTTGGTTCTTCGAAAAAAGTAACAAAATTGACAGACCCCTAGCAAATCTTACCAGAAAAAGAAGAGAACACATCCAAATAACTAAACTCAGAGATGAGAATGGAAACATCACCAAGGAATCAACCAAGATTCAGAACATTATAAGGGATACTTCTCAAAACTTTATGCTAATAAGTTGAGAACTTGACAGAAATGGACCTTTTCCTAGCAAATATTGACATGCCAAAACTAAACCAAGATAAGTTAAACCATCTTAACAGGCCCATATCAAGCATTGAAATAGAAAAAGCAATAAGAGGCCTCCCAGCTAAGAAAAGTCCAAGACCAGATGGTTTTACACCGGAATTTTACAAGGCCATCAAAGCAGAGCTCACAGCAATACTCCTCCAACTCTTCAATGCAATTGAAAGAGAAAGTTCAGTACCGAACACATTCTATGAGGACATCATAACCCTCATCCCAAAACGAGGCAGGGACTCATCAAAGAAAGAGAACTATACACCCATTTCTTTGATGAACACTGATGCAAAAATTCTCAACAAAATTTTGGCCAATCGACTTCAACAATTCATCCAAAAAATCATACACCACAATCAAACAGGATTCATATCTGGGATGCAAAGCTGGTCCAATATATGCGAATAAATTAATATTATTCATCACATCAAGGGGAGCAAGAATAAGAACCACATGGTTATCTAAATAGATGCAGAAAAAGCACTCGACAAGATCCAACACACCTTTATGATGAAGGTTTTGGAAAAATTAGGAATCCATGGAACATTTCTCAATACAATAAAGGCTGTATATGACAAACCTACAGCCAGCATTATACTTAATGGGGAAAAACTAAAGCCATATCTTCTAATCTCAGGAACAAAACAAGGATGTCCACTCTCTCCACTTCTCTTCTATCTACAATTAGAATGCCGTGCTACAGCAATAAGACAAGATGCAAACTTAAAGGGGATCCAAATAGGGAAAGAAGAAATAAAGCTCTCTCTCTTTGCGGATGAAATGATCTTGTATTTAAAAATCCCATGGATTCCATTGCCAAAATACTCAAGCTGATTCAAAACTTTGTCAATGTAGTAGGGTATAAAATTAACCCTCAAAAATCAATGATTTTCTGTATGCCAACAATGAGAAAAGTGTGGCTGAAATTAGGAAAGTAACTCCATTTGTAATAGCCCCTCAAAAAATAAAATACCTAGGAATTAACTTAACCAAAGAAGTGAGGAATCTCTATGATGAAAACTTTAAAATCTTGAAAAAGGAAATCAAAACAGAACTTAGAAAATGGCAAAACCTCCCATGCACCTGGATTGGAAAGATTAACATTGTGAAAATGGCAATACTTCCCAAGGCTATCTACAAATTCAACGTGAGACCTATCAAAATTCCACCCTCATTCTTCAAGGAAATAGAAGAGGCAATCCTAAAAATCATATGGAACAATAAAAGACCCCGGATAGCAAAAAGGCTCCTCAACGGAAAGAACACTGCTGGAGGAATATCAATACCAAATTTCAAACTCTACTATAAAGCCATAGTAATCAAAACAGCTTGGTACTGGCATAAGAACAGACCTCAGGACCAATGGAATAGAATTGAAAATCCAGAAATGAACCTACAGACATATAGCCAACTAATCTTCGATAAGGTAGCGAAAATAATAGAATGGAACAAAGACAGCCTTTTCAGTAAATGGTGCTGGCTAAATTGCTTAACTATTTGTAGAATACTAAAACTAGATCCTTATATATCACCCAGCACCAAAATTAATTCCAAAAGGATCAAAGACCTTGAAGTCAAAGCAGACACTCTGAAAACTTTACAGGATGGAATAGGAGAAACCCTAGGCCTCGTTTGCTGAGGATGAAATTTTCTTAATAGAGACCCAGAAACACAGCCAATCAAAGAAAGGTTGGACACATGGGATTGCATGAAGTTGCAGAGCTTCCGCATGGCAAAGGACATAGCTAGCAAGATCAAGATAAAGCCCACAGATTGGGAAAATATCTTCACCTGCCATACAATGGACAAGGGTCTCATATCTAAAATATACTTGGAGCTCAAAAAATTAAATCCCCCAACAACAAATCCTGAAAGAAACAACTGCCCAATAAATAAGTGGGCTAAAGACTTGAAGAGAAACTTCTGTGAAGAAGAAAGAAGGATATCCAACAGACACATGAAGAATTGCTCAACCTCGCTAGCCATAAAAGAAATACAAATCAAAACAACATTGAGGTACCACCTCACCCTAGCTAGAATGTCTATAATCAAGAACTCTAACAACAGATGCTGGAGGTGATGTGGACAGAAGGGAACCTTACTTCATTGTTGGTGGGCGTGTAAACTTGTTCAACCACTTTGGAAAGCAGTATGGAGTTTCCTGAAAAACTTCACATAGAGCTCCCCTATGACCCAGCAATCCCACTTTTGGGCATTTACCCAAATGTTTTCAAACAAGACCACACTAAAGCTACCAGCACAACTATGTTTATTGCAGCATTATTTACCATAGCTAAGATCTGGAACCAACCCTGATGCCCCTCATTATATGAATGGATCAAGAAAATGTGGTATATATACACAATGGAATTCTATGCCTCCATCAGAAAGAATGATATTTCCCCATTTGTTAGGAAATGGAAAGGCTTGGAAAAAATTATATTGAATGAAGTAAGCTAAGCCTAAAGAAACAAAGGTCCATGGTTTCCCTTATTTGCAATATTTCCCTTATTTATTTTTTTGGGGGGCGGTCCGGTTGTGGGGCCTGAACTCGGCCTGGGCGCTGTCCCTCAGCTCTTCAGCTCAAGGCTAACGCTCTACCACTTGAGCCACAGTGCCATTTCCGGCTTTTTCCTTTTTGCTTATGTGGTGCTGAGGAATCGAACTCAGGGCCTCAAGCATTCAAGGCAAGAGCTCTACCACTGAGCCAACTTCCCAGCCAAATCAAGCAGAAATGGTCAGATAATGTGATGTTAGGAAAATGAACCCTTAGATAAGTATTTAAATTTTTTTTTCTTTCATGCATTTGTTTCTAACTCATTCATAAGATTATTTCCTGGTAGCTTTGTGTGTCCCTCCACCACAGTACAACCCCTGCTTTCACTATTTTTGATGTCGGTATAATTTGTGGAGGAGATGGGGAAAAACAAGTCGGTTAAGTATTTAGGTGGGCCTGATGCAACTATTAGAATTACAAGTTGTCATGTCATAAACGAACTTTACAACTTTTGTGCGGGTGCTGGGGGGGAGGCCGGGTTGGGTGGGGTGTAGGGAGAGGCTGGGATGTGAAGGGTAAATGAAGGAGGAGGCTGCAATGCTTGATACAAAATGTACTCATTATCTTGCCCATGTATCTTACCCCTCTGTACAATATGTTCACAAAAAATAAAAATTAAAATTAATTTTTAAAAATGTCATATGTGAAATTTACTGAGGTCAACAAGAGATTATGAGGACAAAAAGGCCTTAGAATTACAATTGCAGCATATCACAAAATTTATGATGACTGGATAGGTTTGTGATGTCACGGGGTGTTATGTGATATTGTGATATGTGGTTATTGTGATATTACAGTGGCAACCTGATGTAAAAAGGGATTGTAATGTAACAATGGTTATGAGTTCACTATTTTTTTATGATATCAACTTACAGGCCGTATTTTAAATAGAATGAAATCACAGAAAAGGCATTCATAATGTGTCTATGATGTCACAAGGACAACGTGAAGATCTAAATCTATCATATCATTTTAGTTTTGTGATTTCCCAATGAGCAGATGTTGTCAAAATGACAAAGTTATGTCACAATTGTGATGAACTCACAAACTGTTTTTGATGTTAAAATGTCTTGTCTGATTCTCAATTGTCAATATTTCAGTGGGGATTTGAGTACACAAAGGGAATGTGATTTCACAAAGCTATGTATTTTATCAAAGGATATAAGAGGTCATAATAGATTTGAGATGACACAATGTGATCCTGGTGTCAAACCAGCAATGTGATGTCACAATGTGTTTGTGATGTCACACTGGTGATGAGATCATAATGGATTAGTTATGCCACGACTTTTAATATCACAATAATTTGTCCAATTTCAATTGCTACTAGACCACCATGAGGACACGGTAAAAACCAGCAGTTCCCTTATAATCCACGGGAACAGACATTCATCATGGCCTCTTGGTCTCGACCACCAGAGAGGGTGGCTGAATGCCACTGGAGGGGGTAGGGCATGCTGCTAAAGGAGATAGGATATCAAGCGCCACATGGTGAGCTACCAAGAAGTCATTGGGCATGAACATTTGGGAAGTAATGATTGAAAACTGTTATGCAGAAAACATCGCAGTGGTGGAAGGGCCCAGCCTATATATAGGCTGCAGTTTCAGAGCAACAGAAAGGGAGAGAAAAAGGGGAAAGGCCTGGAAGGAAAGAAGTGATGAGCCTGTAGGAAGGTAAAGACCTGCGAGGAGAGGAAATTGAGGGAGAGCAGGAGGTGAAGGATGGCAGCTGGCCACCTGGATATGGCAGGGCAGGACTGTCAATCGTAGAGCAGCCTGAAGAGAAGAAGGGAATGGTGGAAGGAAAAAATGAAAAGACCTGAAATGTAGGACAAGTCTGGAGAGAAGGAGGATGAAGAGCATGGCAAAAGCCTTGTCCTTTGAAGTGTGGAGTTTTGGAGATCATTATTTTGGGGGATGGTTGTTTGCAGACTAGTTAACAAATGGCTGGGCTTCTGTTTGGAGTTCTGAGGGTTCATGGTTGTGGCTGAATTTAGCTCTGGGCATCCAGCCCAAGTCAAGGTAGTCGCTTGTTACAAAATTTATGAGGACAAGGCAGGTTTGTGATGTTACATTGCATTAATGATATCACAATGTCCATATGAGGTCGCAAAGGGATTGTATTGTCACAATGGTGATGTGGTCGCAATGGGTTTCTGAAATCAAACTATATGCCACATTTGAGATAGAATGAAATCACAGAATAGGCAAGCACATTGTCTCTATGACCTCACAATGAAAATGTGATGTCATAACGCTATGATGTCATTGTCATTTTGGGATGTCACAATGGGCTGATGTTATCTTAAAAACAATGTGATCTCACTCTGGAGATGATGTCACAAAGCATTTGTAATGGTAAAACGGCCTGTCTGATATCAGTTGTCCTTTGCTCACAATGAGGATATAATTACCCAAAGGGACTGTGATGTCACAAACACTATGTGCTTTTTCAAAGGTGCTAAGAGATCACAACAGGTTTGGTATATCACAAGGTGATTGTGATATCACTGTGGAACTATGATGTCACAATGGGTTTGTGATGTCACAGTGGGGATAAGGTCACACTTCGATAGTGATGTCACTATGAATTTGTAATATCACCATTACATGGTGATATTACTAGATCACAATGAAGATAGTTGTTCACATAAGGAGCTAGAAGTCAGAAAGGCCATGAATTTTGTAAAATATTATGAGTACATAGGAGATTGGTGGAAATGCGATGCGACAGAGATATCCCATTGGCAATATAAAGTTACCATTACATGAGATAGTATTATTTTGAAGTCACAAATAGTTGGTAATGCCATATAGGTGATGAGGTCATATAGATTTGTGATTTCACAATGGGATAGTGATGTTACAATCTCATGCTAGGTCTCTAATTGACAATGAATATATAAGTTCACAAGGGATAATGTATCCGAAGGCATATGTTGGCACAAGTATAATGAGTCTCAACAGGTTTGTGATGTCACAATGTGACTCAATGTTCATATCATCTGGCAATGTGTTGTCACAGTAGATGTGATGTCACACTGGATTTCTGATATCACATGTCATACCTGATGTATTATGAATTAAACAATTATTAGCTCAGGGAGGCCAGAGATCACACTGGCAGCATGTCAAAACATTTATGAGGATAGGACAGTTTTGTGATGTCACAGTGGGTTAGTGATATCATAATGGCAATGTGGTGTCATCAAGGTATTGTGATGTCATAATGGTTAGGTTGTCACGATCTATTTCTGATATCAACCCACCTGCCACATTTGAAATAGAATTAAATCACAGAATAGGCATTCCAATGTATCTGTGACATCACAATGGGTATGTGATGTCATAATGCTATGAATTCATTGTTGTTTTATGATGTCACAATGGTCTGATGGTGTCATAATAACAATGTAATGTTACACTGGTGATGATGTCACAAAAGTTTTGCGATGTTAAAATGGCATGTCTGATCTCAGCTCAAAATGAGGATATGGGTACACAAAGGGCCTGTGATGACACAAAAGCCATGCTTTCAAAGCTTCTGAGGTCATAATAGGATTGGGATGTCACAATATGATCATGGTGGCACAATGGCAATGTGATATCACAATGAGTTTGTGATGTCACCGCTGTGATGAGGTCACAATGCATTAGTGATATCTCATCAAGTTTTAATATAACAATGATATATACAACTTCAATTTCTTCTAATTCATTATTAGGATACTGTAATAACCAGTGTTGCCAGAATTATCTGTGGGAGCATATAATCATTGTAAATTCTTGGCCTGGCCCACAGGAGAATGTGGGGAATGCCGCCAAAGTTGGAGGTGTCAGGCCTCACATGGTGAGCTGTCAAGAAGTGATTGAGCATTGGGCAGATTAGGAAGAGACGATTAAAAATTGTTAGGCAGGAGAGCCGTTAGAGGAGGGGTACAACCTATATATAGGTTGCATTTTCAGAGCATTGGAAGTGGGGATAAAAATGGGAGCTACCTGGATGGTCGAAAGTGATGAGACAACAGGAAGGAAAAAACCTGAGAAGAGAGGAAGATGAAGGAGAGCAGAAGTTTGGCAAGTGGTCACTGGGTCAGAGTAGAGCAGGCCTGTGGAGATTGGAGACACCTGAAGAGAATAAGGAAATGGTGGAAGGGAAAAAGGGAATGACCAGGAAGGAAGGACAGGTCTGTAGTGAAGGAGGGAGGAATGAAAAAGTAAAAAAGCCTTGCCCATTGAGGTTGGAGATTCGGAGATCATAATTTTTTGGCCGGTGGTTTGCAGACCAATTAAGAAAGGATTGGGCTGCCCATTGGAGGTCTCAGGTTTGGTGTTCAAGGCTGCTTTTGGACCTGGCAATCCAGGCCAGCATAAGGTAATCTCAGTCCTCTTGCTATTGTAAATTGTTTTATTATATTAAATGTGACTACATGGTTTGTCTCCTTGTCTTAGAGGTTATAAGTACATGAGTTCACAGAAAGAGCTTGAAGTCTCAAAGGCCACGAATTTTCTAAGATGTGATGTGGCCATATAGGTTTGTAAAAACACAATGGGACAGTGATATCACAACGGCAATACCACAATATCATGTCAAAATAATGCTTTGATACTAGAATTATTTCTTGATGCCATTCTCGTGATGAGGTCACAATAAATTTGTGATGTCACAATGGGTTCATGATGTCAGATGGCAGATTTCAATGGTATTAATTGGAAATGAATATATAAGTTCAAGAAGGGACTGTAATGCCTCCAAAGGCATGTGTTGTCACAAATATGATGCCGTTCTCACAGGTTTGTAATGTCACAATGTGACACAATGGTCATGATGTCTGCCAGTATGATGTCACAGGGGATTTCTGATATCACATGTCATATCAGAAATATGAGATTGAAAACAGATTATGATCTCACAATGGGTCTAACATATGACAATGTCACAAAACTTATAAGGACAGGACTGGTTTGTGATGGCACAGCAGGTTAATGATGTCACAATGGCAATGTGATGTCACAAAGGATTGTGATATCACAATGGTTATATGGTCAAATGGCTTTCTGAAATAGAATGAATTCACAGAATAAACCTTCACACTGTTATGTCTATAACATAACGATGTCACTGTGATTTATCATGCTATGATGCCATTGTCATTTGGTGATGTCACAATGAGCTGATGGTGTCATAATGACAATTTGATGTCACTGCTGATTTATGATGTTACAACGGTTATGAGGTCACATTATGTTTCTGATATCAACACACATGTCAAATTTTAAATAGAATGACAAAGCCTGGCAGGGGTGGCTCATGCCTGCAATCCCAGCTACTCAGGAGGCTGAGATCTGAGGATTGCAGTTCAAAGTCACCTCAGGCTAGAAAGTCCATGTGCCTCTTATCTCCAATAAAAACCACTAGAAAACCAGAAGTGGTGCTGTGGCTCGAGTGATAGAGTGCTCGCCTAGAGCTGTAGAGTAGGGACAGCACCCATGCCCAGAGTTCAAGTCCCATGATCAACTACCACAACAAAAAAGAATAAAAACAGGCATTCACAATCTGTTTATAACATCACAATGACAATGTGATCTCATAATACTATCTTGTTATATTTTTCTGATGTCAAAAGTAGTTGATGCTGTTATAATTAGAATGTTATGTCACACTGGTGCTGTCACAAATTGTTCATGATGTTAAAATGGCATGTCTGATATCAATTGTCAGTTCATAATGAGGGTATAGTTACACAAAGGGACTGTGATGTCACAAAGGCCATGTGCTTTTCAAAGGTGCTAAGAGGTCCTAATAAGTTTGGGATTTTACAATGTGATAGTGATGTCAAATATCTATAAAAGCTCACAATGGGTTTGTGATGTCACACTGGTGATGAAATCAAAGTTTTGTGAAGTCACATCTCACAATCACATGCCCAATTTCAGTTGCTACTATTTCACAATGAGGATAAGAGTTCACAGAAGAAGACAAATATAAAAGGCCCTGAATTTTCTAAAATGCTATGAAGACATACTAGGTTATTGAAAACACAATGGAACAGTGATATCACTATGGCAATGTGATGTTGCAATATGATGACTTAAAAATGTTTTGATACCACAATTGGTGATGCCACACTAGTAATGAGTTTATAAGAGGTGATGTCACAATGGGTTGGTGACATCAAAATGACACATGTGATCTCAATTTTCAACTCACAATGAGTATATGTGCTCACAAAGGGACTGTGATGTCTCCAAAGGCATGCGTTGTCTCAAAAGTGATGAAATCCTAATGTGCGTGTTATCAGAATGTGACAAATGCTCATATTATCTATCAGTGTGATGTCACCATGATCTAAATGTCACACTGGTTTCGGGTATCACATTTCATAACTGGATTGGGTATGAGAGGATTGGAATTTCACAGTGGATTAGTGATATTACTATGGAAACGTAGGGTCACAAAGGTATTGTGCTACCACAATGGCTAATAGATCACAATGTGTTTCTACTCTAATAGGTTTGTGCTGTCACAATTGGTTGGAAATGTCACAATGGCATGTCGATTCTCAAATATCATTAATTCACAATGAGGATATGAGTTCACAAAGGGACTGTGTAGTCACCAAAGTCATGTGTTGAGACAAATGTAATGAAATCCTAACAGATTTGTGAGTTCACAATGTGACACCATGGTCTGGATGTCTATCAATGGGATGTCACAATATTCATAATTTCAGAGTCAATTTCTGATATCATATGTCATACCTGAATTATTATGAGTTTGAAAACAATATAAGCTTACTAAAGGCCTAAAATATCCTAAGGGCAGCATATCACACAAGTTATGACTAAAAACTCATGGTCTTTGGATCTTAAGATTCTATCTTTGAAATTGATCCTCATTGTGAACTAGTAGAAATTGAAATTGGACATGTCTTTGTAATAATACAAACTCATAGTGACATCACAAACTCATTGTGATCTCATCACCACTGTGACATCACAAACTCATTGTGACATCACATTATTGTTGTGCCTTCACAATCACACTGTGACATCACAAAGCAATTGTGAAGTCTTATCACATTTAAAAAAACACATGACCTCTGTGGCCTCACAGACCCTTTGTGTACCCATATTCTCATAGTGAAAATTTTGATCACACATAGCATTGTATCAACACAAATATTTTGTGCAATAATTACAGCTGTGAAATCACATTGTCATCATGACACCATCATCTCATTGTGATAACACCAAACCCCAATGACACTATACCATTTTTTTCTTTTTTTTCTTCTGTACATTTTTTGTAAATATATTGTACAGAGGGATTAGAGTTACATGACTAAGGTAATGAGTACATATCTTATCAAACATTGATGCCTTGTCATCACATTGTCACTTTGATGTCATAGACCCATTGTGAATGCCATTTTTTCATTTCAATCTATTTCAAATGTGCCATATGGGTTGATATCAGGAAAACATTGTGAACTCACTTCCTTTGTGACATCAAAATCTCTTTGTCATACCACATTACCTTTGTTATATCACTAACCCACTGTGACATCAGATACTTCTCCTGTCCTCACAACATTTGTGACATTTCATTGTGATATTTTAGGCCCTTTGTGAGTTGAAAATCTGTTTGACTTCATATTTCAGATATGACATGAGATATCTAAAATCCAGTGGAACATCATGATATTACACCACTGGACATCATAACAATTGTGTCACTTTGTGACATCTCAGAACTGTTAGTTCTTCACCTTTTTGACTACATATACTTTGGGGACATCAGAATCCCTTCCCAAACCCATACACTCATGGTGTATGACAACTGAGGTCCCACATGCCATTGTGACATCACCAAATCCTTGGGACATCTCAAATCTATTGTGACCTCCTCATCAGTATGGTGTCACCAATTGTGACATCAAAACATTATTATAACATGATGTTGAGATATCACATTGTCATTGTGAAATCAGTGTCCCATTGGGTTTTCACATAGTATGACCTCATACTATGAAGCTTCATCTATCACCTGGTATCCTCATATTGAATTAAGAGTAATTGAAATTGGATATATCATTCTGATATTATAAACTGTGACATCACAAAACCATTGTGACCTCATCAAAAACCCAATGGGACATCTCATTTCCATTGTGATATTATGAATCACAGTGTGCCTTCCAAAGCTATTATGACCTCTTACCACCTTTGGAAACACACATGGCCTCTATGACATCACAGAACATTTTTTGTATTCATATCCTCATGGGGAACTAATGACAACTGACATCAGACATACCATTAAAATACAAAAAAATTCTTTCTGACATCATCATAATTGTGACATCATGTTGCCATTATGACAACATCAGCTCATTTTGACATGTAAAACTACAATGACATCATAGCACTGTAACATTATATTGTCATTCTGATATCATAGACACGTTGTGTTTGCCCTTTATGTTATTTGATTCTATATCTAATGTGGCATGTTGGTTGATATCAGAAAACCATTGTGAGTTCATCACCATTGTGATATCATGGTGCCTTAGAAGCATCACATTGCCATTGTGATGTCACATTGCCAAATTGATGTCACAAAGGGATATTAATGTCACAAAGGTTATGACATCACAATGAGTTTCTGATATCCACACACATGCCACATTTCAAATACATTCATAATGTGACTATGATGTCACAATGACATAATGGCAAATGCTATAATGTCATTGTCATTTTGTGATGTCACCATAAGCTAAAGATATCATAACAACAATGTGATATCATACTGGATATGACGCCACACAGGGTTTATAATGTTAAATGGTTATGAGGTCACAATATGTTTCTGATATCAACTGATCTGCCACATTTAAAATAGAATGAAATAATAGGATATACATTCACAATGTGTCTATGACAGCAAAATGGCAATGCAATGTCATAATGCCATGATGTCAGTGTAGCTTGGTGATATCACCATGAGCTGAACGTGTCATTATGATAGTCTGATGTCACATTGGTGATGATGTCACAAAGGGTTTGTGATGTCACAGTGGCAAGTCAGATCTTAATTGCCATGAGTTTATAGTGTGGATATGAGAACGAAATCACAATGACATACGCAAATGAACTGTGATGACACAAAGGCCATTTTTTTTCAAAAGTGCTAAAGTTCCTAACAGATTTCAGTTGTCAAAATGTTAATGATATAAAAATGCTCTCAGCAGTCCTCCTTGATACTTACAAGGCTGTGATAGGAGGATCATGGTCAAAGTCACCCTAGGCAGGAAAGTCCTTGAGACTCCTGTCCAAATTGTGCCAACAAAACTAGAAGTAAAGCCATGTAGCTCCATTGGTAGAGGGCTAGCCTTGATCAAAAGCAGCTCATAGACTGTGCCCAGATCCTGAGTTCAAGGTCTGGGACTGGGAACAAACAGACATACCCCACAATCTGTCCAGCCATCCGGCTAAAGCAGGTAACCTTCTTGTCCCCAAGTGGATTGAACAGAGTTCCCTGGGAAAGGGGCTGCCATCATCTTGACTCCACCCATTCTGCCTGCATCACAGGATTCCAGCCACACCCTCATTCTTTCATGGTTCTTTCTGACCAAAGGGATACAAGAATGGTGGCCATGCCCACATTCCATTCTACCCAGTAGCACTGGGATTCCGTCTGTTGGTTGACACCACTACCAGCAGTTGAGGTAGAGGTAGCTGAGTGATGAGCAAGAGACTCGAGGCCTAGGAGGAGAGGCCTTTGTCAGGCTCACCATGTGCCCACCTGCACTCCGGCCCCTTCCTACCCTTCCCTGTGGCACAGCATTTCAAACCTGGTGCTGCTGGCTAAAACCCATGTTGCCTCTTGGATTCCTCAGACAATGTCTGCAATGGTGCACCTCTAGCTAGCTTGTTGCCCTGACCTGGTCCTGGCACCCTTGTCCTCTGCTCTGGGCCTGATGTAGACCATACCACTGCCATTGCTGCTTGCCCCACCTGAGGCAGCTGCCAACAGATTTTGCCAGCAGAACATGTGAGTGGTGGCCACACAGGCCCGATCCCTGCGACCCCATATCACCCCCCGTCTTGACCAGGACCCGTGCCTCCTCTCTGGCCCACGCCCTGCCATAAATGTGCCCCAGTAGTGGGGGTGGGTGTTGACCCGAGGATCCCATCCCCATATCCAGTGTCTGGTGTCCCAGGAAATGGGGAGATGCAGGGTTGGGTGAGGAGTAGACGCCACAGAGCCCCTGACCTGGAGCAGTGGGAGACACACAGACGCACATCTGCACTCTTCCTTTCCCTGGTGGGAACCTGCTGGGGAGCAGCATGTCCACACCTGCCTTCTGGGGTCTTTTTCCTTTTTCTGGGGATGGGAGGCTTTGGATGCAGAAGATAGACCCCCCTTTCTGTGTGAACCCTTGTCTTCTGTGCTTGATCATCTTTTCACCTGAAGACAGAGAGACAGAGAGACAGAGAGAGAGAGATCATCTTTCTCCTTGTACAGCCTGACTCTGCTCAGGTGAGTGATCAGTTGGCAAATTGCAGGTGCTGCATGGATGAGTCTTCTGTCACCAGTCTGGATGTGTGTGTGTGTGTGTGTGTGTGTGTGTGTGTGTGTGTGTGTGTGTGTGTGTAGAAGTGAGTGGTAACAAGGAGGCTGAATGCTTTGGTAACTTCTACCTGCTATCTTTTGGGCATGCATGGGCTTCATAGCTGAGGTCTGGGAGCCTGGAAGGGTGAGATGCTTGAACGGGACACAGCACTGTTGAATTACAAGAACAAGGGATCTGTGTGCCCTGGAACTGTGTACTACTTTGGGCCTGGTTGGTGGGAGTGGGAGCTTGGGAGGACCTAGGAGTGCAGCTGCAGGGGATGGCTTCCCCGGAGGACAGAGAGCATGTCCAACACTTAGTAAAGATATGAGTCCTGCTAGTATGGAGTGGAACAGCATAGGTCAGACTCTCGGTCTTTTCATCATGACCTCTGATGGGCGAGGCGATCCCTATTTTAAATCTTAAGCTGTGATCTTCAGATCTCAACCTCCTGAGTATCTAGGATTATTGGCATGAGCCTCTGGCAGTGTGACTGTGGTTCTTTTTGGTATATTAGGGTTTGATCTCAAGGCTTTAGGCTTGCAAGTCAGGTCTTTTACCAGCTTTTCTGTCTTGGGCATTTCTGAGATGGAGACTTAATATATGCTCAGGCTGGGGTGGATCACAGTCCTCCTGTATGTGACAGGCATGAGCCACCAGGGTCGGTCCTCTGTAGTTGGGAAGGTAGACATGTAGTGCCACGCTCATTCATTGGTTTAGATGGATTGTCACAAACTCAGTCCACAGCAGCCCATTTTTGACCAGAGGTGAGTCTCTGGGTTGGGCCTCAACCATTGGACTTCAATCTCCTCCTGGGACAGTTTTGAGAAAACAAGGGATTAATACAGAGTGATCTCTAGAGCAGGGCCAGGCACAGAGGGAGTGGCCGTCAGATACGGTTCTTAGCAGTTCTGTGAGTATATGACAGAATATACCCGGAAAGATCTCAGATGGTTTTGTGTTATTAATGTTGTGACAGGTATGGGATTATGAAACCAAACATGACTCTCTTTCTTCAATACCCATTCCCCATGAGGAACGGGATCCTTCACTTTGTTCAGTTTTGAAGCTGGGGAAACTGAGGCACAGAGAAGCCTGGTGACCTGCTTATGACTCCCAGCTGACAGGAAGCTCGGCCTGACTTCTCTGCCATGCTCCCTAGGACAATGGGTGTTATTCAGTCTACATCTTGTGGTGGTTCTTTTCAGTCGTTTTGCTTGAACTCTGGGCCTGGCGCAGCTCCCTGAGCTCCTCAGCTCAAAGCTAGCACTCTACCACTTGAGTCACAGGACCACTTTTCTAGTGGTTCTTTGGAAATAAGAATCTCACAGGTGTTCCTGCCAGGGCTGGCTATAAACCACAATCCTCATATCTCTTCCTCCACTGTACTTAGGATTACAGGCCTGAGCAACAGGTACCTGGCTTAAGTGTAATTCTGACTTTCTTTCGTTTCTCTCTCTCTCAGGAACTGATTGAATGGGTGCTGGAGGAGTTGGCCGAGCATCCCTAATGAGGTTGGAACCAAGGTGGCCCTCTCATTCTGGAGGTGGGCTGTAGGTCAGGAGCTGTCTCGCTCAGTCTGTTGTACCAGCTCCATGAGGTAAGTCCCTCTGTGCCCTGGCTAGACCGTGACAGTTATTCATTGTCTATCAAGCCTTACTGGATTCAGTACTGTGATCAAAGCCCTTTTCTAGCAAAAATTCCTGGCTAAAATTATGATACATACTTATGGAATGAAAATTTAATGCCATCTTAAGAGAGTCATGTAGTGTTCTGGGAATGTGGCTTCATGGTAAAGTGATTGCCTAGCATTCATGAAACCCTGGGTTCAATTCCTCAGTAACACATAAACAGAAAAAGAAACACTGGAAGTGGTCCTGTGCCTCAAGTGGTAGAGGGTTAGAATTGAGCAAAAAAAAAAAAAAAAAAAAAAAAAAAAAAAGCTAAGAAATAATTCCCAAGCGCTGAGTTTCAGCCTCAGGACTGCCAAAACAACAAGTGCAACAACAACAACAATGAACATTTAGTTAGTAAATGCAAAATAAAGAACCCAAACTTGGAATATATAATTGTTCCTTCCATACTGATACTTGACAATAGTCCCTAATTCATGTACTTTACCTATATTAGGATACTGTGTTGAAAAAAAGTTTTGTTCATTAGGTCAGGGCAATTAATGCCAGGAATGTGCTTAGATGTCAGGTGTAGATTAATTCTGGAAATTCACATATTCCAGAATTTTGAGAGGGGTCACTGCTAATCACAATGAGAAGGGTAGTTTAAGTGAGATTTATAAAACATTTTGGCCAATCATAGCACCAAAAAGGCAGAGGCTAATTAAGAGTCGTGACAGAAGAGAAGGAATAACTCCAGATGGAAGGAAAAAAATGATAGTAGCTAAGGTATAGCAGAAACAGTTCTAGGGAACCATTTTTGGTTATTGAAGAACTATTTATCAACTAGGCTTATTCCTCATTGTTTTAGCATTCTAAATCTCTTAGGTTAGATAAATGTGTCTAATTCTATGCTGTTCTTTCATACCTGATATCCTTTGCTTTCTGAAAATCTGTCTTTCTATATTTCTATATGAACATTTCCTAATACTAAATACACCTACACAGATGTCACAGGAAGCTAATGTAAGGGTCCCATAGCTCACGAGTCATTAATGTAACAAAATGGAAAGGAGAAGATATTTATTGCTACCTCAATTTTTCTGAAAAGCTGCAATGTTATCATTTGGTTCAAATTTCCATTCTTTGTCTACATAGTGTCATTAAGTGCACATAAATGCAAATATGAGCCGGGTGCTGGTGGCTCTTGCCTGTAATCCTAGCTAAAACCAGAGGATTGTGATTCAAATCCAGCCTGGTCAAGAAAATCCATGAAACACTTATCTTCAATTAGCCACCAGAAACCCAGAAGTGGTGCTGTAGCTAAAGTGGTACAGCATTCAAGTTGAGCTGAAGAGCTGAGAGACAGTGCCCAGGATCAGTGTTCAATCCCCACAATCAAAAAAAAAAAGTGCAAATATGGCTTTAAGTTTCCCCCAAAGGAATGATTAAGTCAACAGTAATCTTCCCAAAGGATTCAGTGCACCTACTTTTGCTGTTATTTAAGTTATGGCTTCTTTGATGAACATATTCTCTTCTTTAAAAATTGTCAAATATTAGCTTTATCGTAAACTTCATCTAATATTTCTTGGTTCAAAAGAGAAGTCCAAACAGTTGTTGTCACTTAGCTTTCTTACTGTCTTAGTTCAAAGCCAACGAGGCAGGAGAGTCTGTCATACTCTTATCTGAAATTAAACACCAAAAAACCAGAAATGGAGTTTTGGCTCAAGCAGTTGTGTACTAGCTTTGGGGGCAGGTCGGAAAGAAAGACAAATGTTCAGGGACAGGGTCCAGCCTCTGAGTTCAAGGCCCAGAACTAGCACAAAGTAAACAAACAAGCAAACAACACAAACCCTGGGTATTTCTTTGGGACTCTCCTTAAAGGAGTAGTGGTCCAATAAGAGGCTGGTTTTGCTGATCATACTCTCTGGATCCTGCTTTTTTGAAATCTTTATTGCTATGGAAACTCAGGACCAGACTAGAGGAATTGATAACTGACTCCTGCAACAAGAGAATCATCTCAGGAGTGAAACATCCATCCATAAGACACTTCAAAACCTCCATATCTTTGTTTATTTGCAGTAGAACATTTTTAAAACAAAGTTATTTCCTTTTGTTATGCTGGCCTTCAAATGGCATATTGTTTCCTTTTGTAATACTCTCAACTACAACTTTACAGACAAGTTTTATATGAATAAAGAACACAAAATTGTCAGGAAGAAAGTTTCCTTCAAGCCTTGAATTCTTTTCTTGTACAGTAAAAAGGAAAGCAAAAGTTAACTTGAACTTTGTCATTCCTCTATGCTCAATTCATCTCCTGAGATCAATTTCCACATTTAGTAACAGTTACTTCCGCTTACTTCCAGTAACAATCTATGGTGCTGCTCTAGAAAAAAAATGAATGTTTTCTGGCTTCATTGAAATAGCACAAGGACACTTTTGGACATGAGGTAACACGTGTTTCAGAGACAACTTAGTAAGGAGAAAATATGAAATTTAAATTGCTTATGAATACTTTTTTCATGAGTACATTTTGTTCAAAGTTCTTAAGTGCTCTTTAAATTATGGTGAATTTTAAATGGGAGAAGGTTCTCAGATAATTTTTTGTGAGTGTATGTGCTGTGCATTAACTTCACAAGTGTACACGAGTGAACAGTAAGAGAAACAATAGCAATAATAGGAAAGAGAAGTTCTGTGTTTATATAAAAGGCTTCAGTAAAATATAGAACACTCTACAAATAAGACAACATTGAAATAATAAAACCAAGTCCAGTATGTAGATTTATGGGAGTGATATAGAGAAGCATTACTTCTATGTGGAAGATGAAGCCACATCCTTTCTAAATCACGCTTTATAAACACGTAATTTTGTAAAAAGGAGAATGGAAGAATGATTGTTTCCAATGCAAGTCACGTATGAGAGAATAGACTTAACTGGAAAAAATAGGAATTATACTAGCAATGAATCTGGTGGCTAAGATCACATTTCTTTTTTTTTCCTTTTCTTATATTCTTTTTTGTAGTTGTTGGTCGTGGTACTTGAAATCTGGGACTGGGCACTGTCCTTCTGGAACACAGCTCAAGGCTAGTGCTCTTCCACTTGAGCCACAGTGCCACTCCCAGTTTTCTGGTAGTTATTGGAGAAAAGAGTCTCCAGGACTTTCCTACCTGGGCTGGCTTTAAACCCCAATCCTCAGATCTCACCACACCCAGCTTAGGATCACATTTCTAACAGTGTACATTCAGCATATGTATTGTGTATATTCATCTATCTTTATATTAATTCTTGAGTTAAAAATCTGGGCTACAGGTTAGACTTAACACTCACAAAAGTGTTTGTAGTTTAAAAGTTGATACTCCTGGAAAAATAAAACCTAAAAAGGTAAAGGAGTCTGAGAAGTTCAATTTGCATCCAGCCTGGGTAGAACAGGCTTTGAGACACTACCTATAATTAAACAGCCAAATGCTGGAATACTAGTCATGATCAAGATTGCTGAATAAGAGCATGAGGTTTTTGGATACATACATACAAACATACACATACACACAACGGGACTTATATGTGCACACAAAAATAGACAAATGAAACAACTCTCAGAATATGTAGAAAAGTTAGAAAACAATAGAAAATATGTCCTGAGTAAGACTAGAATCAAGTGATAATTTTTAATATTAGAAAGCCCTCCAGTGAACTTTCCCCAAAAAAGTTGAGAATATTACATAGCTAGGAATCAGTGATAGTAAGAGAGTCAAGCAACATTATTAATGGGATAGGATCCATGGAGGAATTAATCAGGGAACCCTGTAGGTGCATATAAAAATGTTCATATCTTGTGTGAATTGTTAGAACATCTTTGAAAATAGTACATAAACAATCTGAGCAGTCAGTCTAGTGGATAAGATCATAGGAGAAGTTCAGAATTGCGAGTCTGTTTCTAGAGTAAATAAACTATGGCAGGACAATGTGACACAAGCCTGGAATTCTAGCACTTCGTGAGGAGATTAGAGAATGCAATTATATTGCGATACCTTCCCTGGACCAGGTAGAACATCATTGTCTCAATAAAACAAACCAAACAACAAAAAAGGAATACACCGTTGGAATTTTGGGCTAATTTTCTCATTATGTTTTGAGAAGTCAAGTTTCCTATTGAAATGCAACTTATATATATCCTCATTTGTGTTTTAAATGCTCTAGATGCAGAATGGCTCATTATTTCCATCCAAAAATTTGCAAAACTAAGTAAGCACTATTCTGTTGGCTGCCAAAGAAATGTTGAAGGATTACAAAAGCTTAAGTCTGGAGAAATAGCAAAGTTCATCTAATGTAGTACTTTGTAGACTTTGTTAAATTAGAATTTAGATTTAAAGTATGTATTTTTGTTTTGTTTGTAATTTTATATTCTATAGGATACTACAAAATTCTTTTTGAGTAGAGGGATTAATGGACAAATTCACAAATGATTCTTGCATTCTATTTTCCTAGAATATTCTTTCAAGAGAGTTATAATTAGAACATAGTTAATAGATAATTCCCACAGTTGATGTATACCATGTTAATGTGAATAATCTAGACAGAGTTGCTAACAAATGGATGATATTAATTTATAAATTTAGAAAAACAGCAATTTCCTCTCTGTTCATTTCTAGCTCTCTGCTCTCTCTGTTCATTTCTAGCTCTCTCTCTCTGTTCTATTCTAGCTCTCTCTCTCTGTTCTTACCTCTCTCTCTCTGTTCTTTTCTAGCTCTCTCTGCTCTAGCTCTTTCCTCTCTTTTCCAGCTCTCTCTCATTCCCAGCCAAGTGGAGTGCCAACCTTGCCTGGTCCCAGCAGGCCTACTGAATAAACCTACCCCTTACCTGAATACCACATGCGTGCTGGTGCTGTTCTTACTCGGCTACCTCTTTTTAAAAAACCTAACATAAATGGTGCCGTGACTCGGATAAAGAACTTAAAATCAGGATAGCTGTGATTTCTCTCTGTTTTTTTCCCTCTTTTTTCTTTTTTTTGTTTGTTTTTTCCCTTTTAGCTCTGAGGAATACCCACAGTTCTGACGGCCTTTTGCGAACCAGTCTGTTTATGGTGGAAACAGCGCATCGATACCATTGCTGGCCTTCACATCCATGTCCACACCACTTCTCTACTTTGGCCCTGGTAACTGAGCCCCAACCATCTGATGTGCTTTGTTAGCAAAGATGTCTAAATGTTGTCAAAATTTTAGGTTTTGAGTTTTGCCTTTTTTGTTTTGTGTTGTGTATTCTACTACTGACTACATGGTTCTAAAATACTGGGCATATCTATGCTAAAATTCTCATCACATCTAATGAGTTTTGTCATTGCAGAATATTTGTTGGTCAGTTCTTGATAGGAGCAGGTAAGCTCTACTTATTCTACTTGATCTCCTTGTTGCTTTAATTGGAAATAATAAAGGGCTTTTGTGGCAAAGATTTCAGTTCAAAGCCAGCTCGGGCTGAAAAATCCCTAAGACTCCATCTCCCAGCTAAACTCTGCAAGTGATACTATAACTCAAATGGTTCAGTGCTAGCCTTGAGAAGAAGTGCTCAGGGACTGTGCCCAGGCATGGAGTTCAAGTCTTGAATACCAACTGGGAGAAGCCATCCCAGCAACGAGCACCTAGACTCAGCCAGTCTGGGGAACAAGGAAACATGGAGAGGACTAAGAGGAGATAATATCACATCAGCTACTTTGTGCCTGCCCTTTTAAAATTAACCAGAGCCAGGAGGTCAGTGGAAGTAAGAAGCTTACCCAGCCAATGCTTATACCTGTCTACCTATTAACTGAACAGGAATTTATATTCTTGCCTTTGTCACCTGACTTCTCTACTTAGTCGCCAGATATCAGAAGTAGCTAGGGACATTTCTACCAACATTTTCAGCCCCAAGTCCTTCCTCTTGCCATTTATTTGCTGTTTAGTATTTATTTTTCCAGCCGCTCAATGCTCATAAGACTTCTCCAGTCTTCACCCAAGGACTCAATCAACCAAAGGACAGCTACTGCTCACTGCCTTCTGGGAGGGGACCAAATTCCAGCCTTTTACCCCTATTGTCCACGCCCCTTATCAGCAGGAAGTAGCCAGAGAGAATCCTAGCCCTATTTCAAGATTATTAAAAGGCTGGAATGTAAGGTCCGCACCTGGATGGCTAGCAGAATCCACCCTCCTCACAGCAAAGTCTCCACCCTGTATCTGCGTTACATAGGCAACTGTGACACCTGGAAGAAGTCACATCTGAATTTAATGTGGCCACACCTTTCCCCACCCATATCCTAGATAAGGCCTAGCACAGGCCCAGGCGCTCTCTCTGTTCGTTTCTAGCTCTCTGCTCTCTCTGTTCATTTCTAGCTCTCTCTTTCTCTGTTCTATTCTAGCTCTCTCTCTCTGTTTTTACCTCTCTCTCTCTGTTCTTTTCTAGCTCTCTCTGCTCTAGCTCTTTCCTCTCTTTACCAGCTCTCTCTCATTCCCAGCCACGTGGAGTGCCAACCTTGCCTGGTCCCAGCAGGCCTACTGAATAAACCTACCCCTTACCTGCAAAAAAAGAAAGAAAAACAGCAATTTTTGAGGGTTTGGTTTAAAATGGTATGAAGAGAGTTGTTGTGTGACATCTTCTTTTTTTCAACCTCTAAGTAACACAGGAAGCCATTTCCTTATTTACATGCCTCTGTATACATTGAGAAAAATGCTAGGTTTGGGGTTTGTACTCAACTTTGTTTTTGTTTTATTGGTTTGCCTAGAGCTTGAACTCTTGGCCTGGGCAGTGTCTCTGAGTCTGTTTATGCTCAAGGCTCATGCCCTACCACTTCAACCTCAGTGCCACTTGTGTCTGGCTTTTGTGGAGAAGTATATTGGAGATAAGATTCTATGAAACCTTCCTGCCAGGGTGGGCTTTGAACCATAATTTTCCAATCTTAGCTTCCTGAATATCTATGATAATTTAAAAAGTATAAATATAAATAATAATTGCAAGTGATCTGATCTCAAGAATACCAGTGGAGAAAAAATTATGCATCTCAGGTTATTGTGATGTTCTTTCCAGAACACGGAGGGCATCACATTAGCAGAGGTGTAGTATTTTTCACAATAGAGATAAGCTATTCATGATATGAATTAAGGAATTTTAGGGTGCCCCTTACAAGTTGGAAACTGTTGGGCTAGAACGACTTCATGGCATAAATCTTGGGATCGATAGTCATAGAAATAACAGCTTACTCTGATAAAAAAATAATGCTTACTCTTGACAAATTATTACAGATGCTTTATAGTTTTATTCTCTACCAGAATGTGGCTATTTTTCTATTGACTTCTCAATCTGTACACTCCATTGGAAACTGCATCTATTGCAGAATTTTATAACATGCAAAAAAGTACTATTTTGAATCTCTAACATATGGAATGTTGAGAATTTAAAAATGAGTAATTATGAGTAGTTATTTGTCATATGAATTTTGATGAAAATATATACTCTGTCTTCTTAACAAATTATTTAATTTTAAAAGTTATGGGTTTACATAGCATTAAAGTGTTTTGATGTTTTAGAATGAGAAACTAATAAATTCATTCTTTTTTGAAAAATTCGGCAAGTATATTATGAAAATATTTTCTAGTTGCATAACAATCACGTTGATGACCCTCTGATAAAAAAGAGGTAATCAATTTTAATTAGATGTCAAATAGAATTGATTTTTAAAATATTGATACATAAAGAATAATATTTACTGTGCCAATACAGTAAAATTACATTTTACGCAGCTTATTTTTTCAATATTATTATCAAATTGATATACAGTGAGGTTACAGTAATTGTAAGGTAGTGAATAAAAAACATTTCAAACTTGTTACCCCTCCTTCATTTTTCTCACAGTTTTCCTTCACCCCTTCACCCCTCACAAGTTATAAGGTACATTTCCAACATATTGTCTTGTGAGTGCTGCTATTGCATTGGTTTTCCCTTTGTCTTTTGTCTCAACATTTTGTTTTTCCTCTTCCCTTACCTATTTAAGGTGAATGCATACACAATACAAAATCAAATACAGCAGGAATGAACTATAGGGGAAAAACTCAAAGAAAACAAATCACATAGTTCATCAAAAACGACAACCACAAATGAAAAAATCTGGTTCCCTATCTTGGAATTCATTTTGCTTAGCATCAGCTTATATGGCTATATATACGCAGTACAAAGCTACTGGAAAATAATAGTTGCATGGACACTATATCATGAAAAGAGCATGTGAACTTTTGGATGGTAAAGGTGGAATTAGGATTGGTGAATTCGCGGTTCTGATAAAGGGATTTCAAGAGTTTTAAAGTTGTGACAGATAAATTTGAATTGTTCAAAATTTTTAACAACTTAGCCTATTAAGAAAATTTAAAATTTCCTGGGACAATAGGCTTTCATGCAAAGAAATCCATGGACACTTAGTAGAGAAGAAGCAATGTGGGTGAAGATGGCTCTTTTTCACACTAAACAAACCTCAGAAACGTTGCTGTAAATCCGGTTGGTTCCCTTGGAATTATCCTTACCCAGGAAATATATTCTTACTGTGTGAAACAAGGTTGTATTGGAATTTAAATTCAAGTTCTTAAAAAATAAGACATCAAAATTTGTGAATTTACCTTTAATTACAAAACAGTAATTCTCTAAAAATGATAATTTGAGTCAAAATAGTCAGGGAGAAAGTGCCCTCCAAAATGCAAGAAGGTGTTGGGTTTACACATTTCTGTTTGTAACAATTTCTACAATGTCTTTGCATTTGAAGCAGTGAAACAGAAAAAAATCTGATTATATAATTCAAACCAATGATTTCACATTTCTAAGTGGCTCACAAAAAATAATATCTTTAATAACATGAGATAGTGAAGACTTCTCTTATTACATAAGCCAAAATGTTTTGGGTTCAGAATAGAATTGAGCAAATGGAAAAGGTAAGAAAACATAGTTCTTAGAAGCCCTAGCTAAGCATATTGGCTTTAGCAGTGAAGGGAATCCAAACTTTTTATACAAATTGTATTAATAGTTTTTGGAGGGTCCGGTCGTGGGGCCTGAACTCTGGGCCTGGGTCCCTCAGGTCTTCAGGTCAAGGCTAGCGCTCTACCACTTGAGCCACAGCACCACTTTCGGCTTTTTTTCCTTTTGCTTATGTGGTGCTGAGGAATAAAACCCAGGGTCTCAGGCATTCAAGGCAAGCACTCTACCAAAGAGCCAACTTCCCAGCCCTAACTTGTGTTAATATTTTTACTAACTAAAGTGATTTTACAGAGCCTATTTGGCTCACTACAATGGCAAACAGATTGAATGGAGACATGAAAATACATTCCACATCCAAATGAGGCAACTTAAAGAGTTTTCAAAGACAAATCATGAAGATGTAACAGTGGTGGAGCCCATATAATCTTTCAGCTTCACTAGACTTGAAGCTAAGATGCTGTGATTAATTGTAAATCAGGCAAGAGCTAAGAGGAGGACATAGAAGCATTTACCTTTTGTAACAGACACTCTCTTTCTAGGTATAGGTGATTTAACTCTACTCTCCTCCATACATCTTGGTGAACAAATGCAAGACCAAGAGAAAAATAATCTATTGAAATAATTTTGCATAGAATAACTTCATTGTTCCTGATATGGTATCTAAGGAGAGTCTTACGATAGAAGATAAAAGTGCAGTATTTTTCAGTTTCCTCTAACCATCTTCTTAGCAAAATATATCTTTTAGGTTAGAATTGATTGGACCAAAAAGTGATGGAGTACTTATGTTTGTGGGCATTTTAAACACAAGAAGACTTTCAAGGTAAAAGAAAAATGAAAAAATACAGCCAAATGTTGGTGATTACAGCTTCTTGGACTGTTTTCTGGAGACAAAGTTTTACATTAGATTTCTTCTCATTGACATAGATGTTGTTTCATGGCAACCAAATGCAAGAGGGAAGTTTAATAGACTCGCCTGGCCAATTAATCAGCATGAAAGAAGAAAATGGCAAATAATATTTAATGAATTACTTTGACCAATTACTTTGCCAGAAGAAAGAAGGAAAAATATAATTCAAAATCAATTGACTTAAAAGTATGAAGAAAGAGTAGTGAAGAAAGATTAGAGAAAATATGGAGGATTGTTTTCTCTCCAGTGGAGTAATGCGTTCTTGATCTTGTTTCTTCTATTCTATCTTCACAAGCTATCAAGTGTGTCTCACGACTGGATTATCCAGTTCAGACAGAGAACTCCTAGAAGAAAGATACTATTTGCAGCAGATGTAGGTGATTTATAACCTTAGACAATCTATTTAAATCTGTTCAAAATTCTCTCCTATCCCAAACTTCTCTCTTTGGACAGCGTTCTTTGCTTTTCCCAAGACTACCCTTCATTAACTGCTTAAAATTTTGGGAGGAAATATTCATACTCTCTAGAGATTTCTGGTTGGTTGTGATTGTTGTGTGTTTTTGTTTTTTGTTGTGTTTTTAAACTGAATTTCAAAAGGTTGTGCAAGTATGTTACAATTAAATATATCCATCTAATTGCCCATTTCTCTTGGATCAGAGTCACTCCTTCCATCATTCTCAACCAAATGCTTCTCCAATATTTATTTCAGATTTACCACTTCCTTTATCATATGTGTACATTGAGTATTCTAGCTGTACTTGCCCCTTGTTCATTTTTCATTCATTCTATGTCTTTACTATAATTTCTTTCTGTTTTCAACTTCCTGATAGTCATCCTGTTAAACTGTCTATTAATATATTGAAAGGTTTATATACATTTCATGGAGTTTACATTCTGCATATGCTTGAACTGATGTCAGCTTATATTTCCATAATTCATTCATCTGCAGTAACAATTTGCAAGACTGGAGACGTGAAGCATCTAAACATGATTTTATTCTCATCCATTTGGAAGATTAATCTCAGTCAAAAAGAAAGTTAAAAAATGCATAGAATGTACTCCTAGCTACAAATTTTTATAAATAGCTTTGTACAGTGGTGTGATTGTTTTATTTTACATGGTATATTATTTTTTACTACCTATAAGTTTTGGAAAAAGAAGAAAACTAAAATTTATTCCTATATAGGAATGTGATAGAAATAGAAGACAGATTTTATGTTTGTCATATCTTTGATGAGTACCCATATTCAAGACTTAAAGTCATATTTCTCCCTATGTTACACAGACAGGGAAAACATAATATTGCATATGATAGGACAACTATTTGTGACGTTTTAAAATGTACCTTATTAAATGATGACATTTACTTTATTAGCAAACGTTTTGGTTTGAAATTTGGCAGGCTGATCTATTTAACACATTTCTGGAAGGCTCCTACTGAAAAACACAAATTATGGTTGGTACTATTTCTAGACTTTAATGAATGGTTGAACGTGTTTGGCATTTGTGCTGGGTAAATAATTCAACTCTATTGTAACTTGCTCCCTACACTTGAAAAACTTGTAATGTCACTAAGTATCATCTACTTCTCAAATGTTATTTTGGCGAATGTGATTTTAAAAAGTTAATTTGTAAAGGAATAACTTTCAGGAGATTAAATGTAGATTATCATTGGTTTGAGAGTGACATTTTATACCACTGAACCATGTTGTACTGAAGTCCCAGTGTTTTGCAGCACTAAGGATCTTCTCAATGTTTTCCTGAATTATATTTGAACTCTAAGTAAATTTTTCTGGGCCTTGGTAGACAAACTATGGATCTATCCTTCCAGGAACTATTTTTTGGCCCACTTATGCTGGACTAAAATCTTTCATTAATCATAGGGGAGGGGTATTAAAAATAATCTTATGACACCTTGTGAACTTGTTCACTGATATGGGCTGGCCATCTGTAAGTTGAATGTTTGAATCATAGTACATACTCTCAAATTTTGTGATCTCATCTTTCATTTTAAGTTGCCTTGCATTTCACAATTGCTTAATGCTAAATCCTGCATCTCAAGGAATTGGGGCCCTGAAATATAGGAAATGAGAAATTGAAATGGGTCTTCAATTACTTTGTTGCATGTTGCATGGGCCTATGTGAGAAGTCTTGCCGTTGTTATCTGATGATGCAGGTAACTGGTACCTGGGATCCTAGGAATCATTGGGTCGTGCAGAAGAATAATATTTGTTAGACATCTTATCAGAAAAATTTGGGCATAATCAGTAGGAATGCTTCAGAAATATGGAGAAAAAGAGTTTTGGATCAGTGAATTAAAACAATAAACAGAGAAGCAGAGTAAAATCCCTTATAGATTAGGGGAAAACAAAATTGTTTTTTTACCATGTGAATTCAGAAGACCAAGAACAGTTAGAATGTATCACAAGTTTATACCAAAGACACTGCGTTGATATTTTTTATATTCTAATATATATTTTAAACCTAATTATTTATATTCCAATTCTATTTATTGGACTAAATAAATTTTAATTTATTTGTGAAATTATCAACTAATTCTAGTAAGTTTCATTGTGTGAAATATAAAATCAGCACATATAAGTATAAAATATATAACTATATATAATATAAGAAAAAAGACACATGTTTTGCATTGTTCTGTTGTGGTTACAGTATCAAAGGCAACTCTGTTTTAAAGTATTATTACATTATCTCTACCTCAGTGTTTGATAGAGTTGGACCTAAAGCTTTACTATTTGTAGATTTACAGCCTGTAGGGAAGAGAAAACACTGTGATTAAAACATTACCAATTTAAGGCCTAATAATGAGAAGAAACATCTGGACTTCTCCTGCAACTATGAAAATATTTGGTGATAGAAATTCAGTAGTGTAACTTCCTGCCTGGTAGGATGGTAGACAGGCCAGGATACTAAGTAATCATGAATATGATCAATTTTTTCACCTTCTTGGCTTTAGTTACTTTTGAAATGTTAGATATAATAAACAATTATATTTTGATAAAATCCCTTCTAGTCTGAACAGTTATGACTGAACTGTTCATCTCTCTATGATCCCTGGTAACTAAGATTAGTGTTGTTCAAGTAAAACAATCTATGCTGTCAGGGTAAGATATTCTGATTGGTCTCTTCCTACATGAAAGAAGAATAAAGGGTCAGGTAGCCATTTGTGCCAGTAAGACCTCACTTGGGAAAATGTCAACTGCAGAAGGTTAGAAGTAGCTCTTAAGCAAGGCTTACTTTGAATCCATTAGCTCCACAAAGCTAATTCAGTTGGATCAATTAGTACATGAAAAAGCCATCACCTTTGGACCTAGCAATAAATTATTGAAAGTATGATCAAATTCCAAATTAAAAAGACTTAAAATTGTCATTGACAAAAAATTTGCAAATGTGAGCATTAAGATGAACAATATATTTTTTTCCACTATTCACAGAATTTTAGGAAAATAAGATCAGTAGCATTGTCAGGAACAATATAGTTTCCTTATTACAAGTAGGCAACCGTGGATATAAGTCTGTATAAAGATTGCATCATTAACTACTTAAATTTAGAAGATACTACATGCTTCAGCAGCATGTATTCCCAAATTACAATACAGAGATTAACATGACAATTGCACAAGGATGATATGAAAATTTGTGAAATATTCTGTATTTTTCATTTTTCAGATGCAAGAAATGAAAAACAGTTATTAAAAAGTTGATTACAAAATAACAAGTGTAACAACACACGTAATTCATATAATTAAATTTAGTTTCACATCAATGTATTAAATCTTCACCTCAGAAAGGCGTTTACATAACATAAACTTTACAAAACTTTTGAAATTAAACAACATTGTCATTTTATCCCAAAGAAAAATAATATTAGGACCTAGGAAAAAAAGGAATCTAAAACTTTCTATATGGAATACAATCTGAAAGGACACATTATACAAACATAGAATACTTTAAAATATTCTTTTTCAGACAATCACCAGAAATACTTTAGTATCTGTACTATTCATTTAAACAGATAAGTTAAAATTATTTCTGAATAAAATTTCACAAACTCTGCAGAAATCATTATACATGTATACAAAAACTCTTGAATACATTTTGACATCCAATGCAGGCAATTCAATTGGAAGAATTCCACGGAATTCCTGAATTTTTACAGTAAGAATTGGTGTTGCCAGACGCTGGTGGCTCAAACTATAAAAAGAATTTTGAGGTATTACCAGGTGTAATAGACTCAGACAGTCCTACCACTATAAAGGTCATGAAAAGGTCTCTAAAGAGACTATTCAAGTTAATAAAGGTCAGAGGATTGCCCAAATACTTTTACTCTCATATCTAAACTTGCCTAATCCCACACTGACTCAAAACAGAAAAGGAGGGTTTGGCACCACAGATACTGTAGCCTGGGTTCAGGAAATTACAGATAAAAGGCCTTACAAGGCCGTTAAATCAATGGAAAACAAATGACAGGACACTTAGACACAGGAGCTGACAGATCCTGTATAGCTGGAAAAGATTGTCCTATGGCCTGGCCAGTGCAAGAGACTTCTTCCTTAATTGGATTAGGGAGGGCTTCTAATGTAGCTTAGTCAGCTCAGAGACTCAAATGGGTATGTGAAGGGCAGCAAGGCCACTTCAAACCTTATGTTATCCCCAGCTTGCTCTTTTCTTTATGGGGCAGAGACATCATGCAAGACATGAAAATAAAATAGGACAAATAGACTCCTCATCAAAGGAGCAAAATTTTTCATAGGGGCCACTGATGAACAGCTTTATGCTGACAAAATAATATGGAAAAGTGATGATCCTGTATGGATTAATCAGTGGCCCCTAACTCAAGAAAAGATTCAAGCCATACAGGACTTAGTTCAAGAACAATTGAGTCAAGGGAAGAATAGAAAAGACTACCAGTTCATGGAATACTCCAGTATTTGTAATTAAAAAAGAAGTCAGGAAAATGGAGATTATTACAAGATCTAAGGGCAATTAATGAGGCCATGCATGACATGGGAGCCCTTCAACCATGTCTACCCTCTCCTGTTGCAGTCCCACATGGTAGATACATAATAATAATATACTTACAGGATTGCTTTTATACAATAAAATTACAACCAGAAGATTCCAAGAGATTTGCTTTCAGTGTCCCTTAGGCTAATTTTAAACAACATTATAATAGGTACCAATGGAAAGTGCTACCTCAGGGCATGAAAAACAGCCCTACCTTATGTCAACAATATGTGAAAAGGGCTATAGATCAAATTAGAAAAAAATATCCAGGGGCATATATTATTCATTATATGGATGATATACTTATGGCCGATGAAACTAGAGAAAAGACAGAAAAAATATTACAGGATATGGTAGAACAATTAACAAAATTCGGTTTGATAATAGCTCCTGATAAAGTTCAACATGAATGACCTTTAAATTATCTGGGAAAAGTGATTGGACATGATTATATTATGTCTCAAAAGACACAAATTAGAATAGATAAACTAAAAAACATTAAATGATTTCCAAAAATTATTAGGGAATATTAATTGGATTCGGCCTAGTTTAAAAATAACTTCAGGACAATTAGATCCTTTGATGAAAATGTTGGACGGAGACCCTAATCCTAAATCTACCAGGAAAATAACTCCTGCTGCCTTATCCTGTATAAAATTGGTAGAAAAAGCATTGAATACAGCTAAAATACAGCAAATTAATATTGCACAATCATGGTCCTTTATAATTCTGGCTACAAGCTATACTACCACAGGATGTTTTTGGCAGGATGGGATACTAGAATGGATCCATTATTCCCATAACCCGGGAAAAATAGTTGCTTCATATCCCTTTTTATGTGCAATTTTGATTTTAAAGGATAGATTAAGAGTTAGAGATTTATTTGGCCAAGAAATACCTAACATTATTATCCCTTATAATAAGAAACAGTTAGATCATTTGATACGATTTGATGATGATTGGAAAATTGCTGTATTAACTTACACAAGTAAAATAAGCTTTCATATGCCCCAACATCCTTTGTTACATTTTTATACTGAAACCCCTGTGATATTTCCAAAGGTTTTGGTTACAGAACCTTTGGGCAGGGCATTAACTATTTTTACAGATGGATCTTCTAGCGGAAAGTCTGTGGTTTATTGCAGTACAAAACCACCATTAATATCTTCTGACCCAACTGTATCTGCCCAACAGATTATTGCAGTTCTGCTAGCCTTTCAAAATTATTCAGAGGAGTTTAACCTTTACACAGATTCCCGCTATGTGGTTTCCTTGTTTCCTG
Source organism: Dipodomys merriami (assembly GCF_024711535.1). Lineage (NCBI taxonomy): Eukaryota > Metazoa > Chordata > Mammalia > Rodentia > Heteromyidae > Dipodomys > Dipodomys merriami. The sequence goes on along the minus strand of NW_027206287.1, from coordinate 401,436 downwards.
CCATTGAAACAGCCCTAGTTACTGGTCATTCTAAAGTAACAGAGTAATTAATAAAATTACAACAGCTATTACAACAAAGAAGGACAAAGGCATTTGTGGGACACATAAGGGGGCATAGTAATCTCCCTGTACCTTTGTCTCAAGGGAACAAGTTAGCAGACTTATTAACTAAGGAAAGTCATGTAATGTCAGCTTTAGAAGAAGCTCAGGAAAGTCATAGACTACACCATCAGAATGCTAATGCCTTAAGAAAGATGTTTCAAGTGTCCTGAGAACAGGCAAGACAAATTGTAAGGGAATATGAGGCATGCCCGGAAGTTTTTCATCCACAAAAAATGGGAGTTAATCCTAGAGGCTTAAAGCCTAGAGTTCTGTGGCAAATGGATGCTACCCATGTAACAAAATTTGGGAAACTCTCCTTTGTCCATGTTACTATAAATACTTATTCTCATGCTATGGTTGCTATAGCCCTTTCTGGAGAGGCTGTGAAAGATGTTCTTCAACATTTGGTTAAAGCCTTTGTAGACCTAGGAATTCCTAAGGAAATAAAAATTGACAATGGACCAGCATACACCTCCAATGCTTTTGCTAAATTTTGTGCACAATGGAAAATCGTGCACAAAACAGGGATTCCATATAATCCACAAGGCCAAGCAAACATAAAACGAGCTCATCAGTCCTTAAAAAGTCAATTGTCAAGAATTAGACAGGGAGGAGAGAAGCAATACTTCCCCCATTACACTCTTAACCATGCTTTACTGGTTCTTAATCATTTCAATGCTGATGAGCAAGGAATAACCCCAATGATGAGACATTGGGGCATGGAAAAAACTACAACTTTTCCTTTACTAAAATGGAAGGATCTACTTACTGGAACCTGGCGTGGGCTAGACATCCTGTTAACATTCGGAGCTAGGCTATGCTTATGTTTTCCCACAGAATGCGGAATCCCCCATTTGGGTCCCAAACAGACTCATCAGGCCTTTCTTGGGCCCAAAAAAGAGACAGGAAGAAAATGAAAATACATCAGGAGAGAAAACTGGAGCAGAAGATAAAGACTCTCTCTCTATCACCACCACAGGCTAATTCAACAAAAACCGCAACACCACCTATATGGGGAAAGATCTAGAAGCTGGTTGAAAAGGCCCGGCACATTTTGTTAATGAGTTAAATAAGGATGTTTCTCTAACATTAACAGAGCAACAAATTATTGATCCAAAATTTAAAAAAAAAATAGAGGCTTTGGAAAAAGTAGTCTTAAAGTTAGGGACTGAAGTCAATAATCTAAAAACCCATCTGACAACTAGATGTCATCAGGTATTTAAATATATTTGTGTTACCCCATTACCTTATAATGAGAGCTTAGATTGGGAAGTTACCAAAGTGCATTTACAAACAATCTGGAAGGACAATAGCTTAATTCATGAGATAGGACAGCTACAGGAAGACATCTCAGCCCTTAGTCAAGCTCATTTGGAAAGCGTGGGGATAAATTCTTTGGCAGCAGACTTACAGAGAGTGTTAAAAAGTCTTAATCCTTTAGATTGGTGGCACTACTTGGTTACATTTGGAGTCATAATACTAATTGTTATATGTATTCTTGTTGTCTTTCCAGTTCTCTTCAAACTAGTCTTCTTCTCCATCTTCTCTATATGAGAAGAAATTTCTCTGGCACATCTAATACATAAAAAAGGGTCAAATGTCATGCCTACTCCGGTGGAGTCTGCTTAGCATGGAACACCTGCATTCAGACCTGAGAATGGGGCTTCACAGAAGCCTATCTCTGAGAATGTGACTTCACCGAAGTCTACCTCAGAGAATGGGGCTTCAAAGAGGCCTATCTCTGAGAATGGGACTTCACCGAAATCTACCTCAGAGAATGGGGCTTCAAAGAGGCCTATCTCTGAGAATGGGACTTCACTGAATTCTACCTCAGAGAATGGGGCTTCAAAGAGGCCTACCTCCTGGAAAGGCTGGCAAGTCCCTGGGAAAGATGTGTTTCTGTTCCTGTTTTCTTTTCTTCACTGTATAGGAGTGCCTATTAATCTTTTACTGTTCCTGCTGCTTGTTCTACTTACTTATGCTCAATGTTCCCTTACTCAAGGCTCTTTCTTAAAAGTGTTGATGACTCCAACATCTGATGAGTGTCCTGAGATCATAACTCACCAGAGTTAAGTGCTACCGTAAAAGCCCCTCTTATGGAAGCTATCAGACAAGTCATAAGTAAATATAAAAGTATTGGGGGTTTCATGACATCACTTCAGCAGAAGGAATTGTTTGTAAGAGATTTACAGGAAGCTGTAGGCATGGCTAGAGCAGAAAGAGTGTATGGCTACTGGAGACTTCCCTTTAATCCTAAAGCATATACAATAGACTCATATAGATATCCTGTAGATAAGAAAGATGTAGAGGGATATTTAGACCAAAAGCTAAATAAGATTCTTAAAAAGTTGGTAGATGGAAGGTGGCAATGGCTTATCAGAGGAAAATGGTGGGATCCTCCATTATCTAGAGGACCCCAAAGACTTCCCCCAGATCCATAGCCTTTTACAGGTGTGTATGATAAGGATGGCAACCGTTGGGAAAACTATTTCGAAGAAAGAACTTCCTATTAATCTCTTTCATTTACTGAGAGACTTGCTAGATCTAGGTCTCTCTCCTTGGTACTTACTATCAAAAAAGGAACAAGAAAGATCTTATGAGACAGTTAAGGCCTCTATGGAGAAGAGTAAACGATTATGTGAAAGGGTTACAGAAAAGACACTATGAGCTTAAATTTGATATATGGCCAGATTTAACCAAGTATACTAAATATGATTTTGGCCACAAATTGGGGACCCTCTAAAGAATGGCAAAGAAGTACAATTGCTTAAAAAAGATTTGAAACATATAAAGTACAAAACTAAACAAAAGTAACTATAAAGTACTAGACTTCATGCCTTTCTGTCTAGCACCTTGCCCATGTGCTCTGGTTAATGGTTAATAGGTGATAAACATCAATACCAATTGTATTTCTTAAAAATAGAGGTAAAGCCGAAAACAAGTGCCTATTGTCATAGCTCGTCATCCAAAAAACAAGATCAGGCGACCAGCTGGTGAACACCCAAAAATGAAGCCTTGCAGCAAGATTGTGTAACTTTTTGCCCTTTCTCATGGAGACTTTTGCTATAAAAGCGTGTTATCCTCTGCAATAAATCACACTCAGCATTCACTCCTCTTCTGTGTGAGTTGTCTGTTTGCCATCTCCCCACCTGTTCCAGTTCCTCCACTAGGTGTGCTCCATCGTCCCAACAGAGTCAGTCAGCGGCAGAGGTCCATTGTATCTTTGTTATCTCAATTCTCAGCAGCAAGAGGCCTTTAGTTTGGGCATTGGTATCTGTATCATGATGAAGTAAGAAAGAAGCCACTCTGGTATTATTCTGCATATATACACTGTGCAGGGTTGTACAGCCATCTACAGTTATTGCATTTGCCACTTGAGCCACCAACTCACCGACAATGTCTAAGTGTCCACTGCAGGCTTCCTGATGAAGAGGGGGTATACTCATCATCATCCCTAGTATTCACATGAGTGGCCTTTTTGGAAAGTAGTCTCCGCATTGTAGTAAGCTGAATATTTTCAGCAGCCCAATGAAGAAATTTACTTGGATCCTTCTCCAATTTTTGTCTTGCAATTGATACCATTCCTTATTTTTTCATCTTGTTCCTCATCTTCCTAAGAATTGCCTAACCAGAGACTTTGAGTGCCAGTGGGAATGAAGTTTCCATGTATTTCCCTTTTCCCTAATAGTTCACATAGGTTGAATTGGTCAGAAAAATCTAGTGAATTTTCTGCATATCTGATTTATATCCTTTTTCCAATTTTACTATTCGAAATTATTCTAACTGGAGAGTAGGGAATTGATGGAGAACAGAGGAAAGATGTTCCTCCGTATTCAAAGGTACAGACTGAAAATGAGGACCAGTGATGTCTTCAAGTGCAGCTTATTCTAGGAATGAGAAAATATGAAATAATGCCCTCTATATAAATGGTTTGGGAAATGGCAGAGCAAAAAGTGAAATGATGCAGCCAAAAATATAAAAGCAAAATAAATTAGGATAATTATGGAGCAATCATATTATCTATGAGAACCATGAAATAGAGAAAGGAAGAGAGATACAGATGTGCAATGACCTAGCTAGCCACTAAATTAATGCCTCTGATCAATTGATAGAGCAAACAAAATTTTATTTTTTAAAAAAGATGGAAATAGAATTTATATATTTACTTGGAATTAGTAAATACATTTTACTAGCCTACATAAAGAGACATAGCTTTGACCAAATTACAGACAAGAATCGAAATCCTTGGTAATTTAGTAAATCCTTGGTAATTCTAGAAAAATTTGACTGAAATCAGTTGAATCACACTTTTCCTGCACAATGAAGAAATAGGTCCAAGCTAGTAAAGCAGCTAGAGAAGGCAGGAAGATTTTATCTGTGACAAAACTTTGTGGAAAATGGTATTGAGGATTTCTCACTGGTGATCCACTTGCACTGGAAGCATGATTCTGAACTATTGCTTGCTGATTCTGAACTATTGCTTTGATCATTATATTCTCCAAGAAGAAAAAATGATAATTGATAGTTTAGCACTACTAATACATTTTGACCTTCTCACTAAGCACCTTCATTCATCAAAATCATATGAAGAAAATAGACAGGCCTACTTTTTTAGATGAAAACAAGTGTCTTCTAAAAAACAAAGAATTTATGTAGTCATGCATAGGACTGCTATTTTACCAATGCCTCATACAGTTTTTATAATGTTGGGTAACAATAAATAATGGATCTATTAGAAGGCTCTTAAAGCTCATATGTTCAATAGTGAGTTCTCTTACACTGTATCATGGTATTTTTTGTTTATGGTCTTAAGAAATTTACATAACTAACATGAATTTCTGACAGGACAGTATCATCACTGTACATCTTGCTTCTATACTCTCAGTTTTACATTACTATCTAAGTATGTGCATTAGATAGTTATAGAGAAAAAAGTAGAAGCCACACTAGTGGCTCATGTCATTAATACGAGTTAATCAGAAAGATGAAATCTGAGTATTGTGTTTGAAAGCAGACCAAGAAAAAAAAGTTCATTAGATTCTGATTTGAAAGTAACCAGCAAAAACTAGAAATGGAGCTGTGTTACAAGCAATAAAATGCTAGCCTTGAGAAAACTGAAATAAAATATAAATTCTGGAAAAAGCTGTGTGTACAGTAGGAAATGACCTGCTGTGTTAGGAGCCATTCCAGATGTGTAGAGGCTCTGAGTTTTGTCTACAGTTGTTCTGATAACAATAGTGCCATCTTCTCGGTGGTTGGAATATTCATGTGCTCAAGGACTCCCTGAGGCCTTGGGCTACCCGTTGGTGTGTGTGTGTGTGTGCGTGCGTGTGTGTGTGTGTGTGTGTGTGTGTGTGTGTGTGTGTGTGTGTGTGTGTGTGTGTTTCCCTCATTTTCCCTTGTCCACTTTGTGAGTGCCTGTCTGCCTATTCCTAATCTCGGATAGTGCCCCTTTTCCATTGCATACTTGCCTTTAGCCTCGATCAGGATCTGTAATGAGTCTTAAATTGTCAGAGACCTGAAAATTCCACTTTTCCTTTGGAGCCCAAATTCGGATGTCCATATCTTTGTACACCTCCAGAGGATTCTGGGTCAGCAGGGCCAGCTGGCATATGTTCTCCCCTGCCTCTGGGGGGGCAGGGTCAGTCATGCGATGTCCTGTCATTTTCCTCAGCTGAGCCTCTGCCTGTACGTCCCACTCTCATCAGTCTGGCAGTGGAGTGGGGGAAGGGTGGTTGCCAGTGGCTCTGACCAACTCGAGCTTGATAGCTGACTGAAGGCTAACCCAGAAAGGATGATCAGGGTTTACATGGGAGGTGAGGCCAAGGTGGCTTGGAAATATTGGTCGATGTCTAGGAAATGTCAACATATCTTTTCACAGGTAAGTCTATCTTCCAACCCTAGCAGGGCCTCTAGACAATTCCAAATGTCAGAATACAGAGGCACAGACTTTGAGCTCCAGGGCCAGAGAACTAGGGGATGAGAGACTGGTATGGCCAGTGCCTCAATGTTCTGGGGCATTATCCTTGAACTGGCTATGTCCCCCTTGTGTAAGTTCTTAACCCAGTGCTAGCCACACACCGGCCACTTGTGCTGTGGAAGTAGTAGGAGCAGAGGTGAGATCTAGGATGACCAAAATCGGGATTTATTGCCTGAATGGGGTGTAGGGTGTCTTTAAAAAAATCTTACAGCTGGAACTCAGAGCTTGGCACTGTCCCTGCGCTTCCTTTGTTCAAAGCTAACACTCTAACACTTGAACCACAGCTCACCTTTCATCTTTTTTAGTAGCTGAGTAGACAGAAGAGTCTCACATACTTTCCTGCCTTGGCTGGCTTCAAGTTGCTGCCCTAAGAGCTCAACCACTTGAGTAGTTAGGATTTCTGGTATGAGCCACTGGCAACTTCTAAGGATGTGTGTGTGTGTGTGTGTGTGTGTGTGTGTGTGTGTGTGTGTGTGTGTGTGTGTGTGTGTGTGTGTGTGTGTGTGTCTGTGTTTGTGTGTCTGTGTGTGTTTACCAGGGCTTAAACTCAGAGCTTAGGTGGTATCCTAGGTATCTTTAACTTGTTTGCACAAGGTTGGTGCTCTACTACATGAACTACAGTAGCTCCACTTCCCATCTTTTTCATGATTCTTTGGAGATAAGAGTTTGCCCAGGCTAGCTTTGAATCTTGATTGATCCATAGGTCTCAGCCTTGAGTAGCTAGGATTATAGGCATGAGACACTGGCATCCAGCTGCATGGATGTCTTTTCCCAATCTCTTCTGTTCTAACAGCTGTCTACTTGCCCTGGCCTAGATCTCTGACCTCCACATCAGCTTCCACCAGCCTCTGACTGTGTGAAGAACATATAACTCAAACCTAATCCCATTCTTTTTCCTCAGGGGAGGAGGTTATGTTTCATCTGAAGCCTGGGGTAAGAGGGGTAGCTGTAGATGGGTGCTCAGCTGGGAGAGAGGTAGTATGTTTTAGCCAAGAAAGGAAGTGTGCCCAGATACTAATAGCTCATGCTCTCATACTCCTAGCTCTTCAGGAGTCTGAGACCTGAGGAGTGCCATTCAGAGGCAGCCTAGATAGAAAAGTCTGTGAGACTCTCTTCTGCAAATAACCACCCAAAACCTGGAAGAAAATTTGTGGCTTAAGTGGTAGAGTGCTAGTCCTGAATGAAAAAAGTGAGGGACAGAGCCCAGGCCCTGAGGTCAAACCCTAGTACCAAGGTGCTTATGTGTGCACACACAGATACACACAGACACACAGACACACAGACACACATTCACACACACACACACACACACACACACAAACACACACACACACACACACACACACAACACATACACAGGAAGGTGGTAATGATGAGCTGAGCTAGAACTGGGGGCAGTCCTGAGGCATTGTCACAGTAAACTCTACAGGCATATCAAATGGTTTCTCCCTAAATCCTTCTTGGGCTGAGGGGTCTGGGCCATAGCAGTAAGTTCCATGGAACCTGTCCCTCCATCTGTGCACTGGGCCACAGGACCAAATGGATGCTCATTTGTAGTCGGCCCACGATTGCAGACTTTCATGTGCCCCTGAGCACTGGTGAGGAAAGGAGGCCTCTGAGCCCTGGGACTCCAGGGACAGCGACTGCTACAAGCATCAGCCAGCCGGCTGTGGATTCCTGAGACTACAAGTCTTTCATGAGCCCAACTCAACACCTGCCCAAGGTGTGCCTGACAAATTCACACTCTTGTGATACCCGCATGAGTGGGCATTACCTGGTGTGACATCTTGCAGCTTATGCCCCTCCTGGCTCAGAACTGTGGTTTGAGACTTCAATTTACTGTTCAGATCCACATTACATCCATGACAGATGCCATTCTGATTATCTCCATGTCCCAAGGCTCCACCCTTCTCTGGTACTGTGTCTTGCTCTGTAGGGAATGGCCTCCAAACAGGCTGCTCTCAAGACTTGTAGGGCACCTAGAATTGGGAGACCCTTAGGGGCCCACTGGAAAGTGGGCCTAGAGCCACAGAGAGAGGTACAAGCAGGCCAGGGGTTGGTCATGGGGCTTGAACTCTGGGCCTGGGCACTGTCCCCAAACTCTTCAGCTTACCACTTGAGCTACAGAGCCACTTCCGGTTTTATGGAGGTTCCTTGGAGATCAGAGTCTCCCGGACTTTCCTGCTTGGGCTGGCTTTGAACCGTGGTCCTCACATCTCAGAATTCTGAGGACTAGGAGGACAGGTATGAGCCACCAGTGTCCAGCTGATATGGGCTTTCACCAAAGTGGGCTAGGAGCTCCTGAAAGCTTTTCTTTATTTTTCTGTGCCAGTACTGGGGCTTGAACACAGGGTCTGGGCACTGGTCTCTTAACTTTTTCACTCAAGGTTAGCACTTTACCACTTGAGCCACAGCTCCATTTCTGGCTTTTGGTAGTTCATCGGCAAGAAGAGTCTCACTAACTTTCCTCCCCTGAGCTGGCTTGACACAAGATATCTATTTCAGTCTCCTGAGTAGCTAAGATTTACAGGGGTTGAGCCACTGGTGGCATTGGTCTAGAAGCTTTTCTTAAGCAAGCATTATTCCCTGCATTTGCCCTGAATCCAAGGTGCAAAGGAGGTCTGAGTGTCCGGAGCTGTTAAAAATAAGCTCCCAGCCACAGGAAATGGATGGGGTCCCTGTTAAAATCTGAGCTAATCTTCACTCCGGGCCCCATTCTGGGACCCCACCCTCTGCCCTACCTGTGACTCAGCCTTGAATGTCCTGCCATACTTGCCTGAAGCCATAGAACCTTCATTCCACCCATACCATCTGCTCTACACCACACCTCAGGACCTTTGCCCATGCTGTACCTTCTTCCTGAGGCCCTCTGTCCTGAATCCACACATTAGAACTCCTGTGGAATTATGGCAGTGCTTATATCACCTCCTGGAGCAAGTCTTTCCTTCCCTTCTCCCTCTTTTTATTTTTAGTATTGAGTTGCTAGAGATGGAACTTGTGCAGGCTGACTGGCAAATGCTCTATCTTGTGTGTGTGTGTGTGTGTGTGTGTGTGTGTGTGTGTGTGTGTGTGTGTGTGTGTGCATGTGCATGCTTGTGGGGTTTGATTTCATGGCCTGGATGGTATCTGATCCCTGAGCTTTTTTTTGGGGGGGGGGTCCAGTTGTGGGGCCTGAACTCTAGGCCTGGGTGCTGTCCCTCAGCTCTTCAGCTCATGGCTAGCACTCTACCATTTGAGTCACAGCGCCACTTCCGGCTTTTTTTCTTTTTTCTTATGTGGTGCTGAGGAATCGAACCCAGGGCCTCAGGCATGCAAGGCAAGTGCTCTACCACTGAGCCACCTTCCCAGTCCCTGATCCCTGAGCTTTTGTGCTCAAGGCTAGCACTCTAGTACTTAAACCACAGCTCTACTTCTGGCTTTTTGTGTGTTTAATTAGAGAAAAGTGTCTCATATATACTTTCCTGCTTGCAATTGGGATCCTCAGATCTCAGCCTCCTGAGTAGCTTACAGAGGTTAACCACCATCACCTACCCTCTATCCTACCTCTTACCTATAAACTCGGCCCTCCTCTGATTCCCAGAAGAATACGTCTCATCAGGCTCACTTTTTTTTTTTTTTTGCCAATCTTGGGGCTTGAACTCAAGTTCTGGGCATGTTCCTGAGCTTCTTTTGCTAAAGGATAGCACTCTATCACTTAAGTCACAGTGTCACTTTTGGCTTTTTCTTTTTCTGTGGTACAGAGGAATTGAACCTAGTCATGGAAGGGTGCTAATTAAAGTTATATAAAACATGAATTATAATATGAATGAAATTCATGGTTCCATTACTTGTTCTAAGAAAACAATTATGCCTTTTGTTTACAATTATATTTCTTTGAGGATGTGTAACATTCATATATTTCACTGTTAAAATTGATAAGTTACATTATATCAAGTTGATTCAAACTTGTATTTGAAAATTGCACACTTAACACAAATATACTTCCACTTTCTTCTAACACATAATTAAAATAACAATATAGCAAAGCTTGGTGTTAGCTGTTCGTGTGTAGAATCCTAGAAACTCAGCAGGTTAAGACCTGAATATTTTAGTTCAATGTCAGTGCAAACAGACAAAAATGTGAAAAAAATATGTCCAATTATCCAACAAGAAGCAGAATGTGAGAATGTGGCTCAAGGAATAGAGTGTCATCATCCATGAGCAAAAAATATGAAGGAGACCATTAAACATTGAGTTCAAGCCCTAAAAATGGCACGTACACACAAGACAACAACAAAAAAGTAGTATGAGCATCAATAATGAAGACAAAATAGGAAAGATCATGAGAAATGTGCAAACATCTTGCAGACAGAAATCATTTGACAGAATTTTGATTCATGAGAGGGAAAAGTCACAGTATGATTTGTACAATCTCATTGTAGTCATTTCTGTTGAAACTTGGCTATTGGGTAACATGTGAAAGAGCAGACTGGACTACCTGACAGTGCAGACATTGCCTGTGACTATGCACTATCCCACTCTGCAAAAATCTAAAATAGTGCTTGTTAATTTTTTTTTTAAAAAAACCTCGTTAGCAACTGGTCCACACAGACTGGGGTCCTTATTTTGAGGCTTCAGACCAGTGCTTTTGTTTATAACCACTCCTATTTTATCCCTCTTCCTTTGTGCAGCTATACCTTACTTAGCTGGCACCAAGCCAAGGCTTTGAACTAGACCCCCTGCCTAAATCCCTCCGTTTTGTCAGCTACAGCTCATTTCACATGCTATCAATATTTTAGCATTGTCTTCCTATTCTCCACAAGAAAACACTTATATTCATGTAAACAGATTACAAATAACCTAGGTAGATAAGGGAGTAAGGGTTTCTGACTTACTTATCAAAGATTATGTGCCTATAGGAGTGGCTTCATTTCTGGGCCTTCAATTCTGTTGTATTGATGAAATTCTGTGCTTCCTTTGGAAAGATGGCATTACCCATTCCTAAGGAAATGGAAAGACTGGAAAACGATATTAAGTGAAATAAGCCAGATCCAATTAAATACATGCTGCAAAGTTTTCCTCATTTGAAATAACTAAACTATGTGCATAAATCTACAAGTTAATCCAATAGATAGTATACAACAAATAATTCCTCTTGGACATGATTAACTAACTGCACTCTAAGCATTCACATGGCAAGGAGATGGGAAGCTATTCTTAGGAGTGGATCACAATGGCTCAATATGTATGTGCATGTGACCATATAAAATGTTGATTATTGCAATGAACTTTAATAATCAATCATACATGTGAAGAACATATATCTGCATATAATTTTAAAAGATGTCATAGAAACAACCGACTTCTTTATAAATTCCTTTTCTGTCCTTTCCTTTCCTTTTCTGTTTTCTTCTTTTTCTTTTTTTCCTTTGGAACTACTGGTGCTTGAAGTTGCTAAGACTTTAACCACATTAGATTATTTTTCTGGCCAAGCCTCTCGTGAGCAATGATCTATTCCCTATGACTTCCACAAACGTGAGATAACAGGGAAATTACACTATATCTAACTTACTTTGGTTTTGTAATTTCTCACTATTTTTTGTCAAAACTGGCCCTGATATGTCTTCTAAATCTCTTCCTTCTAATTAGCAGGGTATATTTCAGCTCAACCTTGGACTCAGACTATTTTTCAATGTAAACATTCCATATTGACTTCTGTTTTCTAGTTATCATTAAACTCTATTGAGGTTAGTATGGATCTTTATGAAGTTATAAGAAGAACACAGAAATATCCCTGGAATAATTTTCCTGGTTTCTTTAAATATTTATAGCATGACATCACAAGTAGGACATTAATATTTCACAAGTACTTTATGCAGACTTCATTAGTTTTAATTATTTTGCACACATATTAAGTCTAACATAATTTTATCAACTCTATATAAATATACCATATTTACAGACACATTTCTTTACCAAAAATGAGTCTGTCTCATGCTTCCTTTTTATAATTAAACCCACTACTTCTCTTTGTCCCATCACAAACCTGTTTCATCCTGGTAACACATTTTTTTTCTCTGACTTCTAGATCATGCAATGTTTGCCTTGCATGTGTGAAGCCCTGGGTTTGATTCCTCAGTACTACATAAACAAAATAATCTGTAATTGGCACTATGACAAGTCATAGAGTGCTAGCATGAGGAAAAGAAGCTCAAGAACATTGCCAAGACCCTGAGTTCAACTCCCAGGACTAGCCAAAAATAAACATGATGCATTTTATTAAGCCTGGCACTAGAGGCTCACGCCTGTTATCCTAGATGCTCAGGAGGCTGAGGAATGAGTTTTGAAGCCAGCCCTGGCAGGAAAGTCCATGAGATTCTTATCTCCAATTAAATCTCAGAAAAATCTGAAAGTGCTGCTGTGCTTCAAGTGAAAGAGTTCTAGCGTTCATCCAAAGGAGCTCAGGGACAGCGCCCAGACCCAGATTTCAAACCCCAGGAAAGAAAAAAGTAAAGAAAAAAACCACACTAAATACTATACATAAACTGCTTTGTCAAACAGCAATTTCTATACAGCTACTTAAAGTTAATTTAAAACTATGATTAGAATAAAATACCAATCACTTTGGGAAGAAGACATAGATAGAATTGAAAGGTTGTTTACAGGAGACAAAGTAAATTTTATATCATACACTTTGAGTTGAAATTTGTTCTTGTCTTCTTACATCATTTATGAAACTGACAATACTAGAGTTATGGGTCAATTTCCTTGAGAAACTGATTGTATTCTTCTGTCTTTTCACAAGAAACCATAGAGGTAATTTTTTGCCTCTTTTTTAAAAAATTGTGAACGTACCTTTCAGAGGGGTTACAATTACATGGGCAATGTAATGAGTTCATTTCTTATCAAGCGTTGTTGCCTCCTCGTTTGTTTCCCCTTTCCATCCCTTCCCATCTTCCCCCACACCACCTCCCAGCCAAAGTTGTACATTTTGTTTTTCGACATAAAGTCTTGTACATCTCATTGCTGGAATGGGTCCACCTGTATCCCTATTTAAACAATATGTTTTTTCCCTCCCCTCCAGAAATTATACAAACATCAAATACAGTGAAATCAAGGCCTTACCGTGGGGGAAGGACATACAAAGAAACAAAGAAATCACCTTATACATATGTTAAAAACAATCACAAGAAAAAAAAATACATTTGAGTCCTTATCTTGGAGTTAATTTCTCCTAACATCAACTTATCTGACAGTTTCTGCTTGTCTCAGACATATATTAGTTATTGCAAATAAGGGAAACCATGGGACCTACGTTTCTTTGGGCCTGGTTTACTTCACTTAATATAATTTTTTCCAAGTCATTCCATTTCATAACAAATGGGCCAATGCCATCTTTTCTGATGGAGGCATATAATTCCATTGTGTATATAGACCACATTTTATTGATCCATTCATTTGCTGAGGGGTATCTGGGTTGGTTCCACATCTTAGCTGTAGTAAATAATGCTGCAATAAACATAGTTGTGCTGACAGCTTTGTTTGTGATCATTTGGGTAAATGCACAAAAGTGGGATTGCCGGGTCATAGGGGAGCTGTAAGTGGAGTCTTTTGAGGAACCTCCATACTACCTTCCAAAGTGGTTGAACAAGTTTACACTCCCACCAACAATGCAGTAAGGTTGCCTTTTGTCCACATCTCTTCCAGCATCTGTTTTTATTACAATTCTTGAATATAAACATTCTAAATGGAATGAGGTGGTATCTCAATGGTGTTTTGATTTGCATTACTTTTAAGGCTATGGAGGTTGTGCATTTCTTCATGTGTCTATTGGCCACCCTTCTTTCCTCTTCAGAGAAGTTTCTCTTTAAGTCTTTAGCTCACTTATTAATTGGGCAGTTGTTTCTTTGAGGGTTTGTATTTGGGCATTTTAATTATTTGAGTTTCAGGTATATTTTAGATGTGAGACCCTTGTCCATTGTATGGCTAGTGAAGATCTTCTCCAAATCCTTGGGATTTCTATTGATCTGGATAGCTATGTCCTTTGCCAGCAGAAGCTCTGTGATTTCATGCAATCCCGTTTGTCCAAGCTTTCTTTGATTTGTTGTGTTTCTGGGTTTCTATTAAGAAAATTTCTGCCTGTGCCAAGGAGACCTAGGGTATCTTGTATTCCATTCTGTACTGTTTTCAGGGTGTCTGCTTTGACTCTGAGTTCTTTGATACATTTGGTGTTGATTCTTTTTCAGGATGCTATATAAGGCTCTAGCTTTAGTTTTCTACAAGTGATCAACCAATTTAACCAGCACCCTTTACAGAAGAGGCTGTCTTTCTTCCATTCTATGTTTTAGCTCCCTCATCGAAGATTAGGTGTGGGTTCATTTCTGGTTTTTCAATTCTATTCCATTGGTCCTGAGGTCTGTTCTTGTGCCAGTAGCAGGCTGTTTTGATTACTATGGCTTTGTAGTGTAGTTTGAAATTTGGTTTTGATATTCCTCCAGCACTGTTCTTTCTGTTAAGGATTGTTTTTGCTATTTGGGTTTTTTATTGTTCTATATGAATTTTTGGATTGCCTCTTCTATTTCCTTGACGAATAAGGTTGGAATACTGATATGTATCACATTGAATTTGTAGATAGCTTTGGGAAGTATTGCCATTTTCACGATGTTGATCCTTCCAATCCAGGAGCATGGGAGGTTTTTCTGCTTCCGAAGTTCTCTTTTGATTTCCTTTTTAAGGTTTTTAAAGTTTTCATCATAGAGGTCTTTCACCTTTTTGGTTAAGTTAATTCCTAGGATTTTTATTTGTTGTGGGGCTATTATGAATGGAGTTGCCTTCCTGATTTCACCCATGATATTCACATTGTTGTCATACAGAAAAGCCATTGATTATTGAGGGTTTATTTTATACCCTGCTACTTTGCCAAATTTTGAATCAGCTTCAGTAATTTGGTAGTGGAGTCCGTGGGATACTTTAAATAGCAAATCATGTCATCTACAAAGAGGGAGAATTTTACTTCATCTTTCCCAATATGGATCCCTTTGATGTTTGCATCTTGTCTTATTGCTGTAGCTAGGCATTCTAATGCTAAATTGAACAGAAGTGGAGAGTGGACATCCTTGTCTCATTCCTGAGATAAGAGGAAATCCCTTTAGTTTTTCACCATTAATTGTAATGCTTGCTGTAGGTTTGTCATATACAGCCTTTATTGTGTTGAGGAATGTTCCATAAATTCCTAATTTTTCCAGAAACTTCATCATTAAGGGTTGGTTGGATCTTGTCAAATGCTTTTTCTGCATCTATTGAAATAATCATATGGTTCTAATCCTTGATGTTTGTTGATGTGACGAGTCATATTAATTGATTTGCTCTATTGAACCAGCTTTCCATCCCTGAAATGAGTATTGTTTGATCGCAGTTTATGATTTTTTGGATGAAATGTTGAAAACGATTGGCCAAAATTTTGTTGAGAACTTTTGCATCAATGTTCATCAAAGAAATGGGCTTATAGTTCTTTTTCTTTGATGAGTCCCTGCCTGGTTTGGGGATGAGGGTTATCATGGCTTCATAGAATGAGTTAGGTAGGTAACATTCTCTTTTAATTTCATTGAAGAATTGGAGGGACTATTGGTGTGGCCTCTGCTTTGAAGGCCTTGTAGAATTCCACTGTAAATCCATCTAGTCCTGGGCTTTTCTTAGATGGAAGGTCTCTTACTGCTGTTTCTATTTCAATGTTTGGTATGAGCCTGTTAAGTTGGCTTAACTCATTGTGGTTGACTTTCAGCATGTCGATATCTGCCAGGAAAAGGTTCATTTCTGCCACGTTTTCAAAATTATTAACGTAAAGTTTTGAGAAGTATTCTCTTATAATGTTCTGAATCTTGGTTGTTTCTGTGGTGAAGTTTCCATTCTCATCTCTGAGTTTATTTACTGGGGTGTGTTCTCTCCTTTTTCTGATAAGATTTGCTAAGGGTCTGTCAGTTTTGTTAGTTTTTTCAAAGAACCAACTCTTTGTTTTGTTGATTATTTTTATCATTTTTAAAACTCATTCCTTTAATTCTGATGTAATTTTAATTATTTCTTTCTGTCTCCTGGACTGGGATTTATCTTTTTGCTCTTTTTCTAGGACGTTCAGATGTCTCATTAAATTGTTGGCTTCAGATCTCTCCAATTTGTTGGTGTAGGAACTCAGAGCTCTAAACTGCCACTGAGTACTATATTTGATGTTTCCCAGAGGAGCTGGTAATTGTGTGTTAATTTTTGTTGAATATCATGAATATTTGAATTTCCTTTCTAATCACTTGCATGACCCACTGGTGATTCAACAGTGTGTTGTTCAGCCTCCATGTGTTACAGGACTTTCTTTGGTGGCTTTTGGTGTTGAGATCTAATTTTATTCCCTTGTTGTCTGAGAGAACACAAGGTAAAAGTACAATGTTTCTGAATTTAGAGAAGTTTGCTTTGTGACCTAAAATGTGGTCTACTTTGAAAAATATCCCATGTGCTTCTGAGAAAAACGTGTATTCTGATGGTGCTGGCCAAAATATTTGGTAAATGTTTGTTAAATCTAGTTGATCCATGCAGTTGAGGACCTCCCTATTTATTTTCAGAGCAGTTACAATAGGTTGATGATATCCTATAATATGTGGATATCAGATCAAAATTTAAATATATCACTGCACACATACAGGACCATCATATATAGCTTGTAACTTGAAATTTTAAGAAGGCAACAGTTGGGGAAAAAGACAATGTTAGAAGGTTAATACCAAATACACAGACATGGAAAAATACAAAAAAATTGCAAATAGTTAGTGCTAATAGTAACAAAACATTTTCCTCAAGTTTTAAAGTTGAAACTATAAAAATAATACTTAATATCATCAAATAAATATGCCATGGAGAAAATTTACCATAGACATATATTTCCACATAATTTGTTGTATTTGATAACAAATGGATTAGAAGAAAATGTAATTACATGTCTGAAGATGATAACACTTTCAAGTGTCATTGATTGAATCCAGCAAAGGAAAGTAACAGAGAAGTAGAGAGTGAGAACAACCTGGGGTATGGATGAAGATACTCAGTAGAACTCAGTTAGGAAAGAATGTGCTCCATTTCCCTCATCAAAATACTAGGACAGCTACCTTTTGAAAGAACAGTTGTGATGTACAATAGACGAGTTACTAATTTAGGTAGTAATATATTACTTTTATTTCCTAATCTTATGATGTCATTCCCAAATGATGTGAGTGATCCTAGATTTTCTGAGCCCTTGTTTCCCCCAATGTTTTTAATTCCTCCCCCTGCCAATGATTCTTCTGCTATTCTCATTTATCTTTGTTTCTGAACTGAACTCCTGTAACCTTTTGGTTCATGAGAAAGAGCTGGAGAAATATGAGGATGTCCTGGAGTCTGAGCTAACATCCACCCCAGCTTGGAGGATCTGGTGAAGGACTTCGACTTGGGTCTTGGAATCAGATATTTATTGACCTCTTTGTAATTGGAGAAACTCACTCCCTCAGGCAAAATTCAGAGAATGAGCTTTCCCAATGTCAGAAAGAACAGGTTCAAAACTAAAAGTGGCCTCAGTTCCCACAGGGCCAGTCAGAAGCCAAAAGATCACACTTTCTTCATCAAGGAACTTCTGGAAGGAACAGACTATGAGCAAAGTCTAAGATGGAGATAAAATGAGACTGGGCCTAAGGAGGACACAAAAGAATGACCCTCTCTTTGAATACAAGTGAGCTGTGTAGTGAAACATGACAACTTCCTTCATATACGAAAATTCGCTAGGTGAGTTTTCTCACTGCCAATTTGCAGGAGGTAAGTTTCTCCAAAAGAGAAGTTGTTAAATGTTGTGACTGTCAGTTTGCTCTCTAGGCTGTTGTCTCTCTCACCCCTTCCCATGCCAGGAATGCATTGCTTCTTTCAGGCACTCAACTACTTGTCCGGACTCCTAGGCAGGATTACTGTAGGCTAGTCTTTGGATAACCTCTTGCATTTGAGGTAGAATAGGACCAGGCTCTGCTCATGCCAAGAGGTAGATGGAAGAGGTGAGTATAAGCTCAGATTTGTACTGAAGAACAATCATATTGAAAAAAATTTAAATGAAATTAATAGTTGAGTGATTTAGGGTTTATAGACACAAAATTTAGGTAATTATTAGTAACACACCAAGAATCATGGATTGGAAAGAGAACAGTGAATTAGGTCTAGGATACGAGGCAAAAGACACACCATAGACATAACAGGAGATAAGAGTTTGAAGGAACTATTGGTATAGATCCATTTACTCTCTTAGGAGTGACCTTGGACAGGAGGCTTTTAGAATAATATCTAAAAGAGAGGGACTTGCTGGGCACTGGTGGCTCACACCTGTAATCCTAGCTACCCAGGAGGCTGAGATCTGAGTATTATGCTTCAAAGCAAGCCAAGGCTGAAAAACCCAAAAGTTGTGCTGTGGCTCAAGTGGCAGAGTACTAGCCTTGAGCTCAGGGACAGTGCCTAGGACCTGAGTTCAAGCTTCAGGATCAGCAAAACTACAACAACAAAATAATAATGATAAAAGAAATGAAAGAAGGACTTAAAGATATGTGATGGAGCCGGCCGCTGGTGGCTCACGCCTGTAATCCTAGCTATTAAGGAGGCTGAGATATGAGGATCGCGGTTCAAAGCCAGCCCGGGCAGGAGAGACCGTGAGACTCCTATCTCCCTTAAACCACCAGAAAAACGGAAGTGGCACAGTAGCTCAAGTGGTAGAGCGCTCGCCTTGAGCTGAAGAGCTGAGGGACAGCTCCCAGGCCCAGATTTCAAGCTCCAAGACCGACAAAAAAAAAAAAAAAAGATATGCGATGGAATGATGATCATGTGTAACTGTTTATCGAACGTAAAAGGAGATGAAATTTGGAGTAAAATAATACCTATTCATTAATAATCAAGGATGCAAAGCAAATGCCAAATCCCCCTTCTCAAAAACTTCCATACTTGGGCTGGGAAGGTGGCTCAGTGGTAGAGTGCTTGCCTTGTATGCATGAGGCCCTGGGTTCAATTCTTCAGTGCCACATAAGTAGAAAAAGCCAGAAGTGGTACTATGGATTGAGTGGTAGAGCACTAGCCTTGAGCTGATGAGGTGAAAGGCAGTACCGAGGCCCAAAGTTCAGGCCTTTTGACTGGCCAAAATAAAAACAAACAAATAAACAAAAAAAAAAAAAACTTCCAAACTTATCTTTTCTCATAATTGAGGAGAGGCTCCTTTTACAGGAATTCTCCTTATCTAGGTCAAGGTCATCATAACTTCAGTAGACTTTCCCTGTGGAGATGTAATGCACCTAACTCTACTGAACCTAATCATGGCTAGGAAAGTATGGACAATGATACGTTTGCCATATTTAACCTTATGAATATATAATACTGTCAGAATATTATATATAATATATTATATATTGTGTTATGTATTAAATATGTAATAATTTAAAATATATTATGTATTAACAGACTTCCTAATTTTAGAGGTAGGAACAAGCAACATATTGAAAGAAAAAAACTTGAATCTCTGAGTAATTTCTCTACCACAGGACAATACCACGGTTCATTCTTATTACCCAAAGAGCAACATAGGAAAGCAATGCCCATGGATGTGGTTCTCTGGATTTTGGAAACTGTGAAAGTGTAAAACTCTAGCAACAGATAAATAAGTGAACACCTATGTGCACACACACTCAATCATTTTCAAGTGTAAGAATTTCTTTTCTATGCTCCCTATTCACCTACATAGAGAGTACATGAGTTGCCCTTGAATTGTCCTGGAAGATCTTTATCTGGCTAGTGTAGCTTCACATCCTTTGTTCTCTAAGTAGCCAAATGTTATGTATTCAACAATACTTGTTACAGGCAAAGGTATCCACCCTGACACACAGGGTTTCAGAAATGCCACAAATAAGTGGGAGGTACAGCAGTACTTTTCAAAATTGAATAGATTACATATTTATTAGAAAGCTTCGAAGAAAAAAAACTTGAGTGTAAGATGAAATACTTGAAGAAAACTACGGTTTTAATTACACATATCAAGGTGCTGCAATAGAAAATAAATAAAAAGAAAAAATAAATTACATATAATTTATTACCAAGTCTGTACAAGGAAAATAGGATATGACACATGGCATCATAAGACTTGAAGTTACAATGTTCCAGGGCATTTCCCCATTCTTGAGACCTAGGAGTAATCCTTATTAAAAAAAATAAAAAGACTAATCTTTTTTTTTTTTTTTTACCAAATTTCAAAACATAGTATATGTTATACAAAGGAAATGCAATAAGCATGCAATTCATTGTCTAGTAAATATCACATGGTATAAAGTATCTAATTAATTGATTCATAAAAATCAATACAATGCAGTTAAAACATCCAATATCTCAAGTGTCAATTTAGCAGAATACTTTCAATCTATGATGTCTATTTTGTATATAATCAGCTCTATCCAACCCATGATTGCAGAAGGCTCTTCCTGAGAACTTCCAGAGTCTGTCTCCTGTGAGTGCTCAATGTAGACCTGTTCCCATTCTCTATTATTTGGACATGTGATAGACTGAATATCTGATAAATTGCCAAAGGCAAAATTTGGGACTGGCTTCCAGTAATGATATTTTGGTACTCAGAAAAAAAAGGAAAATTGAAGACCGAGGGAAATCTACCAGATCCCTGAGAGATTTCTATCATTGTGCTGAAACTGTACCCTTCTACTGATACTTGAACAAACTGCAGTAATTGTCACTCCAACCACATATCCAAAAATTGGTTTTCCAAATATTGGCCTGTTTTCACTTTGGTAAATCAAGACACACTATTGTGGCCCTGTTTTACTTAAACTATCAGCTATGGTTGGCACAAGGGATAGTTGACCTTACCAATTTCTTAAATTTTAGGTCATCACACAATCACTTCATAGGCCTTAAACATTAAAAATACCTACCATATAAGTCTGCATTGCATACTTATTACTGTTTTTCTTCATTTGTCATGTTTTACATATTGTATCACAGGGATTACTTCTATCTTAGTTCTATAATATTCCTTATCATGGTTGTTACCACTGAGTACATGTAGTTATTTCTGTTTTTTCTCCAGCTTTGTTCTTTCTTTAATTACAGTGCTTAATAGCATCCTGTTTACTGACAACTCCTAGCTACTGATTTTAACAAACTCAACAGTTTCCAAAGTGAGCTTTGATCTTTATCTACAAACTAATCCCTCATTACTATTTGATTAAGTGATAACTATTCCAGTTGTCTTGTGAAAATACCTCGGAGTCATTTCAGACTTACATACTTTTTCACACTTCATATTTAATCTATGAACGGGTTTCAAATATATTAGGAACCATATATCTATATGGTATATGTGTGCTAGTACTATGACTTAAATTTAGGGCCTAGGTTCTTTTTCTCTTCTTTTTGTTCAGGCTTGCAGTCTTCTATTTGAACCACAGCTCCACTTTTAGCTTTTTGGTTCTTAGTTGAAGATAAGTGACTCATGGTCTATTAACCTATTCTAGCTTGAAACTATGATCCTCTGTTTTCAGCCATCTAAATAGCTAGATTTAAAGGCATGCAACACTAAAACCATCCCTATTATGTTTGAATTAAAAATAAATTTAAAGAATGAATATTTGTAGTATTTTCAAATCAGTATGTTTTTATTTACAGTAAAACACATTGCCTTAAATGTTTTTCATTATTCCAGCTCACTTGCCAAGAAAGGAAAGGAAAAATTCACAACCAAAGAACTTCTGAATATACCAATACTCAAGCCTGCTAGCCACAATTTCTTTGATGGGAAATAACAAAGGATGATATCATCTACAGGCTAAGCAGGAGAAAATGTTCTGCACTGAAGTTACTGAAAGGTTCATGAGAATGAGGACAAGCAACTTTATCCAGAAAGTATCACAAAGTGTTTGTGATTGTAAACTGACGCTAGTGGATAAGTGTAGCCAATCTTAGAAGATGTTCATAGCGATGAAGATGAACACGTGATTTCAGAGGTGTGCTTTCTTGAAGATATATTTTTATATCATAGTTTGTCTACCGTTGAAAATGAGACAGTTAAGATAGGGATGTTTTCTTTCCTTGTATCCTTCACAGTATAATATTAAAACCAGTATTATACATATATGTTTATAGTAATTATAGAGTATCCTTAATTATGCATATATTATAAATATATCATTTACATGTTATGTAATATAATATAGTACATTTATTATGAACACTTAATTTAATTTTTCTACTCGTCTGTCCAGGTATTAAACTAGCAATATCTTTGAAAATTGATAGTAAAGTAGGGTCTTAACAATTTCTATTGCAACAAATAGTTTTACCCAATAAGTAGTTATTTATTCTGAATTGGTTTAGAAATGAAATATCATAATATAATTGAACATTCAAAAATAATTATGTAAGAACATGCCAAGGATGGAATTAAAAAAAAACATAATATGACTCATGATTGTAATCCCAGCTTCTTAGGGGCTGAAATCTACATATAGCTATATGAAGCCAGTTTGAGTTAAATGGCTCAGAGACAACACCCAGACCATAGTTCAAGCCTCAGTACTGACACAGAAAAAAATAATGTGACTAAAGCATACAAATATATTTATTCAAATAAAGTTGTCATTCTTTGTATCCTTCACAATATAATACTAAAACCAGTTTTAAAAATATAGTATTTATAGAATATCAGTAATTATACATACATTATAAATATATCATTTATATGTTATGTAATATAATGCATTACATATATTATGCATGCATAATTTATACTGA
Source organism: Dipodomys merriami (assembly GCF_024711535.1). Classification (NCBI taxonomy): domain Eukaryota; kingdom Metazoa; phylum Chordata; class Mammalia; order Rodentia; family Heteromyidae; genus Dipodomys; species Dipodomys merriami. The sequence continues at coordinate 378,545 of NW_027206287.1, read as the reverse complement.
TAACACTAACATCCACTAAATTGATATATGTTTTAAAATAGGGAATAGATTTTCTTATTTAAACGACTTGTTTTTCCTCTTCCCCTCCACAAATTATACCGACATCAAATATAGTGAAAGCAGGGGTTATACTGTGGGGGAGGGACATACAAAGCAATAAAGAAATAATCTTATAAATGTGTTACAAACGAATGCATGAAAGGAAAAAAAAACATTTGAATACATAACTTAGGGCTCATTTTCCTAGCATCACCTTATCTGACCTTTTCTGCTTGACTCATACATATACTAGATATTGCAAATAAGGGAAACCCTGGGACCTATGTTTCTTTAGCTTGGCTTACTTCACTTAATATGATTTTTTCCAAGTCTTTATATTTCCTAAAAAATGGGGCAATGTCATTCTTTCTGATGGAGGCATAGAATTCCATTGTGTATATATACAACATTCTCTGGATCCATTCATCTTTTAAGGGGCATCTGGGTTGGTTCTATATCTTAGCTATAGTAAATAATACTGCAATAAACATAGCTGTGCTGGTAGTTTTAGTGTGGTCTTGTTTGTAAAAATTTGGATAAATGCCCATAAGTGGGATTGTTGAGTCATAGGGGAGCTCTATGTGGAGTCTTTTGAGGAACCTCCATATTACTTTCCAAAGTGGTTGAACAAGTTTACACTCCCACCAACAGTGCAGTAAGGTTCCCTTCTGTCCACATCCACTCCAGCATCTGTTGTTATTAGAGCTCTTGATTATAGCCATTCTAACTGGGGTGAGGAGGATGTATCAGTGTTGTTTTGATTTGAATTTCTTTGATGGCTAGGGAGGTTGAGCATTTCTTCATGTGTCTATTGGCCATCCTTTTTTCCTCTTCAGAGAAGTTTATCTTTAAGTCTTAGCCTACTTATTTATTGGGAAGTTGTTTCTTTGAGAACTTGTTGTTGGGGGATTTAATTTTTTGAGTTCCAAGTATATTTTAGATATGAGACCATTGTCCGTTGTATGGCTAGTGAAGATCTCCCAGTAGTGGGCTTTCTATTGATCTTGCTACATATGCCCTTTGCCATGCAGAATCTCTGCAATTTCATGCAATCCCATTTGTCCAACCTTTCTTTGAATGGTTGTGTTTCTGAGTTTCTATTAAGAAAATTTCTGCTTGTGCCAAGGAGACCTAGGTTTCTCCTATTCACGGACTCCACTCACAAATTACTCAGCTGATTCAAATCTTTGGCAAAGTGGCAGGGTATAAAATTAACCCTCAAAAAGCAATGGCTTTTCTGTATGCCAACAATGAGAAAAGTGTGGCTGAAATCATTAAAGAAACTCCATTTGTAATAGCCCCACAAAATTAAAATACCTAGGAATTTACTTAACCAAAGAAGTGAAGGACATCTAGGATGAAAGTTTTACAACTGAAAAAGGAAATCAACACAGAACTTAGAAAGTGGAAAAACCTCCCGTGCTCCTGTATTGTAAGGATCAACATCACGAAAATGTCAATATTTCCCAAGGGTATCTACAATTTCAATGGGATATCCATATTCCAACCTCATTCTTCAAGAAAATAGAACAAGCAGTCCAAAAATTCATATGGAACAATAAAAGACCTCGAATAGCAGAAATGATCCTTAATAGAAAGAATGGTGCTGGAGGAATATCAATACCAAATTTCAATCTCTACTACAAAGCCATAGTAATCAAAAGAGCTTGGTTCTGGCACAAGAACAGATTTTAGGACTAATGGAATAGAATTAATATCCCAGAAATGAACCTATAGACACAGTCATTAATCTTCGATAAGGGAGGTAAAAAATACAATGGAAGAAAGACAGGCTCTTCAGTTAATGGTGCTGGCAAAATTGGTTAATCACTTGTATAAAACTAAAACTATATCCTTATATATCTCCCTGCACCAGAATCAACTCCAAATATATCAAAGAACTCGGAGTCAAAGCAGACACTCAAATAGTCATTTTTAAAATAATAAACTGCTTAGTTCTTCTGGCTCACATATATAATCCTAGCTATAGTTAGGATTACAGGTATGAGAAACAAACACTAGATGTGTGTTGTTCATGATGGTTTGTATTGACATGTTTTAATATTGTTTGTTTCTTATACTATGATTCTCTAATTTTTATTTTCACTTAGGTGGGGGAGTGTTGAACCTTCTTTGGTTGAGATGGAGCCATGTGGAAATTCTTGCCAAGTATGGCATGAAATTCAAATCCTCCTGCTCTCAGCTCCCCATGGACCTGTGATGATAGATGTATCCCATCACACAGAGCCAGGGGTTGGGGACCATTGCAGGTAAAACTACACTGGTCATGAACTGATGTCCCAAATAGCTAGCTTTATAGGCATATGCCTTCAAAACCTTGTTGTATTTCATTTCACTTTGAAGTAGTGTTTTACATACTTAGAGATACAATGATAACACATTACATGTTTAATTTATATAAAATAGTCAATATGATTAGCACGTTTATCTCCTAAAACATTGAAGCTAATGTATTTTGGTAACTCTGATAGTTATTTTTTGGAATACACCATAAACATGAATACATTGATAATGTGCACTAGAAGACTGGAAGTTGATAGAGATAGACAAGTTAAACTGTGTGCAGTAAGTATATATTTATCTATTGCTCCTCTGAAGAACATTATCATATATTCACCATAACAATACCACCATATATTCACCATGACAATAATATTCCTGCAGTGTAGAATATTCCATTTCATAATCTTCCATCTTTTATCTTTTTAACATTCTCCTTAGAAGTATGAATGTTTTCTTGTTCCTTATAATGTTTTGAAATTATTAAGATGGAATTAAAAAAATTCATAGAATCTACTGAATTTACTCATTTTGCTTAGTTTTGTGTTGCTAAATCATTAAGACCAACTTTTCCTGAAAGTTATGCTAGCAGACAATATCACTAAATTGTATTCTAATTACATCTTATATTGTATTTTGATATAGGGTTTTGCTGTTGTTGTTTCATGATATAGAGTGTTGTGAAGCTGGACTGAAACATGTAATCCCACTCTCTCCAGTAACAGTGCTTTATCACCAGGTTCTGGAGACTCATACTTATAACTCTACCTAATCAGGAGGTTGAGACGTGAGATTTGTTCAGATAGCTTGATCAGAATTTTTATGAGTCTCTCCTCTCCTGTCACTATGAAAAGCTTGCATTGGAACTGCGGCACAATTGGTACAGCACTACAGTCAAGGTAAAGATGCTCAGGATTGTCATATAGTCCCTGTTTCAAGTCCTAAACACCCATATGCACAGACACACCTTCACCTACATACACACACACTCCCGTACACATGTACACGCACAAAATCACAGGCAATGTTGTATCTTAAATTCTTATCCAGAGATTGGACAACAATCCACTTATTTGTGAAGGGTTTTCCTTGATTATTTTGAAGGAGGAGGATAGTTCATGGGACACAGATGACAAGACTTTAGTGAGGAATGCTTTATAACGACTAGCTTATAAAAAGAACAGGAGCACAGTTTTTATCTTTAAATATTACATTCCTTCAAATATAGTATTTTAAAATAATAGTCATTGAATTATGAGACTAGAATGCAGCACCTCTTGCCTTCTCCCCTTCCATCTGTCATAAAATATGATAAAAGTATCAAATACTCTTGTCTTACAAGACTGTACAACTGTAAAAATGTCTGACTATATGTGTAATGTTGTTTCAATACTTTTTTGATTTTTTCCCACATCTAAGTACTTATCTTTTTTCCAAGTGACAGCACACAGGTGCTTCAAGAGCAAACAGAAGATTAGGAAACAAAAACCTAACAATGTCCTAGGAATACAGGCAAGAAGCACATGGCAGGCTGATAGGGCCCTGAGAAGCAAAATGATTTGTGCAGGATGTGAAGAATAGTGACAAATAAGGCCTGAATCTGACCTAGGAAGGGCTCTTTGAGGCTGAGACAATGCCTGTATCTAGTCCAAGCTGAGGATGTTGGGATTTAACAATGTCCATATGTGTATAAAGTGATGTGGGAGGGGAGATTTCAGCCTCCAGTTTGTCTTTGGGATGGTCTTATGTGAGAAAGCAGCTTAGAACATTGGGCTCTGAGAGATGACACTACCTCCCTCATAATGCAATTCTGAGCGCCAAGGAACTGTAACTGACAGCTCAAGCCAGCTCACTTGGCCTGTGGCTCAGGAACAAGAAAGATGTTCCTGTGTTGTTTTCAAAGTTCAAGAGACTCAGGTCTCAGGCATGAGAGGTGTGAGTGCCTCACTCAATGCTGCAGACATTGGAACAGTGCTAAACTACGAAACCAATGTCCCAGGACTTATTATAGTAAGAAACAAAGGGAAACACAAGGCAACTCAGGTAAGGTAGAACTATGACAGGAAACCATATGTGTAGACTCAGAAAATATTTACGTGTAGTTTTCAATCCACTTTATTACAATTTCTCAATTTGAAGTTTACAAGTCCTTCCTGGGATGCTGTGTGCGGAGTCCTTCACAGGGTGCTATGTGCTGAGTCCTTCAAGGGGGGTTTTCTTTCATCTGTTCCTTGTTACAGCTCAACAAGTAAGATGATTGTGCTGGTGAGAAAGTTGAGGTTCAGATATGTCCCCAAAAGAAGAGCCAAATTTATGTATGTACTGAACTCTAGTGACTCGTCTCCTATAGACAATTATTTTGGTTTAATTTTCTCCATCATGAACCTTCAACTAAGAGCCTAGGCGCTGACTTTCCTCTTGTGCTCATGGCTAGTGCTCTACCACGTGGAGCCAAGCACCCCCTTGCAGCAAAGTGTCACAGTTTGGGTGTCTTTAGCTGAGGCGTCATCCTGCCTGGTCAGGAATCTGATGATCTGGGTTCCAAACTATCCCAGACACAAAAGTCCCATGAGACTATTATCTTCTATTCACCACTTAGAAACTTGAAGTGGAAGCTGGGCACTGGTGACTCATGCCTGTCATCCTAGCTACTCAGGAACCTGAGAGCTGAGGATCACAGTTCAAAGCCAGCCTGGGCAGGAGATTAGTTGAGATGCTTTCTCCAGTGAACCACCAGAAAGCCTGAGGATGCACTGTAGCTCAAGTGGTAGAGTGCTAGACTTGAGCACCCAGTCCCAGTCTTCAATTCCTCCAACTTACAAGAAAAGAAAGAAACCTGAAGTGGAGTGCTGGTAATGTGTCTTAGGGATAGAGTGTTTTGCATGTATGAAACCCTTGGTTTGAATCCTCAGTACCACATTCCTAGAAAAAAAGCCTGAAGTGGCTCTGTGGCTCATGTGGTAGTGCACTATCTTTATACAGGATAAACTCAGGTACAGTGCTCAGGTACTGAGTTCAAGCTCCAAGGCTGGTGTTTGCACACGTGCACGCGCGCGCACACACACACAGACACACACACACACACAAACACAAAACAGATACCAAAAGTGGAACTGTGACACCAAATGGTGGTAAAGCGAATAGCTTCTGCTCTGAGCTCATGGTCAGCACAATGGCCCTGTGTTCAACCACAAAACCTAGCCACCCATGGCCCAACTAGGAGAGGTCAAAGGTTTCAAAACCTGATGAGCTTCACCAGCCATAGATGACAGGAAGCGTTTTGATTTTGCACAAGTGCTTAGAATTAACAAGCTTCAGGAAACCTAGGGAGGCAGCTTTGCCAATTAGGAATCTTTTCATTAGGTTCAGCTAACTTGTTGTCTGCCAGAAAGACCCTTGAATTAATTGTAGCAATTTGTTTCAACACAGGAACATAGTCTAACAAAGACAGGATAAGTCCAGGGAACTTGACCTGCCACAGGAGGTGGCACAAATGAAGGCTTCCTGTCAAAAGAGAGCACTGGGGAGAGAGATAGCTTGGGGTACAAAGAGGCCTTTTTCTCCTGGCCTTCAGAATCTGCCCACACTCATCCTCACTAATTGCCCTGGATGAATTGTTTGTTATACTGTTGTACAGGAGTGAGGCCTTTTGTCTGCTTGTTACAACAATGAGGCAGACTTCGTCCAGCAGCCTTGGGTGTGCAGAAACCCTCAGACTACACTGGGAAAAGTGAAGGGAGTCCCGGAACATACACTGTCTTGAAAGCACTCTTTGTGCTATGAAATCATTCTATTCAAACCTTTCTTCATAACAACTCTGGATGTTCACTGATAAAAATACATGCATACATACACAGACACATGGATTTACTGGCTCTTTTTTTGTGGCAGGTTCTGAGGCTTGAACTGTGAGCTTAGGCACTGTCCATGAGCTACTTTTGCACAAGGAAGCACTGTATTGTGTCTTAACTTATGATTACCTTAGGCTGGGGTGCAGCATTTACACCCACATATGATCCAGGCTTCCTAGGACCTGAGTTCAACTCCCAACACTGGCAAAAATGCATCAAACCAACAAAAATGGAGGAGGAAAAAATCAGTAAGTTTTGCACAACCATTTTACCTTTGTTTCGTTTGCACTGTGACCATCCTGGGTCTTAATGATTTGGCTCGAAAATTGTATGTGAAGTTACATGGCCGAAGGCTCCCAGTCTGTCGGTGAACCCTGAGCCCAACCCAGACACCTAGGCCCTTAGTTTGATCCTGGGACTGCCACCTACACATGTCTGAAGATCCTAGAAAACTCTTTCCTCTCTATAGGAACTAATAGTATGTTTGACATGTACTAATTGAATTACTAATTAGCTAATAATTCTAAAATAAGATTGTATGCAATAAATATGGGTCAATGATTAATTTAATTAATTCTTTGTAAGTTTTCTACCATGATTAATTGATGGAGGCATAATTTTAGACCAAATAATTTATAGTAATAGAACATATAAAACATCACTTCATATAGAGTTATACACTAGAATCTACTTAAATGTTCATCTGTCTCTGTATACATTTATTTATACATGTATATACATAAGTAAATACACACACACACACACACACGCACACACACACACACACTGCAATCTACACATCTATTTGTTTATATATTAGCCACTTCTAGGGCTTGATCTCAGGTCATCAAATTTGCCTGCCAACTTTACTTGCATCAGACTGGGGTGTTAACATTGACCCATTCATGAAGTGGGCCTTCGAGGCCCAGAGTTCAAATCACAGAACTACCAAAAACTTAATCCTTGTGGTAGAAACCAATTGTCCCACTTGTTTTCCTTATCACTGAAAGTCCTTGGTCTGAGGATGATGTATAATACATACTCAAATCTATGTCCTATGTAATAGAATGTAAAAAATGTTATACATTTAATCATACTCTTTAAAATACATAAGAAATAAATAAAACACAAAATAAAATGAATAACTACACTAATTGTAATATGTAGTAAACATGTGTATGTAAATATAAATCATGTATTTAAAATATATATGAATATTATTTTTTCGGGTGCTAGGGCTTGAATTCAGCCCCTGGGAACAGGCCTGACTTTCTTGTCTTTTAGCATGGTGAGCTTTCCCTTCGCCAACAGTGCTGCAGATTTACTCAAACCCTGAGTTCAAACCCCAAGTCCGGCAGAAGAAAATGGCATGAATTCCAAGCCAAGGAGCCAAATAATTTTTTAAATATATGTTTATATGCATGCATGTATGCATGTATGCATGCATGCATGTATGCATGTATGCATGTATGCATGTATGCATGCATGTATGTATGTATGTATGTGTGTGTGTGTATGTATGTATGTTTGTATGTATGTATGTATGTTTGTATGTATGTATTTTTATTTTGTCAAGCACAGGGCTTCAACTCAGGGCATGGCAACGCTGCCTCACCTTTCATCACTCTAGGCTGTGTTGAAGCCATGGGATCCACAGCCAAACCTGGTTTCCTGAGCCTCAAAAGGCTGACAGGAAATAAATAAATAAATAAAATGACACAGAAAAAATCCCAGCAACTTGAAGATGGCTGCCAGTTTTACATTTTTTTTTCAAGTTGTCCATACTGGGTCTGAATGACATGGCTGAAAACTGTTTGTTACCTGGCATTGCTGAAGGCTGGCAGGCTGCCAGGGAAGCCATAGACCAACACAGCAACATAGGACCTGTGTTTGAAGCCCGGTCCTGACCCCTACCAATGGAGGGAGGTCCTAAGAGTCTCATTCCTATTCATAGGAATACGGATGGAAGGTTATGAATATCAAGGTTGAATGATACTAGTATAAAATTAGAGAGTGATATTAGGAGGCCAATGGATTTTAATGAATACTTTTTGACACATTCAACGAGTACTATTAATTACATGGATGCAATAGTTTCGAGACCACGGTTGATTTAATTAATAATTCACTAAGGATGAAAACAACAATAATTACATGGAGGCATAATAAATACCCAAGAATTGGTAGTAATGTAGCCTATATAACTGAATAATGTGTAGACATCTCTGCCACATTTTAAAGATATATATTTATTTGTGTACTACCATCAGCATGTGAATCTGTTCTTGTTTTGTGAACACCTGGGGCTGGATCTCAGATGCTGGGACCTGCTTGTCAGCTCCATATGCCCCATGCTGGAGTGCTGACACTCACCTACTCATGAATTGATCCATGTATGCCGTGAGTTCAAATGCCAGCACTCACAAAAATTGAATCGTGGAGTAAGAAGACTAGGGTGACATGTTTTCTTTTTCTGTGAAAAGCCTGGGTGTCAGGTGTGAAGTTTCATACATAGGCAAATTTATATCCTATACAATAAATGTAGTAAATATTCCATGTGTAATAACATTCAATAAAATAATGGTAAATAAATGAATAAAAATAAAATGAATAAGTACACTAAGTGCAATATGGCTAGAGGCTGCTGTGCTGGCAGTCACTAATTCATGAATTGAGCCTTCTAGGCCCCGAGTTTAGATCCCAGCACTGCCAAAAATGTAATCTTGGAGTAAGAAGCCGAGCGTGACACATGTTTTACTTTTCTTTTAAAGTGCTCAGTGTCAGGTAGGATGTATAATTTGGATGCACATCTATATGCTATGTAAGAGAATGTCATAAAGGTAAGAAATGTCATAGGCGGAAGGATTGTCACTACAATAAATGAAAAATACATTGAATTAGTAGTGAATCATTCTGGGATAAAATTAGACACAATAGTTATAGAATGTGAATTAAGTAAAATTACTATTTTATTAAGTATTAACAGAATAAAAATTACATGCAGACATAATTAAATACCTAATAATTGGTTTTAACACATGATGCAAAATTTAATTATATATAAACATCTGTCTCATTCTATAAAATATGTAATTATATGTATGGATGTATATATATATATATTATAAACAATAACAGGATATTAAGTAATTATTAATTAATGTTTTATTAGTTGTTCTACAGAGGCAAATCATTAAGGAGACATAACTTAATACGTATTAAATGGTAGTAATTATCTATAAATTAATAATATACAGACATCTCTCTTCATATGCAATTTCTATACCTCCTGGGGCTCGGTGGTTGAGTGCTCACCTAGTAAGCATGAAGCCCTGGGTTAGATTCCTCAGTGCCATATAAACAGAAAACCCAGAAGTTCTGCTGTCTTTCAATCAATTGAGCATTATCCTGGAGCACAAACGCTTAAGGACAGTGTCTAAGCCCTTACTCAAGGCCCAGGACTGCCGCAAAAAAAGGTCGAATGTTCTAACTGCAACTACAGAAGGGCAGGACTTCAAACAACTCATCACAAAGCAAGCTAGGAGTCTGGCGCTGACAACTGCCACTTAACCTGACTTAGCCAGATGTAAGCCGCTGCAACCCAGCTACATGGAACCAGAGGCTGCTGGCTTACACGCATCATCCAAGCTGCTCGGGGGCTATAAAACCCAGCCCTAACAGGAAGTAAGTGAGTCTCTTTGAAATGAGATGATTATGCAGACAAGAATATTGAGGCTCAGATATGTCCCGATGGCAGGGACGAAATTATGTATTACTAAAGAGTGGGTGAGTTGTCTCCTGCAGACAATTTTTTTGTTTTGTTTTTCCTCAGTCATGAATCTTGAACTCGGGGCCTAGGCACTGACCCTTACCTCTTGGGCTCATGGCTAGGACTCCACCATGTGGAGCCAAGGAGCCCCTTGCAGCAGAATGCCATGGCCTAGGGTTCTATAGCCAATGTATGTCATCCTGCCTACTCAGGAAACTGAAATCTGAGGATCTGGGTTCCAAACTATCCCTGACACAAAAGGTCCCATGAGATTATATCTCCAATTCATCACTAAGAAACCTGAAGTGGAAGCTGGGTGCTAGAGGCTCATGTTGGTCATCTTAGCTACTCAGGAGGATGAGATCTGAGGATCATGGTTCAAAGCTAGCCTGGGCAGGAAAGTCATTGTGACACTTAGCTCCAATGAACCACCAGAAAACTTGAAGTGGCTCTGTGGCTCAAGTGGTAAAGCACAAGACTTGAGCTGAAGAGCTCAGGGACACCACCCGGCCTAGACTTCAACTCCTGCAACCGATAACAACAAAAAAGAAAGAAACTAACTAACAAACCTGAAGTAGAGGGCTGGGAATGTGCCTGAGTGCTTTTCATATATGAAACAATGGGCATGATTTCTCAGGACCACATCACTAGAAAAAAAAAGCCTGAAGTATCTCTGTGGCTCAAGTGGGAGAGGGCTATCCTTGTACAAGAGAAACTAGGTACAGTACTCAGGTGTTGAGTTCAAGCTCCAGGACTGGTGTAAGTGTGCACACACATGGACACACACACACACAAGCAGACCAGAAGTGAAGCTATGACACAAAATGGTAAAGCACTGGGATTCTGCACTGAGCTCATGCTCAGCAACCAGGCCCTGTGTTCAACCCAAAACCTAGCCACCCAGGGCCCAAGTAGGAGATGTCAAAGATTTCAAAACCTGATGACCTTCACCAACCCCATATGACAGGGAGCGTTGTGATATCTGACATACACTTGGATTTCTCAAGCTTCTGCAGACCTAGAAGAGATGTCATAGGCCCATCATCGCCATCAGTGAAACATCTCATAAGGCCCCTTGCCCGAGTTGTCTGCCAGAAGGACTACTGAATTATATTGAGCACTGTATCTGAACACCAGTTATATTGTCTCATGAAGGCAGGATAAGTGAACAGAACTTGGCCTGCCACAGGAGGTAGCACAAATGAAGGCTTCCTGTCAACATGGAGCACTGGGGAGAGAGATAACTTTGGGTACAAAGAGACCTTTTTCTCCTGACCGTCAGAGTCCTCCCACACTCCTCCTCACTAAGTGGCCCTGATGGAATTGTTTGTTACACAGCTGTACAGGAGTGAGGCCTTTTGTCTGTATATGCAGACAATGAGAGAGACTTCTTCCAGCAGGCCTTGGAGGCAGAGAAACCCTCAGCCTACACTGGGAACAGTGAAGGGAAGCCTGAAATATGTACTGTCATGAAAGCAGTCTCTGTGTTATGAAATAATTGTATTGAATACAAATTTCCTAGCTTGGTGCCAATCATCATAGATACTCTGGAGCTTCACCTATAGGAATACATCCATATATACAAAAGACATGATGTACCAGCTCTTTTTTTTGGGGGGGGGGCAGGTCCTGCGGTTGAAATATGACCCTAAGGGTCATATTTCAGGGGTTGTCCCTGAGCTCCTTTGTTCAAGGGTCGTGCATTAACCTTGAGTCACTGCCTCACTTCTGTGTTTTAATTTGATCTTTTAGAAATAACAGTGTCATAGACTTTCCTATGCTGGCTGGATTCAAACTAAGATTCTCTACATCTCAGCCTCCTTAGGAGCTGGAATTACAGCCAGCAGCCACTGGCACCTGCCTTCCTTTTCTTCTTCCTTTCTTAATCTGGATAATCTGACTTCTTCACAAGGTCATTCCAATGGTTTGAATTTATAATTAAACTACCAAAAGTTCTTTATAGATGCTTTCTCTGAGAAGGAATCTCTCTTGTCATCTTCTCCTCTGGTCAGAGGTTGGAAGCCAAAAGTGAGAAATGAGTGTCACAGGATTTGGGAGCAAATGTCCACAAGACATACCAGTTCTGTAACTTAGCATTGAGCTGCAGTGAATTTATTGTCTCAGGATGAGAGGACCGAAAGCTGGAGCAATCTTCATGCTGTCTGCATTGCTCCTTTTGCCTATAAAATGATCTAATTAGTGTGAGTGTTTTTTGTCTCCCACTTTAATTATCTAGAACACACTAGAAGCATCTTTATGTGTCTGTTTTACTCTAGTTGCTCTCGAGATTTAGACTAAGGGTTTCTGTGAATCTGCTCTTGGTGAATCCCTGAGGAAAGCCGCTTGAAGCCTCCTCAAGAGATCACAATCCAAAGCCAGCCTGAGCAGGAGAGACTGTGAGAGGCTTATCTCCAATAAGCCACCAGAAAAATAGAAGTGGAGCAGTGGCCCAGAGGGTAGAGCTACAACTTTGATAAAGCCAATTAGTAGATACAGTCCAGACCAGGCAGGAAAGCCTGGGAGGCGCTTATGTCCAATTAACGACCAGATTGCTGTAAGTGGAGTTGTGGCAGTGGTAGAGCCTCAGCCTTGAGCAAAACTGCTGAATGCATCCGGCCTTGAGTATAAGCCCTGGAATGACCACAAAAAATTTCAAAAAGAGAAGGCCAAAAAAATGAGAGCCCTAACTACTAATGTGTGTATATTACCTCCTGAGTGCAAACAGACCGTATGAAATGCTTCTGCTTTTATTTACAGATTTATTTTTCAGATATGCTCTTGTGCATACTGCATCATTCTCTTCATTTCTGGCCCATGGCTTTTCTCTTCCAGGGTTCCAGGCATGTGACCTTATATGATGCCCACCTAAGCTCACAGTAGCCTTTATTTACATTTTATTATGAGGTGAAGGCCAGTAGAGTCCAAAATCAGGTAGGGGAAGAGAAGGTTATGTTTTGTAGAAATAACCTGTATTCAGAAAATTAAACTTGGAGATGTCGGCTGGTAGCATAATTATGTAAAAATTACCACTAAGAAAAAGATAGGGGCCTGGGAATGTGGATTACTGAGAGAGTGCTTGCCTAAGATGCAAGAATCCCTGGGTTTGATTCCTCAGTAGCATGTTGTGGCTCAAGTAATAGAATGCTAGAGACAGTGCCCAGGCCTTGAGTTCAACCCAAGAACTGGCAAAGAGATAGCTAGGTAGGTATGTAGATACCTAAGTAGATAGATGGATGGATGGATAGATAGATAGATAGATAGATAGATAGATAGATAGATAGATAGATAGATAGATAGATAGATAGATAGATAGATAGATAGATAGATAGATAGATAGATAGATAGATAGATAGATAGATAGATAGATAGATAGATAGATAGATAGATAGATAGATAGATGAACCTGCTCTTGGATGTCAGGAGTAATGAAGGGAATACTTTCCAGTGATGAGGACTTCTGCAGTGTGCCATGCCACCAGCATTGCCTTCACACAACCACAGAGCAGGAAGACTGTGTCTGTCCCACTTCTCAGGAAGCCGAGGGCTCCAAAGCCAAGAAGGCAGAGCCAGGTTCTAACTCAGGTGTTCAGCGACATAAAAGAAACAGCCCTACCTCTCTCCTTGGACTGGGGATTTGCATTAATGATGTGGAGAATGAAGGAAGGAAAAAGCACTGGCAGAGGTAGAAGAAGGGCCTTTAAATCTGACAGATGGAGAGTCAAAAACCCACTCCCTAAAACCAGTGAGCAAGGTTTTCTACTCTGTTCCTCCCTTATCCCCCTCTAAACTGGCTCTTGATTGTTAAACTAAAGATAACCTGAGGCTCCCTTCACCTGAGGGAGGAAGGTTAATTAGTCTTTGTTTGAAGAGGCTGATAAAAGCCTGATCCTGGTGTAACTCTAACAAATGTTTCAGGTTTCTTCCCATTGCTGGCTGTGCCAGGAATGAATGAAGTGGTTTTGCAGCTTACTTCCCTGTTGAGTGTGTTCATTCTGCCTCCCAGTCCAGCAGGAGTAGGTTTCTTCACCTAGCCTGCCTTTTGAAACTGTTTTCTGTTCCTCAAATACAGTGTTACACTGGAGGTCATCATGCTAACAGGGCTACAGGTTGGATCCTGAGAACTTCATTTAAACCAAGGATGGGTCAATGATGTATTTTATCCTGCTTCTATAGCTCGAGAACTCTAAGAACATTTAGGGGCAAATAACTTCTCATTACCAAAGGAAATCTAAGAAGCTGTTGAATATCTGATCTTGCAGAAGTGGAAGTCAAAGTGTCATAGACATTCCTGCCCTGGCTGGCTTCACCTGTGATGCTCAGAACTCAGCCTCCTGAGCTAGGGTGATGGGCATGAGCTACTGGTGCTTTGCTAGGTTCAGAACTGTAATGACATTGACAATACAAGTTAACTGCTTATCACAAAGGGCTTGGGGAGCATATTAAGCCTTTCAACATTGAACCTTTCAGAACCCTCTAGGACACAAGGTTATAATGCTAGAGACAGAGAGCCTCAGCATATGGATCTGCTACACTTGAACAATGAACTCAGACACAAATTCTGGTGTACATCAGCGTTTATTTTCCAGATAATGTTCTCATAATTAGCAAATAAGAAAAGTACTTTGATTATCCCCCACTTTTTCCTGTTTTGTTTCTCGAACTCAAGCCTGGGCACTCTCCCTGAGCCCTTCCGCTCAAGGTGAACACTACCACTTGAGCCACAGCACCATGTGGGGTCTTTTGGTGGTTCCTTGGAGAAGAGTCTAACTGTCTTTCCTTTCCTAGGCTGTCTTTGAACTGTGGTCTTTAGATCTCAGCCTCCTGAGAAGCTAGGGTTCCAGGTGTGAGCCACTGGAATCTGGCCATTTGTTTTTGCCAGTCCTGGGGCTTGATTTTAGGGCCTTGGTACTGTCTCTGAGCTCCTTTTTATCAAGCCTAGCACTGTGCCACTTGAGCCACTCCACAGCTTCTGGCTTTTTCTGAGTATGTGGCACTGAGGATTCAAACCTTGGCATTTATGCATGCTGAGCAAGCTCTTTACCACTCAGCCACATTTCTAACCCCACCCTTGCAATTTTATCCCTCAACTTGCCTATCCTCATGAAAAGGCTTCTGAGTATAAATCATCTAAAAAATCCCTACAGGAAGATGTCCATAGATAAAGAAGTCAAATCTCATACTTGAGAGAGACTCTAAACATGTGAAGACTGTGACAAATGCCTCCATTTAATTATGTATCATGTTTCAACACTTAATATAGTATTAAGGAAAAAAGAGTCAATGTCTTAAATTATTTTGTATAATTTTAAAATAAATATGTGTATAATAACAGTAAATACAATAAACAATAAATGAATCAAATAATAAATAAATACAAAATCAATAATAAAAATCATAATATGTAGTTAGCAGACATATGTAAGTTTATATCATATATTACACATATGTAGAAATATTTTTTCTTTTTCTTTTCTTTTTTGTTTTTTTCTTTTTATTTTTTGGGTCCAGTCATGGGGCCTGATCTCTGGGCCTGGGCGCTGTCCCTCAGCTCTTCAGCTCAAGGCTAGCACTCTACCACTTGTGCCACAGCACCACTTCTGGCTTTTTTCTTTTTGCTTATGTGGTGCTGAGGAATCGAACCCAGGGCCTCAGGCATGCAAGGCAAGTGCTCTACCACTGAGCCAACTTCCCAGCCCCTAGAAATATTTTTTCTATTGCAGGGCCTGCATTCAGTCCCTGGGAACTCTAGCCTGAATTTCTTTTCCTCAAGGACAGTGAGCCTTGCTTTCACCCATGGTTCAAAAAAGTTACCTGGACGGTGAGATCAGATCCCAGTAATGGCAGAAATACTGGTCCCAGTTCCAAGACAGTGACTTAATTTTTTTTAATAAAAGCACTTATGTTTATTCAGTTCTATAGTGAATATTAAAAAACAAAGCAGTGTAGAATTTTGCACAGCTATTCAGACATCCTTCCCTTACTCCAAAATGCTTCTCTGAGCATTACGTTGTTTCTTTTTTTGTATACTTTTTATTGTAAAAATGATGTACAGAGGGTTACAATTACATGAACAAGGTAAAGAGTACATTTCTTATTGAGCATTGTTGCCTCCTTCTTTGTTTCCCCCTACCATACCTTCCTTCCCATCTCCACAACTTCTCACCCTGCCAAGGTCAGTGACTTAATTTTTTTTTAATTTTTGGCTTGGCATGGGGTTTCAACTCAAGTAGTGGCAACTCTGCACCTTCCCTCTCATGGCTACTGATTTACCAAGAGCCTGAGTTCAAATCCCAGGCTAGAAAGAAAACTGGCAGATATGCCAAACCAGGGAGATTTTTTTTTTATATTTACTTACTTACTTACTTAGATTTTTTATTTATTCTTTTTTTTCCCCAACCACGGGGCTTGAACTCAGGTCGTGGCAGCTCTACCTCAGCCTCAATCATCTAGTCTGGGTGCAGCCTCCGTACCCATAGCCAATCTTGGGATCTTAGGCCCAGAGGGTTTGTAAGAAGAAAAAAAAAGTGGGAAAGCACAAAATGTGGTGAACTGCAGAGGGCTGGGGGTTTTACGTTTTTTCTTTGGACGGTTACCATCCCGGGTCTGAATGACAGGGCTGCAAAGTGGACCTGACCTGACATTGCTGAAGTCTGGAGGGCTATCAGGGAAGCTACAGCCAACCTGACAACATAGGCCCCGGGATCAAATCCTAGTCCTGACACCTACCAATGTCAGGAGATCAGTAGAGATACAATTGAAAGAGTAGTTTGTGCATCAGTCGAGTCTACAATTGTATGCAATATTCCTAGAATGTTACTTGATCTTAATTAATAGTTTATTAAGCATGAAAAGAATAATATTCCTTCAATGGTGGTATAATAAATACCTAAGAGTTGGTCAGAACATAGTAGATGCCATTCAGTCATAGACAGACTGGCACTTTTTACCAATATATATTTTTTGGATACCACCGTCTGCCTCCCCATGTATCGCTGTTTTGTACAAACCTGGGGCTCGATCTCAGTGCATGGGAACCATCTGACAGCTTCACTGGCTAGAGGCTGCTGTTCTCACACTCACCCATTCATGAATTGGGCCTGCTAGGCCCTGAGTTCAGATCCCAGCACTGCCAATAATTTAATCTTGGAATAAGAAGCCGAGTGTGACACATGTTTTCCTTTTCTGGGAGAGTCCTGGATGTCAGGCATGATAGAGAACACATCTACAAATCTAGATGCTATGTGATAGTATATAAACAATGTAATAAATGGTATAAGTGTCATCAGATTCAATAAAATAAATGGTAAATAAATGAATAAAACAAGAAATAAAATGAATAACCACACCAAACATGACATGGACTGTATATCTGAATGGAAGTATAAGTCCTATTTTTAAAATGTATATAAGGAGTATGTTTTCCAGGACTGAGGCTTGAATTCAGGCCTAGGGAACAGGCCAAACTTTCTTGTCTTCAAGCATAGTGAGATTCCCCTTTCCCCACAGTGCTGACTATTTACCCAGACCTGGAGTTCAAATCCCAGGCTTGGCAGAAAAAAAATGGCACGAATTGCAAACCAGGGAGATAAGTAATCGTTTTATTATATTTTTAATTGTCTTAATTTTTAAATTTTGTATTTTTTCTTTTCTTTTTTTTTTTTTTTTTTGGCCATGCACATGGCTTGAACTCAATCGTCCCAGCTCTGTCTCAGCTTCCATCACACTAAGCTGGGGTGCAGCCTCAGGAACCAAAGCCGATCCTGGAATCCTAAGATCCTAGTTCTGACAGGAAACCAAAATGAAAATGTCACCAAAAAAAAAAGCTGCAAGCTGCACATGGTAATTGGTTTCTTGGCTGTGGTTCCTTGCACGGTGACTATCCTGTGTCTGAATGACATGGTTGCCACGCACAGGTGACTTGTCATTGCTGAGGGCTGGCGAACTGTCAGAAAAGCCATAGTTCAACCCCGCAACAGAGTCCCTGAGTTCAAATTCCAGTCCTGACACCTACCAATGGCAAGAGATCACAAGAGACTCCTGCCCATGCATAAAAGTTCTGATTAAATGAGTAGTCTGTGTAGCGGTCGAGTATCAAATTACACACAATAATCCTAAGACACAGACTACATTTAATTAATGGTTAATTAGGCATGAAAAGAATAATATTACTTCAATGGAGGCATAATAAATACCTAAGACTGGTTAGGAACCTAGTAGATGTCATTGAATGCTAGATACACGGCTCTGACACTCTGTACTAATATGCGTTTATTGGTATACTACCGACTGCCTATCCATGTATAGCTATTTTGGCCACCTCTGGGGCTTGATCTCAGCGCCTGCCAAAAATTTCAACCTGGAGTAAGAAGCCAAGTGTGACACTTGTTTTCCTTTTCTGGGAGAGTGCTGGGTGTCAGGCATGATGGAGAACAAGTCTACAAATCTAGATGCTATGGGATAGGATGTAAACAATGTAATACATGGTTAGGTGTCATCAAAGTCAATAAAACAAACGGTAAATAAATGAATAAAACAAAAAATACAATGAATAACCACACCAAACATGATATAGACTGAACAACTGTATGGAAGTTCAATCCTATCTTTAAAATGTATATAAGGTGTATGACTGGGGCATGAATTCAGGCCCAGGGAACAGGCCTGACTTTCTGGTCTTCAAGCACAGTGAGCTTCCCCTTCCCCCACAGTGCAACAGAGTTACCCAGACCCTGAGTTCTAATCCCAGGCCTTGAAGAGAAAAAATGGCACATTCCAAGCCAAGGAGTTTCATTAGCATTTTTAATATTGTTTTAAGCTCACTTTGCCTTTATTTGAAACATTTTGATTTTATAACATGAGAGTTTTTTTTAAAAAGGGGTTTAAACTTTTACATTTCAGCATAGCACATTGGTTTTTCTATTTTGACCATCTGCCATGAAGAGTGAGAATGAAAATTAGGATATAATTTCTCCCTAGAAGTTTGGGACAGTTGATGTTATTTCTTCTTCTTCTTCTTCTTCTTCTTCTTCTTCTTCTTCTTCTTCTTCTTCTTCTTCTTCTTCTTCTTCTTCTTCTTCTTCTTCTTCTTCTTTCTTCTTTTTCTTCGTCTTCTCTTCGTCGGTCATGGGACTGGAACTCCAGGCTTGGGCACTTTCCCTGTGATCTTCAGCTCAAGACAAGCGCTCACCCACTTGAGCCACAGAACCACTTCCAGGCTTCTATTGGTTTATTGGAGATAAGAGTCTCAAAGACCTCAGATCTCAGCCTCCTGAGTAGCTAGGATTACAGGCATGAACCACCCGTGCCCAATAGTTTATGTTATTTCTATTTAGAATTATTTCTATAATTATAAAATGTGTGCAATTGTGTCGTGTGAGTTTTCCTCAGTGCCTACCACGAAATACACTAGGGGAGTCTTCATACCACAAAAGGTTGGGTTTCTGAATATAAACTCACTTCTGTGAGGACAGTAGTACTTGTAAGCATTTTGGGAATAAACTGGATTGTAAAATGAAAAACAAAACATTGGTATTGAGATGTAGCTCAGTAGTGGAGTAATTGCCTGAAGAGCATAAGACCCTGGAAGAAAAGTTTCCTAAAGCTCAGAATGTTAGAATTTTGTATGAACAAACTTCTGTATTATTTTTTTTGTCTGTGGTGGGGCTTGAACTCTGATTGGGCATTATCCCTGCACTCTATAGCTCTATTCGAGCACTCTACAGCTTGAGCCACAGCGCCACTTCCAGTTTTCTAGTGGTTTATTGGAGATAAGAGTCTCACGGATTTTCCTGCAGGGGCTGGCCTTGAACTGCCATCCTCAGATCTCAGCCTCCTGAGTAGCTAGTATTATAGGCATAAGCCACTGACGCCTGGTGCATGAAGAAACATTTTAAGATTGATTCTGCAGAAAGAAACTTGGAATATACTTTTAGTACAAATAATTTATAGTGCCACTAATATAAATATAAAGGCCCTAATTCAGAAGTATTTGTTCATTGGCTGGTTTCTTAGTTTATTCATATATATACATTATTAATTTTTATATATACATATATTATTAAAAACATGGCTTTGAAGTGTACCTAAGAGCATATGTGCTCATGTAAATTTATACAACTGCACAAGCTTGATATTTTTTTCAGTTTGTTGGTACCATAAATTAGGTGGGATTTGTGTGTTGTTTAGTTCTCTGTTTTTGGAGGATTTCTCTCCCCTTTATCCCCCTACCCCTCTCTCCCCGCAATTGAACTCAGCTTGCTCTTTCTTGGCTTGGTTGTTCATAGCTGATTTTCTAACACTTCAGCCATACTTGTAGCCTGGCTTTTTGCCAGTTAATTAGAGATGATATCTCTCAGGCGCTGCTGCCTGGATTGGCTTTGAAACTTCATCTTCTACTTCTCACCTCCTCAGTAGCTGGGATTACAGATGTGAGCCACTGGGGTGCCTAGGGATAAATTAGACTTTGGTTGGTGTATTCTTTCTGTTTTTCTAAGCATGGGATGATATACTGTACAATTTCGGTGAATGTCCTGGGTCTGAATTAAGATACATAATACATATGTAAATCTGTATAGTTCTCATAAGATATAATCAATTTAATACATAAGTGTAATAATAGTCAACAAAAATAATGAATCAATAAAAAATAAAATAAATACACTCAAAGCAATTTCAATAAACATAAGTATGTAGATATTAATTATATCAAATGTGGATGAATATTACTTTAACAGGGCTAGGGATTGAATTCAGGCATAGGAAACAGGCCTGAATAACTTGTCTTCAAAGAGGGTGTTTCCTTGTCCCCCACAGTGCATAAGAGTTACCCAGTCTCTGAGTTCAATTCCCAGGCCTGGCAGAAAAATAGGGCACGAATTCCAAGCCAGGGAGCATTAGTTTGATATATATCTGGCCTTGGGAACTGTCCTTTCACTCTTCAGCTCAAGGCAAGCACTATACTGCTTAAGTCACAGCACCACTTCCAGTTTTCTAGTGGTTTATTGGAGAGAAGAGTCTCAAGGACTTTCCTGCCCAGGCTGGCTTTTAACAGTGATTTTCAGATCTCAGCGTCCTGAATAGCTAAGAGTACAGGCGTGAACCACCAGCGCCCGACAATTTTTAATATTTTGAAATTATTTGAACCAGGATGTTGCACTTGCTGAGCAAGTGCTTTGCCTCTGAGCTACATCCCAGCCCTCTCCAGTCCTTCCTGATCACTTACCTCTGCTACCATTCTCGACAATCCCACATGTAACCACTCATTTCCCATTTCCCATTTGCTTTACTGCATATGTACATTGAGTATTCTGACTGTATTTGTCCTCTGTTTCCTTTATTATTAATCCATCTCTCCCTCCACAAACCCCTTACCTAAACACCAAATGTCACACACACACACACACACACACACACACACACACACACACACACACACACACACACTGGAATTTTCTGCAACCATTAGGTAAGAACATAATTATGTCTTTTGCAGTGAAAAGATATCTGGAAAATATACTGAGTGAAATAATTCAGGCCCAAGCATATTTTCTCTCACATGTGGATTTGAGTGAAATAATTCAGGCCCAAGCATATTTTCTCCCACATGTGAATTTTTTTTGGGGGGGTCCAGTCGTGGGGCCTGAACTCTGGTCCTGGGCGCTGTCCATCAGCTCTTTAGCTCAAGGCTAGTGCTCTACCAATTGAGCCACAGCACCACTTCTGGCTTTTTTCTTTTTGCTTATGTGGTGCTGAGGAATTGAACCCAGGTCCCCATGCATGCAAGGCAAGCACTCTACCGCTGAGCCCTTTTCCCAGTCCATCACATGTGGATTTTTGTGTGTTTGTGAATGCATAATACAAATTCCCATATAAACACATACAAGGGGGTATATGTATATGTACAGAATCAAGCTGACTGAAGAATTTTATATGCAGGAGTGTAATTGGATGGAGTAAATTCTTCAAAAGGAGTCATATTTAAGCTAAACTTTTTGTATCAGAATAACGGCCACATTTCTGATTTAAGATATATATTAAAAGCTACTATAACCAAGCCAATATAATTTCATAAAAAGACATACAAATCTATTATGATAGACCAGAAATAAATCTATGTAACATAAATGAATCTCAAAGCAGTTGTTTAGGAAAGGTAGCTGGATTTCACAAAACATACCTTACAATTTCCATTATGTTATGATCAAATTAGGAAAATCCAAAGTATGTTTAATGGTTGTATAAATTCTGTGGCTTGGGACAGCAGCTTGCTGGTGCAACCCCAGCTACCTTAGAGGTGTCAGTAGGAGGCTAATCATCAGATGTCTGCTCAGGTAAAAAGCACATGACACTCTAAAAAACGACAAAAATTATGACAAAAGGAAACAAAGTATCGTTCAAGTGGCAGAGAACCTGCCCAGCAAGTGTGTGGTGCTGTGTTCCAATTCCAGTATTGCCCCCAAATAAAGAAGTAACAATGCTTGTTAGGAAATGTACTAATTACCTTGCTCATGTAACTGTAACCCCTCTGTACATTTTTTACAATAAAGAATGTATGAAAAGGCCAAAGATTTATATGTACTGAAGAGAAACTGTATGTCCCTCCCTCATGATATAACCCCTGTTTTCACTGTATTTGATGTTGGTATACTTTGTGGAGGGGAAGGGAAAAAAACAAATTGTTTAAATAGGGGTACAGGTAGACCCATTGCAACAAAGAGATGTAAAAGATGTTATGTCGAAAAACAAACTTTACAACTTTGGCTGGGGAGGGGAGGGGGTAGCGGGGAACAGGGGTGGGTTGGGGGAGGGGAGATGGGAAGGGATGGGAAGCTGAAACAAAGGAAGAAGCAACAATGCTTGATAAAAAATGTACTCATTACCTTGCCCATGTAATTGTAACCCCTCTGTATGGTATTTTCACAATAAAAAAATGTATTAAAAAAAGAAGTCTTATTTCAAAGATAAAAAAATAAAGAAATGCGTTGAAATTCTCTGATAACAATCATAATTGTTATGACTCCTTGGGAGGAAAGAAGTTGGAGTATCTTCATAGATGTTGATGGAAGGAAGAAGAACACACCCCCTTCCCCCAAATATGCTGCTTTGGTGGGTTTTAGGATTGTTGTCAGAAAAGCTACATGCAATAGCAGATAAACACCCAACACCCTTCTTCCAAAGCCAGGAGATTAAAAACTCCCATGAAAAAATTGCAATCCCAGAACAGAAAAATAAAATAAAATAATTAAAAGCAAACTCTTAGACCTGGAGTGACGGAAATGAAAATTCTGGGGTGGGGGGAATTTGTTAAAACTACTTTTGGGGATGAGAAGGTGGCTTAGTGGTAGAGGCTTGTCTAGCATGTATGAAGCCCTGGGTTCGATTTCTCAGTACCACATCAACAGAAAAAGCCAGAGGTGGTGCTTTGGCTTAAGTGCTAGCCTTAAGCAAAAGGAGCTCCAGTGATAGTGCTCAGGCCCTGACTTCAACCCCAGGACTGGCAACAACAACAACAACAACAACAAACAAAACTACTATCTTCTCTTTACTGTCCATATCATTCATTTATTTTCATTTTATATAACTTCTTCTCTTCACTTCATATGAAAGCATGTGTGCTCTGTTACTTCATTTTTTTTTATCCAGGTCACATAGCATTTAAATTTGTTTGCATTTGTCCTACTAATCTATCAACTTTGTCAGTTTAATTAAGCCCTACGGGGCATCCTAAGAGAGCACAGGTACAGTGTTACCATTCCTACACTGTCATCATTCTTCTTTGTTTGGCTGGGGATGTTGGGGATGTTGCAAGATCCTTAATTGCTTGGAAATATGGACAGTTCTTTGCATTACTTTCTTTGTGTGTCTGTCCACATTTTCTATGACTTTAATTCTTTCTAATTCTGGTTTTTCAATAAAATCTAGTCTAATCAAATTTGGAAATTGAAACAAATGACTAAGGATAAAAAAATGTGAACATCACATGAATACTCACTTTTGTGGATCCAATCAGGAAACTGAGAGTGACTTAGAGAACCTTTTAAGTTGCAGTAAATTTACAGAGTTGCTTACAACCTTCTACCTTTGTGCTGCATGTTACATTTTTTTCCCATTCCTGGGGCTTGAACATCCTGTTTGGATGCTGTCCTTGAGCTTCTAGCATTCTACATGAGCCACAGCTTTATTTATGGCTTTTGTGGTAGTTTATAGGAGACAGTCCCCTGATTTTTCCTGACCAGGCTGGCTACCAACTGCAACCTAAGATCTCAGCTTCTTGAGTAACTAGGTTTTCAGAAATGAGCTTCCAGATCCTTTGGCTTGCATGTTGTAATTTTTCATGCTCTTATGGCTTTTTATCCTAGCAAGCTGTAACCCCAGTGGTTATACAAATTGCTATTAAATTCTATATTAATACCATGTGGCTCCTGATAGCTTGAAGAGATTTTGACTGCTTAGGTCTTTATCAATCTTTGTTTCATCTATTTACATTTGTCATATGCATTGCTCTCTAAAAATGTATAGAATAGTGTGAATGTTTACCTCCAAAACATAGGGTGAAAACAAACCCTCATTGTGAAAGTAAAAGGAGGCTGAATTTGGGGAAAAGTGATTAAATTATGAGGATTCCAGCTTCATGAATGGAGTTTGTGCTTTAAATAAAGAAAGGAGGTGGTGTAACTCTTTCTACATGGGAAGGAAGATACAGCATTGACCCATTTCCCACATGAGGATGAATGAAGAGGCATCATCTAAGAAAGAAACAAGGAACCTGCCCCCAGAGGCCAGATAAGCATTTGATAGCAACTGAGCTATTCGAACCTATATAATCATAAAAAATACACCTATATTGCTCATAAATAGCCCACATATGTTTTAATTATGGTAACATACAGGAGCTAAGATGAAGAGGTTTAGTTATGATAGTGAAATGTTGAAATATTTGTAGTATGTTATCTATTTAGAAACCTTGAAAAATTACTGACTAAAGGTAAGGAAAATATGTTTCATGTTTCCATGATCCTCACATACAGGCCTTTTTTCTGTTAATATCTTAAGGTTCTTAAGTATATATGAAAGCATATGTGCATATATTTTTATGGATTTTTAGACTGAATCTGAAATTCATTATACTATTGCATTTGTACTTGTACTATCTTCTCTACTTAATCCAAAGATGAGAGCCCTGCATTGGTGGATCACATCTATAATCCTCACTACTCAGGAGGCTGAGATTGGGAGAATGGTAATTCAAAAC
The DNA here is from genome assembly GCF_024711535.1 of Dipodomys merriami. NCBI lineage: Eukaryota > Metazoa > Chordata > Mammalia > Rodentia > Heteromyidae > Dipodomys > Dipodomys merriami. The sequence continues at coordinate 353,335 of NW_027206287.1, read as the reverse complement.
GAGCCACACAGGAAAGTCTATAAGACTTCATTTAGAAATAATTTAAAAAGGGAATAAATTGGTAGAACATCATCCAAAAGCAAGGAAGGCCATGTGTGAGCACAGGCCCTGAGTTTAAGCCCAGATACAAATACAGGCAAGGGAAGAAAGAAGAAAAAAAGGAGAGGAAGGAAGGAAGGAAGGAAGGAAGGAAGGAAGGAAGGAAGGAAGGAAGGAAGGAAGGAGGGAGGGAGGGAGGGAGGGAGAGAGGGAGGGAGGGAGATATACAGAGAAAAAAAGATACAGAGAGAGAGAGAGAGAGAGAGAGAGAGAGAGAGAGAGAGAGAGAGAGAGAGAGAGAGAGAGAGAGAGAGAGAGAGAGAGAGAGAGAGAGAGAACACTGAAGCTATTCCTATAGCCAAAGAAGCAAGAAGCCCTGAGAAAAGAATGGCACTTGTAACAGGAATCACAGAATACGTACAGTGTCAGGACCTAGATGTTCCTTCTACGGCATTTGTGTGATGCAAGAGCCATCATTATCTTCCTGTTATTTGAAAAGGATCCATTTGAAATTGAGGCACAAATCAGAAACTTGGGGATAGAAGATCGCCAACGAGCAGTTGCTTTGTCAGGAAGCCAGTGCAGAAAACAGAGCGGGAGAGGCCTAGTGCACTGATCTCTAATGAAATCATCACGGAGACCAGAGTCAGAAACACTGTCATGGGTGTGTTTTGCCTCATGAACCAGCAGAAGAAGCACTAGACATCTCTAAATCTTTGAATTGTACAGTGGAGTTAAAGAAACTGATAAAAAAGAGAAATAACCATGATGTCATCTAAAATAATGACATCTGTGTTTGATTTAAGAATAAAAGTACGTGACTTAAACTAAATAATAGAAGACTTGGAAAGAAAATTAACCATTTCCATAATTAAAAAAGTAGAAACAAACTCAACACCAGGTTAATGAAAAGGAGAAAAATCTAACATTAATCAATATATTTACTTTGTTTACTAGAGTTTAGTTGTTTTATTACTATCCCAAGGATAAATTAGGATATATCTGAAGTATATAATACATATTTTTACCTCAATTGTATCATTTTAGTGTGCTATGAATTTTCATTGTAGAACTTATAGATAATATATGAATTCATGAATGTATACATATACACAAACCAACATATACATTTCAAAGATTCTTCTACCTCGTATAAATAGCTCAGAAAGAGAACTCTTAATTGTATTGTTTTAGATGTTTGAATCACTGGTGAATACTGATACAACTCAGAATACATACCTGGTGTAGTCTCAAAGTTTTAGATGTAACTAAAAGGTCAACATTTTAGCTTCCCAAAAATGGAAGTGTATTTCTTAGTCCTTTCCAAAGTATACGAGTAGAAGAAGTGCTAAGAGGCTCAGATTACTGAGAAACTCATTCATTTAAGCTTCGCATGAAATTGCTGCTGCCATATTCATTCTGTACACTTAAAATTGAAATATAGAAAATCATCTCAAAAGCAAGCTATATTATATAGAAGAACAAAACTGCAAGACATTAATACATATTAACACATTATTTTTCAGACTCATTTTGCTGATGTCATTATGATGTTGGTTCTGATTAATAAATATTATTATAAACTATAAAATGGTCTGGATTATTTCTAAATGAGAGCAGATTTCGGGGAAGCCCTTAGCCACCAAGAAAGAAAGAACGAAGGAAAACTAAACTATCACTGACATTAGTTTTGCCTAGAACTGATTCTATGTAATCAATGCCTTAGGTGTATCATTAACTCAGCATGTGTTCATAGACTCATAGATTGGGTATAATAACCCCATAATATTCCAAGATATCTTGATTTGCTGGCAGCCTCAGTGATCTGCTTATTTACTTATGAAATCACAAATTATACTGGTTTCAGTGTAGTTTTAGAGAGGTATTGAGTGGGATTGTAGACACATATATACCATCTCTCAGTATTAATATCTTGGTATGTTCATGTCTTGATTAGGCAAAATAAAGAATCAAGTAAAATTATATTTAAACTATAGATTTTGATTAACAATGATATGTCAATGCAGATTCAACAAGTTAATTGATTACACCACCCAAATGCAAAATAGAAAATATTCTTATGAAAAAATTTTCATGAAGAGTATGCTCTGTACTTCTTGGAAACATATTTTTCTTGTGTGATTATGTAATTTGAAGACATTCTCTTTCGAGGTCTCTGATAATTTGTGTGCTTTTAAGTTAGGTATTTTAAAATATAATTTCATTGCCATTATTAGTCAGCTAATGAGTACATTACTTTTTTGGAAATGTCACCCCTTCCTTTGATTTTCTAAGTTTCTCCCTCCTATCCCTGCAGAGAATTTACATAATGTATTTTCCACATAGTGTATACTGAAGAGTGGTTGCATTTGTTCACGTTTCTTTTCCCGATTTCTGCACCCTCCCATTGGCCCCAATAAAAAGAAAAACAATCGCAACCAACAACAACAAAAACAATAACCCATGTTTCCACTTCTTGTTTGTATGTGAATACCTAGAGTCTTGCAATTTACTTGATAATAAAGTTTACCAGTATATAAATACATGATATACACACAGTTATATATAATATAAATGAATATATTATTAACATATATATTTGTGTGTATTTTATCTATTGTGTATTGATAGAAACACATTTGAACTATATGTTTATAAATAATACTGATACACATTGTATACTATTAAATATACGTGCTTCCTGTCTTATGATGGTGCACATTGTATTGTTGAAGTTTACAAAAGTTTGAAAGGGGCACACCTTGAGGAGTAATTTTACTTCAGTTGTTGAATTTTGATATGTTTCTGACTAGACACATATGGTAGATTACTCTCTGTTACAAATTGGGCAGCTGTGCTGATCCTCAACCACATGCAGCCCTGTAATCCCAACATAAACAGCTGACTTCAGGATGCTGTGTTGCAGGTATGTTTTTTATATAAGTGTGCAAAAAGTGACAGGAGGTATTCAATAATTTATTATAAAATTGTCTTTGTGTTGGATGATATCACCTACTAAACACTAATTTATGTATTGTGTGAGCACTTGGAGTTGTTTAAGCTAAGTTTTTCATTGAATAATTTAATTTGTGTGTGTAAAAATTACAAAAATCTATACTAATTCCTTATTAGGAAGAAAGCAAGATAAAAAAGAGAAAATATCTGTCATTATTTAAAAGTTGTATTTCTATTATCTGATATCTGTAGTGCAACTGTATTGGATGAACTATATGATTCTGATGCCATTTTCCTTCATGAAGTCATCCGAATTATATTTTGAGCTGCTTTCATAACTTCAATTCCTATATTTCTCTTAACTTTCTCTCTTGAGGAAACCACAAAAAAAACAGAAGCCTCTAGTATATACTTATGGGATGACTGGAGCTTCTCTTTCTTTTGCAATGTATTTTTCATGGGTTTTACAAAGATTTGTGATGTGCCTTTTATTGAACTAAGATTTTATTCTTTATCTTTTGGTACTGGTGCCTGGAGAAAACTTCAAAATAGTACTAAAAATATTAAAAGATTCTTCCAAAGTTTCAGTATTTTTAAATATCCCCAAATCTCAAAGGCTACAGCTTGTAATGTGAAAAAGAAATCTCTCTCTTCTCCTCTCATAATTATCCTGAACTATTGGAATATAGAATGCAAATTAAAAATTCTGTTTTGTCAAATCGTTTAAATAGGGATACAGGTGGACCCATTGCAACAATGAGATTTGTCGAAAGCGAACTTTACAACTCTGGTGGGAGGGGGCGGGAGGAGTGGGGAGGTTTGGGGGGCAGGGGGAGGATGGGATGGGATGGGAAGGGGAAACAAAGGAGGAGGCTACAATGCTTGATAAATAATGTACTCATTTTCTTGCCCAGGTAATTGTAACCCCTCTGTACAGTATTTTCACAATAAAAAAAAGAAAAGTTATGTTTTGTTACAGAATAGGTTCATTAATTTGGGTGGTGTATGCCATATTTTTGTGTCGTTATAGAGTAGCAGCCAATGCTTGATGTAGTTAGGAGGGGGTGTGGTTAAGAATAAATTTTATTTTATTGAAAAATTGTATACTTGATCAACATTGGTTAATATGAAGAACAAGCTATGCTCAAATGATGAAATAATAGCAATATTTTGTTTGCTCTGCTGCAAATTTTACCTATAATTGATGCAGTTAAAATTTGGCCAGTTGATCAACTGGAGAATTAGTGATCAAATATTTTACCAACAATCATTTAAAATAGGTGTAACTATGACTTAATTTCTTAAAGATGTAGTTATATATAATTCAGATGCCAAAGTAATCACAATGAGAACCATGTTATGTAAACATGTTCTATGAGCTCTGTTGTTCCCTATCCTTATGGTTTGCCCTCCATCTCTGTGTAAAAAATCTCTATTTCTTCTATAATGCTTGCAATGGAGAATAGATGGACTATTTATCTTAGAAATGACAATGCTGGTTTAAGTGATGTCACAGAGATGATTGCCTCTTTTTTCATACCTTTCTCAGTGTAGAAAATCTACATTATAATTGATCTGAAGTAAGAGAATGTAAGAACTTAGCTTTTCATTTGGTTGTTATTATTTTTTTTCCAATTCTACCACATTTTCCCTGAAAGGTGTGATTGTGTAGAAGAAAAAGAGTCCTCAATTTTCATCTACAATTGTCTAGAATTTAGTCTCTGTAGCTCAACCTTTCCCCGATTTCTTGACAATGGAGAGAGGGAAAATGACTGGAAGCCTGACTCTATTAAAGAAGGAAAAATAATTCACAAAACCTGTTAATAATAATGTTAGATAGTTGTGAGCTGCTGCAATACTATTTTGCACCCTAGGACATAGATATCTTGTTTATGTAGAAATGACGTTTTTGTCTTTTTTTCATGGTGGTCTTTGGGCTTGAACTCAGAGACTAGGTGCTGTCTGAAAGCATTTTTTTTGACAGTTTGGGACTTGAACTCAGGGCTTGGGCACAATCCCTTAGCTTCTTTTTCTCAAGGCTAGCCCTCTAGCACTTGAGTCAGAGCATCACTTGCAGCCTTTTCTGTTTATGTTGTACTGAGGAATCGAAACCAGGTCTTCATGCATGGTAGGCAAGCATTCTACCACTAAGCCACATTCCCAGCACCTACCAAAATATTTTTGCTCAAGGCCAATGCTCTAGCACTTAAACCGGAGCTCCAGTTCCGGGTTTATTTGTTTTGTTTTGTTTTGTTTTCTGTGTATGTGATTTATTTCTTGCCTAGGCTGGCTTCTAACTATGATCCACAGACTTCAGCCTAGTGAGTATCTGGTATTCAGTTCATGTAGAGTTTTTAACAGAAGTTAAATGATAAGAAAACTAAAGCATTTGTTAAGGAGAAAACGGTAAAACGAAGTGATCTCCAGTTTTGTAATCTATCCACTGGAGCAAATGTAGGGTGTTTCAAATACATTTCTAGACTCTTCCCACTGTTTGGGAAAGTGTGGGGAATTTGCTGATGGCAGATTTCCTTCAGTCATTCCTCTAGGTAAGGCAGTATTCTGGGCTGCATTCTGTTACCCTGGGCTAAATTTGATCCTCAAATTCTTAAAAAGAAATAATAGTTCGTATACAATGCAGCCTGGTCAGTTCACAAACTAACAAATTAAAAACAAAAGATCATTGAAGATGTGTTGTTGGGGGATTAAATTTTTTGAGTTCCAGGTATATTTTAGATATGAAACCCTTGTCCATTGTATGGCTAGTAAAGATCTTCTACCATTCCGTGGGCTTTCTATTGATCTTGCTAGCTATGTCCTTTGCCATGCAGAAGCTCTGCAACTTCATGCAATCCCATTTGTACAACAACCCATTTGTTGTGTTTCCGGGTCTCTATTAAGAAAATTTCAGCCTGTGCCAAGGAGACCTATGGTTTCTCCTAATCCATCCTGTAATGTTTTCAGAGTGTCTGCTTTGACTCCGAGGTCTTTGGTCCATTTGGAGTTGATTCTGGTGCAGGGTGTTATATACGGATCTAGTTTTAGTTTTCTGCAAGTAGTTAGCCAATTTTGCCAGCACCATTTACTGAAGAGGCTGTCTTTCTTCCATTCTATGTTTTTAGCTCCCTTATCGAAGATTAGATGGCTATAGGTCTGTAGGTTCATTTATGGGCTTTCAATTCTATTCCATTGGTCCTGAGGTCTGTTCTTATGCCAGTACCAAGCTGTTTTGTTTTACTATGGCTTTGTAGTAGAGTTTGAAATTTGGTATTAATAGTCCTCCAGCAGTGTTCTTTCTGTTGAGGATCGTTTTTGCTATTTGGGGTCTTTAATTGTTCCATATGAATTTTTGAATTGCCTCTATTATTTCCTTGAAGAATGAGATTGGAATTTGATCGGTATAGCATTGAATTTATAGATAGCCTTGGGAAGCATTGCCATTTTCATGATGTTGGTCTTTCCAATCCAGGGGCATGGGAGTTTTTGCCACATTCTAAGTTCAGATTGATTTCATTTTTCAAGTTTTTAAAGTTTTTATAATAGAGGACCTTCATTTTTTGGGATAAGTAAATTCCTAGTTTTTTGTGGGGCTGTTATGAATGGACTTGCTCTCCTAATTTCAGCCACACTTTTCTCATTGTTCGCATACAGAAAAAGCAATAAATAAGTGGGCTAAAGACTAAAAGAGACCTCCATACTGCTTTCCAAAGTGGTTGAACAAGTTTACATTCCCACCAACAATGAAGTAAGGTTCCCTTCTGTCCACATCCCCTCCAGCATCTGTTGTTGTTAGAGTTCTTGATTTTTGCCATTCTAATTGGAGTGAGGTGGTATCTCAATGTTGTTTTGACTTGCATTTCTTTTATGGCTAGGGAAGTTGAGCATTTCTTCATGTGTCTATTGGCCATCCTTCTTTCTTCTTCAGAGAAGTTTCTCTTTAAGTCTTTCACCCAGATGCCCCTGAGTAGATGAATGGATCAAGAAAATGTGGTATATATACACAATAGAATTCTATGCCTCCATCAGTAAGAATGACATTGCCCCATTTGTTAGGAAATGGAAAGCCTTGGCAAAAATAATATTAAGTGAAGTAAGCCAGGCCCAAAGAAACATAGGCCCCATGGTTTCCCTTATTTGCAATATCTAGTATATGTATGAGTCAAGCGGAAAAGATCAGATAATGTGATGTTAAGAAAATGAACCCTTAGATATGTATTTTAATGTTTTTTTTTCTTTTATGCATGTGTTTCTAACGCATTTATAAGATTATTTCTTTTTTGCTTTGTTTGTCCCTCCCCCAGAGTATAACCCCTGCTTTCACTATATTTGATGTCAGTATAACTTGTGGAGGAGATGGGGAAAAACAAGTCGTTTAACAATACAGGTGGACCTGTTGCAACAATGAGAAGTACAAGTTGTCATGTCCAAAACGAGCTTTACAACATTGGTGCGGGTTGGGCGGGGGAGGGGGGGAGAAGGATTGGGACTGGGTGGGGGAGGGAGGAGGCTGGGAAGGGATGTGAAGGGTCAACAAAGGAGGAGGTTGCAATGCTTGGTAAGAAATATACGCATTATCCTGCCCATGTAATTGTAACCCCTCTGTACAGTATATACACACACACAAAACACACACACACACACACACACACACACACACACACAAAAGACTTAAAGAGAAACTTCTATGAAGAGGAAAGAAGGATGGCCAATACACACATGAAGAATGCTCAACCTCCCTAGCCATAAAAGAAATGCAATTCATAACGACATTGAGATACCACCTCACTCCAGTTAGAATGGCTAAAATCAAGAACTCTAAAAACAACAGAAGCTGGAGGGGATGTGGACAGAAGGGAATCTTCCTGCATTGTAGGTGGGAATGTAAACTTGTTCAACCACTTTGCAAAGTAGTATGGAGGTTCCTCAAAAGACTCCACATAGAGCTCCCCTATGACCCAGCAATCCCACTTTTGACCATTAACCCAAATATTTACAAACAAGACCATACTAAAGCTACCAGAACGACTATGTTTACTGCAGCACTATTTACTATAGATAAGATATGGAACCAACCCAGATGCCCCTCAGTAAATGAATGGATCAAGAAAATGTTCTATATATACACAATGGAATTCTATGCCTCCATCAGAAAGAATGACATTGCCTCATTTGTTAAGAAATGGAAAGACTTGGAAAAAACTATATTAAGTGAAGTAAGCCAGGCCCAAAGAAACATAGGTCCGATGGTTTCCATTATTTCCAATATCTAGTGTATGTCTCAGTCAAGCAGAAAAGTTCAGATAAGGTGATGTTAGGGAAATGAGCCCTTAGATATGTATTCAAATTTTTTTTTTCTTTCATGCGATTGTTTCTAACACATTTACAAGATTATTTCTTTGTTGCTTTGCATGTTCCTCCCCCACAGTATAACCCCTGCTTTCACTGTACTTGATTTTGGTATGATTTGCGAAGGGGAAGGGGAAAAACAAATCATTTAAATAGGGATACAGGTGTACTCAATGCAACAATGCAATGTACAGGTCGTTATATCAAAAAATGAACTTTACAACTTTGGTGCGATTAGCGGGTAGTGGGGAGGATTGGACGGGGGGGGAGTCGGGGGGGAGGTTGGGAAGGGATGGGAAAGGGAACCAAAGGAGGAGGCTACAACGATTGATAAGAAATATACTCATTATCTTGACCATGTAATAGTAACCCCTCTGTACAGTATTTTCACAATAAAAAGATAAAATAAAATAAAATAAATAAAAAATAAAACAAAAGTTCAGGCTTCAAATTGGCACTCTTAACCATAAAAGCATATTGCAACTGGACCTGATTTGCTGTACATTTCTAAGTGTCCTGAGTCTCTTTGTGTACGGGTCTGTATATCTCTCTCAAAATTGTGACCTTAGGAGGGTGACAAATATAGGTGGCTTTTACCATGATGTTCTTAGGTCTTGCGATATTTGGACTGAAAATAAACATAAGGATTAAACTCGTTAACCTTACCTCAAAGCTTTACATGTTTAATCACAATTCTTTTTCTTTTTATAGCAAATCATTTCTACACACGTACAATTTAATATTATTATACTGAACTAAATATAATCCGGTAATGAATTGGCACCGATCCAGTTATTACTATCAATAAGTCCATCATGCAAACTGTTACCCAGCAAGTCTTTAGAATGCTAATTTTCAGAACTGCATCTATTATTAGAAGGATGTGTATATGCAATGGAAGATTTATTAAGTACAGACATTAATTCTATGACATTTGGCATGCTGTTGTGTGTTAAAAATAAGAACATTGTCCTTAGAGTCTCTTGTGAAACACTGAATTTGAGTATTTGTAAATGTGGCATCTTTCTAAGTTATTTACATGTCAACCTTCTGTTCACCATCATCCATGTCTCCTTTTCAAATTAAGTATATAAACTTTATTATCATTAGAACACCTTTGTTTTTCCAAGAGGAAGGATTAGGTGAAGTCTCCTTGTAAGTGTAATTATGATTCCATCATGGTCATTATCCTTAATAATCCTTTACACATACATGCATGTTTATTTTCTCATTCTGACAAACTGATATCCTAGGAGTATTAATTTATGAAAGGGTAGAGCATGTTTAGTCAATACATTTCTCTCAGGGACAATTTGTTCTTAGTTAAGAGAAGAATAATAAAGCTAAAAATCTATTATTGTTTTATTTTTTGGAATGTTTGTAAAAAATGTCTCTATAGTTGACTGATGTTTGTTCTAGCTCTATTTTTTTCTGTGGGACAGGAAAATCTAATTAGTCATTTGAATTTTACGTAATTGTCTTCTGACAACTCAGTACATGTCTGTCCTAGTCTTCCACATTGATATCAGCATATTATGTTCTGATATCCTTAATTAGTCTACCTATATAGATTTAAATGATTAGCTTACTACCAACAAAAGCTCTATTCATACAATATTTTTGAAGTAGTAGAAAATTTTTCTATTTTAATGATAATTGTCTTAAATATTTACTGACTGTAGTTCCAATGGGCTATGCTTCAAACTGATTAATTAGATATTTTTTCATGTAATGCTTCATAGCTCAGCTTGCTTTTTTAAATAATTTCTCTTCGTAGTAGTTACTCAAATAAATTATTTCATAGTGTCTCTTATATGGGAAGCACTTTTAATGTATGCTTTAAATAAAATGACTACTATATAAACTGAAATATTTGAAGAAATAGGACTGTTACAACATGAAAATAAGGACAATGACATTGCAAGTATAAGAGAGAAAAGAAAATAGAATTCCATTATGAATATAAACCACATTTTCTTGATCCATTCATCCACTGAAGGGCATCGGGGTTGGTTCCATATCTTAGCTATGGTAAATAAAGCTGCAATAAACATAGTCATGCTGGGAACTTTAGTGTGGTCTTATTTGTGATCATTTGGGTAAATGCCCAAAAGTGGGATTGCTGGGTCATAGGGGAGCTCTATGTGGATTCTATTGAGGAACCCCCATACTGCTTTCTGAAGTGGTTGAACAAGTTTACACGACCACCAACAATGAAGTAAGGTTCCCTTCTGTCCACATCCCCTAAAGCATCTGTTGTTATTAGAGTTCTTGATTATAGCCATCCTACATGGAATGAGGTGGTATCTCAATGTTGTTTTGATTTGCATTTCTTTTATGTCTAGAGAGTTTGAACATTTCTTCATGTGTCTATTGGCTACCTGTCTTTCCTCTTCAGAGAAGTTTCTCTTTAACTCTTTAGACCACTTTTTTATTGGGCAGTTGTTTCTTTGAAGATTTGTTTTGGGGGGTTTTAACTTCCAGGTATATTGTAGATCTGAGACCCTTGTCAGTTGTATGGCTAGTGAATATGTTCTCCTAATTTCTTAGGAAATGGAAAGACTTGGAAAAAATTATATTAAGTGAAGTAAGCCAGGCCCAAAGAAACATAGGTCCCATGGTTTCCCTTATTTGCAATAACTAGTATATGTTTGAGTCAAGCAGAAAAGGTCAGATAAGTTGATGTTAGGGAAATGAACCCCAAGATAAGATTCAAATGATTTTTTGTTTTTTTTTTCTTTCATGCAATTGTTTCTAACATATTTATAAGATGATTTCTATGTTACTTTGTATATCGCTCCCCCCGTTATAATCCATGCTTTCACTGTATTTGATGTTGGTATAATTTGTGGAGGGGAAAGAAAAAAAAACAAATCGCTTAACTAGGGATATAGGTAGACCCATTACAAAAATTAGATATACACGTTGTTATGTGTAAAAACAAACTTTACAACTTTGATGGAGGATGAGGGGAGGATCAGGTGGAGGTGGGAGGGGAGTATGGGAAGGGATGGGAAGGGGAAACAAAGAGGAGGCAACAATGCTTGATATGAAATGTACTCATTATCTTGCCCATGTAATTGTATCTCCTCTGTACGGAATTCTCACAATAAATAAGAAAAGAAAACAGAATTACAGCTTGCAAGAGAAAGCTTTTGATTTATTGGAAAGTCAATACTTAAAGAAGTAAGGAGAGTGTCATGTTTTAAAAATTCCTAGACATGATTACATGGCTCACTCACTAAGAAAAATAGCATAAAATACACTTAGCTTTGATATAGAATGATACAGCAATTAGTATTCTATAAGGAACTAGTATTCTGTAAGCAATTGAAGGAAGATTCTATTACTTAAAATAATAGGCTTAGTTGGGTCAACAACTCAAAACGTGGAGTAAGTCTTAATAGTAGAGTTTCAAATTTGGTATTGATATTCCACCAGCAGTGTTCTTTCTGTTAAGGAGGGTTTTTGTTATTCGGGGTCTTTTTTTTTTTTTTTTTTTTTTTTTTTTTTTTTTTTTTTTTTTTAAATTGTATTTTATTTTATTTGAGAACATACTGTACAGAGGGGCTACAATTATTGTTCCATATGAATTTTTGGATTGCCTCTTCCATTTCTTTGAAGAATGAGGTTGGAATTTGCTTGGTACTCCCATAAGAACATACCTCAGGACCAATGGAATAGAATTGAAAACCCAGAAATGAACCTACAGACCTAATGTCAACTAATCTTCGATAAGGGAGCTAAAATAGTAGAATGGAAGAAAGACAGCCTCTTCAGTAAAAAAAAGCAAAATTGCTTAACTACTTGTAGAAAACTAAATCTAGATCCTTATATATCACCCTGCACCAGAATCAACTCCAAATGGATGAAAGAACTTGGAGTCAAAGCAGACATTCTGAAAACATTACAGGATGGAATAGGAGAAACCCTAGGTCTCCTTGACTCTCTCTGAATAGAGAGACGGAAACACAACCAATCAAAGAAAGGTTAGATAAATGGGATTGCATGAAGTTGCAGAGCTTCTGCATGGCAAAGAACATAGCTAGCAAGATCAATAGAAAGCCCACAGATTGGGAGAAGATCTTCACCAGCCATACAATGGACAATGGTCTCATATTTAAAATATACTTGGAACTCAAAAAGTTGAATCCCCCACCAACAAATCCTCAAAAAACAACTGACCAATAAATAAGTGGGCTAAAGACTTGAAGAGAAACTTCTCTGAAGAGGAAAGAAGGATGGCCAATAGACTCATGAAGAAATGCTCAACCTCCCTAGCCATAAAAGAAATGCAAGTCAAAACAACATTGAGATAACACCTCACCCCAGTTAGAATGGCTGTAATCAAGAATTCTAACAACAACAGATGCTGGAGGGGATGTGGACAGAAGGGAACCTTACTTTATTGTTGGTGGGAGTGTAATTTTGTTCAACCACTTTGGAAAGCAGTATGGAGGTTCCTCAAAAGACTTCACATAGAGCTCCGCTATGACCCAGCAATCCCACTTCTGGGCATTTACCCAAATTTTTTCAAACAAGACCTCACTAAAGCTACCAGCACGACTATGTTTATTGCAGCATTATTTACCATAGCCTAGATATGGATCCAACCCAGAGGCCCCTCAATAGATGAATGGACCAAGAAAATGTGGTGTATATATACACAATGGAATTCTATGCCTCCATCAGAAAGAATGACATTGCCCCATTTGTTAGGCAATGGAAAGACTTGGAAAAAATTATATTAAGTGAAGTAAGCCAAGCCCAAAGAAACATAGGTCCCATGGTTTCCCTTATTTGCAATATCTAGTATATGTATGAGTAAAGCGGAAAAGGTCACATAATGTGATGTTAGGAAAATGAACCCTTAGATATGTATTTAAATGTTTTTTTCTTTCATGCATTTGTTTCTAACTCATTTGTAAGATTATTTCTTTGTTGCTTTGTATGTCCCTCCCGCACATTATAACCTCTGCTTTCAATATATTTGATGTCGTTATAATTTTTGGAAGAGATGGGGAAAAACAAGTCGTCAAGGATACAGGTGGACCCGTTGCAACAATTCGAAGTACAAGTTGTCATGTTGAAAACGAACTTTACAACTTTGGTGGGGATGGGAAGGGGGAATTGGGTAGAGGAGCGGGGAATGGGGGAGGCTGGGAAGGTATGTGAAGGGTAAACAAAGGAGGAGGCTGCAATGCTTGATAAGAAATGTACTCAATATCTTGCCCATGTAATTGTAACACTTCTGTACAGTATGTTCACAAAAAATTAAAATTAAAATAAAAAAAAACTTGGACTAACTGAATCAGTGGAAAATAATTCATCACGTAAGAACTATAGGAGAGATGCACCATACAGAACAGTTCATTTAGAATAACCAGAAGAGGGACACACGCAGAGAGAGCAGATCTAAGACGGAGTCTCTGAAGAGATCCTTACGATGAACATTTTTTTTTCCTAGTGAGATAATGGTTTTTGATCCCAAATTCTACATGTCAGTCTTTTCTACAAATAGCACATAGAGGAAGTTAGAATGAATATAGCAATACTTTCATTCAGGAGAGAGATGTTACCCACTGAGCAAAACCATGTGAAGCATGATTGTATCCTGCAGAGACCAGGGGTGGATAAACGGAAGTTAAGAAATTCATATCACATTTCCTTGCCCATTTTAGGCTACAAATCTCAGTTAATGGATGGATATTATGTTTATCATTGTTTCTTCAAGTATGTATCAGTTAAGGTTCTCTAGCTAACAACAGCTAGTAGGAGATTATCTATACATAGATGGTCCTTGATATCCAGGCGACATTGGTTCCAGGAAACCCTTTGGATATTAAAATCCATTGCATTATACAACACAGTGATGTATTCACTTATTACTTGAGAACACAGTCCTGCATACTGTAAATAATCTCCATGTTATTTATAATATCTAATAAAGTGCAAATTGTATTCATTGTTATTCTCTATTACTTAGAGATTACTGATAATAATCATGCTTAGTAAAGAAATAATTTATTTTATAATTATATTCTATCTGCTCTCAGTTGAATCCATAGATGTAGAACTTATAGAAAAGAGGACTAATTCTATGACTAGTGTGTGAGTGTGTATCTACTTTTTTTTAGTTCATACAGGCATATCTATGAATGTACATAATCAGCTGATGTAAATTTTGCAGTTTGGCCAGTCTTCAATCTGTAGTGCAAGCTGTTTCAAGGCAGAAATTGCTGGCCAGGCACTGATGTTTCATTCTTGACCATAATTCCCTAGGGAAATTTCAGTTTTATAATTAAGACCTATCAACTAAATGGATGAGGTCAGGTTAAAGGATGGTAATCTACTTTACTTAAAGACAATTGATTGTATGTGCTATCCACATCTTTAAAAAAAATGCCTTCACATCAGCACCAAGATTAGTCGTGCTTAATTGGACAGTAAGGTAATATTGCTTATGCAAATGGACACATAAAACTCATGCCACTGTTCTTTTCTTACCAACTTGACACCTATACATATATCACCCATACATATCAATGTGATCTGTTTTAGCGCCCTGCCTGCTTGTTTTGGACATCATCAAATTAATTCAGGTAGATTTATTTTTCTTATGTTTTCACAAGCTTCAGTTCATCATTGAAGGAAGAATGAGGAAGAAGAGAGCAGCTTTCATGATGTAGGCCTGGAAGCACAGAAAAAGAACATAAGATGGAGCCAGGGCAAGATGTACATAGCCCTGAGAACATGCAATAGTGAGCCACTTCTAATGGTCCAACATCCAACTCAGCACGGCTTCCCAACAGTTTCATCAGGCTACAAAACCATCAAAGCAGTCCTTAGGTGAGAGCCTTTGTCATGTAATTGTCTCTGAACGTGTCTACCCCAAACCACCCAGAATTATTTATCAATCTCCTAGGTTTTCCTCAATCCAATAAATTTGAAAATTAAGACTTCCCACCATATTATCCAAATAAAGATAATAGGAAAGTCTTACTTCCACCCAACATATGCCTGTCATACCTATAACTGCAAACTTCTTAACTCTTTTCTTCATGTCTTTTATGAAAGTCATATTTCTTGATAGTTCCATAACTGAAATCACATGGAACAAAATAATCTATTCTAATACCATTTTTGGTTATAAAGTGTTAAGAATGGAAATAAAATAAAATATCAGATTTTCTCTCTCATAAATATGTACATAATCTAAATATATTAAGAAAAATCACTATAACATTTCCAAATATGTATTCATCAAAACTCACAACTAGCCACCTGGCTTTAATTACTATTTAGAATTACTTCCTTATTCTTCTAATCATTTCATATGCACCTTGTCCTCACAAGAACTTCTGATGTTGTACTAGATTTTTTCTACTAATGTAATAAAATTTCCTAACTAATATGATTAAATTAAGATGAAAAGGTTTTTTAGCACAGAGTTTTGGCTAACTTGTAACATTTCTTGTACATTGTGAAAGCAGTACATGACAGAGCAAGCACACTTCTCTGAATATTAAGAAGCAAAAGAGAGCAAGGAATGGACAAGACAAAATCCCAATGACTGAGAACTTCCCAGTAGGTCAGATTTCTCTAAGATCCTTACAACTGGCAATAGCATCAAAACCTGGAGACCATGTTTTAATACATCAGCCTTCTATTCACTTTTAAAATCCGAAATGTGAAAGTTAGTCACGTTTTCTTTGTTTTGGGGATGATCTTCAATACTGACACATCCGGGTTTATAGTAGTGCCCATAATTATCTTGTCATGCCTTTGATTATGTAGTCATAATTTTTCCACTGCCTCTAATTACAAGACACTGTGGTATTAAGCAATACCATACTCGATATTCATTGTCACTTTTATGTAGCAATGGTCCAATTTTTTTCAGTATCCAGAATAACCTAAACCAGTATCATAACTTTTTACTTCACCAGCTGTAGAGGTAGGAGGTGTTCACATTACACAGAGAAAGGTTTGATTTCTGGTTGAATAGTATTTGTGTCCCCCTGTGAAGCACTCGTAACTTTGGAAATAGAATAAAAGCAGAGCTTAAAGAGGCAACACAGGAAATAAAAATATTATTACTGGAGTTAGCTATGATTAACCATGAACAATGCTACTTCCTTTGATCATTGGACCATGGAAACTTGGCTATGAGATAAAGGGCCACATATATGGAATCATTGCAACTTTGAATGGTTTAACATGAGGAAGTCCAAGTTCTCAACTGGGCAGTGCCAGGTAGTTGGTTAAGAGGAATCTTAAGTCACCAACTTAATCTAGGACATTCTGAAGGACAATATTGATACGATCTAGATCATACAAGCAAGACACTTGGATAAAATCGAGTAATTCTCTAAAACTGCATTCTGAAACCAGTTATCTGCTGTGATAACTTCAGTAATTTTCTAAATTTAGTCATTTATATTTTTCTTAGTTTTTACTGAAAGTAATCACAGAATCTTTGTAACAGGGTTGTTACTAAGATTGTCCATTGATAGATGGAACATAATTTAGAACAATGCCAGGGAAATACAAAGTACTCTTAAGTATCACCATCATGGATGTTAGATCATAATTTAAGCTCTTTAAATGGCAGAGATGGAAAAATATTTGTGGTATGGTAGAATCAGAATGCTCTAAAGAGTGAGATGTTTCTTCCTGCCTCTGTGTGTGTGTGTGTGTGTGTGTGTGTGTGTGTGTGTGTGTGCGCGCATGCATATATATGTATATATGTGCCAGTTCTGGGCTTAAATTGAGGGCCTAGGCACTATCCCAGAGCATTTTGCCTAAGACTTGAGAAAAAAGACATTTTTGCTAAAGACATTAACTCTATGAGCTTCAACTCAACTTTTGGCTTTCTAGTGCTTGCTTAGAGGTAAGAATCTCTTGGGTTTTGCTACTTGTAATGGCTTGGTCCTTAATCTGCATATCTGAATTTCACAAGTAGTTAGAATTATAGATATCAGCAACCAGAGCACCACCCATTTTTTCCTCTTTTGTATAGATAATAATACTTCTCTTTAAGGATCTTAGACAAATAATCACATGAAAGAAAAAAATACATTTAAATACATATCTTAGGGTTCATTTCCCTAACATCAACTTATCTGACCTTTTCTGCTTGACTCAGATATGTACCAGATATTGAAAATAAGAGAAACCATGGGACTTATGTTTCCTTGGACCTGGATTACTTCACTTAATATAATTTTTTCCAAGCCTTTCCATTTACTAACAAATGGGGCAATGTCACCTCCCCCACAATATAATCCCTGCTTTCACTCCATTTGATGTCGGTATAATTTGTGGAAGGGAAGGGGAAAAACAAATCATTTAAATAGGGATACAGGTGGACCCATTGCTACAATGAGATGTACAAGTCGTTATGTCGAAAATGACCTTTACAACGTTGATGGGGGGGATTGTGTGGGAGGGTGGGGAGGAAGGATGGGAAGGGATGGGTAGGGGAAACAAAGGAGGAGGCTACAATGCTTGATAAGAAATGCATTCATTATCTTGCCCATGTAATTGCAACCCCTCTGTAATGTATTTCCACAATAAAAAATAGAAAAAGAAAAAAAAGGAATCTTACACAAGTGTTTAAAGTCTTCCAAAGTTATTTTTATCATCTGCAAAGCAATGTTAGAAATACTCATATACATTATAAACATAGATATACATGTGTACACATACATTTATAAATGCAAGAACCAGTGTATCTGAATCTTAAAATTTGCCATAATAGCATTCTAGTATAAAATTATTACACAAAGCCTATTTCCTCCATTTACTACCAACAGCATCTATAGCCTGTTGCATTATTCTTTAGAAAAGTAATTACTTTAAGTATGCATTGCAACCATGAGTAGTGCAACTTAATTGTCAGATAGTTTCATTAATTCAAAATTTAGCTCATTCATGAATAAAATATTCTCAGGGAAAATGTCAATATACACATGTATATGAAAGTAATACAATGAAATCTAGAATTACCATTCTACTATAATAAGCCAACCTTGTTAAACTGATATGCTTCTTCTCATGAATAACAACTAGATATTTTCACTTATGCTGGAGGGTCATATTCAACTTGACAAATTGCTTTGAGAAAATTCCCCTATCAAAGATATCATGTAAAAATCTTCTTTTTGGAAAGTGGATTAACATGGTATAAATGGCTTTCTTCTCCAGTGTGTGTGATGAGGCTATCAATTAACAATCAGTTTTGAAAGAGAGATTGTAGAGGATCTATTTTCTATGTAGTGAATGGTATAGAAATATACATATTAAGTTATGATGCCATCTAGAATACTATATGAATGTGCCTAAAATAGTAATGAGATTTTTGTTACCTCTTTCTATTCTAATGGAATAAAGAATATTGTTACTAGATATTCAGAAATACCACTACACATTGTATTCTAATTTCAACTACTCAATGAATATGTAAAGTTGTATCATTTATCTTGTTGTTGAAAGCATTGTGGACTAAGGCCGTGATTTTTAGATCATTGGTCTGGCTTTAAAAAATCATGTTCTGGAGAGAAATTGAGATAACTATCCATTTAGGTACATGGGTTATTTCCTGTTATTGTCTTATTGTTATGGTAACAATAGAGTATAGAAACAGTTGATTCTATCAAACAGTTGTCAAGTCAGTAATTTTCATATGTCACTACTCTTAAGAAAACTATACTTTTTTCTCCTCTCTGGCTCTCTGTATCTATTTAAGTCTCTGTCTCTGTCTCTCTCTTGTGTCTCAATACTGAGGGTTGGACTCAGGAAGTGACATTGTCCTTGAGGTTTTTTTTGGTAGTTAACTGCAGATATAAGAGTCTCATAAATTTTCTTGACTCGGCTGTTTTCAAACAGTGATCCTAAAATCTTAGACTCCTGAATAGCTACAATTGCATATGCGGGTCACCAGCACTCAGCTTCTTCAGTATAATAATAATTATTATAATACAGTTATAATAATCGCAACACATATATAATATGATATAATATACCATATGATATATAATAATAGAATTATAATATAGTATAACTATATTATAATATATAATATAATGCATATTATATATTGCACATTATATAATATAACATTACATATTGTATATAATATATAACACATTGTATATAACTATACATCATATAATATAATGTATAACATATGATATCTATTATATATCATACATTATATACAATAGCTAATATTAACATATACTGTTATAGTATATATTATAATATATTATATTAGAGTATATGCAATATACAATATTATATACAAACATAATATCTTACATACATCATATTAACATTACATAATATATACATTATATAATGTATATAATATACATCATATAAAATGATAATATAATATTTGTTATATATCATTATTATTATGAATGAATTCTTACTAAAAATTGTTAGTGCTGCTACTTTGGCTTGAACTCAGGACCTTGTACTTTTGCTGGGCTTTTTAGCTTAATATTGGTACTTTATCATTATCATCTGATCCACTGGCGCTGGCTGCAAACTGAGAACTCTGGGATTCTCAGATCTCAGCCTCCTTGTATCTAAACCTACAGTGACTTGCCAGTAGCATCTAGTTTTTTTTATTTTTTTTTCCTTTCTCATTTCATATTCAGACAATAAAAAGGTTTTCTATAAACTTCTATGTCTTTCGTCTCTTGGACCTTTAGTCATGCCTTGTGCAACAATTAACTCTGCAGTAATGATTCCATTTTCTTTTATTGTATCATAGAAAATTATGAAGTAGTCCTATAAATTCTCCCAGTCACACATATGTACATGTTTTATGAAATTAAATCATAACAATTACTCATCATTGTAAATTATTTAGGAAAATGTTTGCCAAAACTAACCACATAATTTTATCATTATCCAACAAAAATGTCCCCTCCTAATTCAAATAGAAAGGAAAGAAAACCTGGTCATATTAATTTTCTGATTAAATGCAGTACTTTTTCCATATATCCTTTTGGAAGAGTTATACATTTGATATTTAGCTAGATACCTTTTACAGTCCTAAGGACAGAAAAATAATGGGTTATGTTAAATGTTTCTCATAGTAATTACCACTCATGAAGAGATTATGGGTAAAAAGAAGGATATAGGGTACCATTTGTTGCTAAACTACAGCAACATAACACTTTTGAGATTTGGATTAGAGAAAATAAAAAATGAAGCCACTGGAACTTAGGATTATGGCAGCCACTAGCAAAGACTGAAAATCAGAGGAAACATTTATAGGATTTATGACGGGCCGTTTCTTGCAATAATTTAGAAGGTCTAGGCTTGCACATAAATTCTTGGGTGCTTCTTAAAGTATGATGAACCACGTAGCATATTGTTTCTCTTTTATCCAAGAGTTAGATTTAAAGTCATAGAATGCTGATACCAGTGAGGGATTTCAATGTACACTTCCACTCAAACAATAAGTATATAGAATAATCACTGTGCATTGGATGATACATATATATATATATATATATATATGTATATATATCAGTTTTTCCCAAAGGGAAGACAAAATAGAATGCATACAAATTTAAACATTGGAATGTAGGACATATTATATTTTTTATGATTTTTTTATGTGGATACATCTAGGACCTAACCAGTTTTATGAAAGTCATATCTTTTATAAGTGATTTAATTATTTTCAAAAATTATTTGTTTATAGAATACATCAACCATATTGATGAGTGACGAAAAATGTATTTGTTATAAAAGTATGTTACCTTATTTGTTATAACATTATTCATAATATTTTTATGATAAAACATATTATGGAGAAACTATATTAAACAAATATAAATAGATTTATAATATTGATATTGAATCCTAGACACTATAGAAAGATGAATTAATAATGGGCATGTATACATAAACTATGATGATAGACAATTGCTCATTTCATAGGCTTAATTATATTCTAAAAGTCTTAATTTTTTAGTAAATGAAGACATACTTTTAACACATTCATTTGAAATAACTTCAAAACCACTAAGAGCAGGATGTTTTTTGGTCAACTCTATGAGATTAGTTATAGATGCTTCGGATGCTTTATTAAACAAGTTATGGTAATTATTTTATTGCATGGTTATTGTAGTATTGCAGTTTTTCTACTAAAACTATGTATTATGATGAATTACATATAAAAATATCAGTTAATTTTAATAGATATGTGCAGTAAGTTGTGACTTCTCATAATCAAGGATGGAGAACACTTACAAACTTGTTCGGTGCCCTTATAAATCCCGTAGAAATTAGTACCTCTTTCAAAAGACCCCTAGGAAAGAATTCATTAACTAATAGTAAACACAAGTTTTGAATTATAATCAGTGCTAGATTGTATCCATAGTTTTTCAAGACAGAGTTATGATTCATATTTATAAATGTTCCTCTTAATATTGTCTTCACTGAATCACAACGATTCTAGCATATGGTTTTTAATTTCTGTTTGTGTGTGTGTGTGTGTGTGTGTGTGTGTGTGTGTGTGTGTGTGTGTGTATGCATGCATGTGTGTTTGTACATGTGTAGAATGTGTGTGTTAGTCCTGGGAATGTACTTAGGTCCTCATTCTCTCCTTTCACTATTTTTGCTGCAAGTTGGACCTCTACTACTTGTGCCACAGCTACATTTAGATAATTTTACCTATTAATTGGAGATAAGGCTTTCCTGGTATTTGTCTGACTAGACTGGCTTCAGATATCAGGCCCTTGAGTAGCTAGGATAAGAGGAGTGAGCCTCTGCTGCCTGGCTAGGAGGTTGTGTTTGTTTGTTTTTTGTTGTTGTTGTTGGATTCTAGGAATTTTTGAATTTCCCTCTTTATTTAATATTGACAAAATCATCTTTTATCTGATTGTGTTTAGTTCTTTGATGTCGTCTCCTTGCAATTCTCTCAGCTGACAGAATAAGGAGGTATATTGCTGCATACTAAGGAGTATCTATGAACTTATATATCCATTCTGTATTTTCATTAAGCTAAGCAGGAGATTATAACATCTCTGATACCAATCCTCTAGTCTTATATTTCTAGGCATCGCACCTTGTCTGAAAGTTTATATCCAAAAAATGAGAAACAGTTCCGTCTATTCCATTGTTCATTTCTACTTATTCCACATACTGCTATCAGAATGGCTGACCAGAAACTTACTGTATTGATTACTATCAGCTTTATAGTAGCTCTTCAGTTTCCATGTTAATTAACTCTGTGCCTATTTTCTTTGTTTTTGTTCTCTTTTTTGTTTGTTTGGTCTGTCGTGGAGGCTGAACTCTGGGCTTGGGCTTTGTCCCTCAGTTCTTCAGCTAAAAGATAGTGCCCTACTACTTGAGCTCAGCGCTATTTCCAGCTTTTTTCTGCTTATGCAGTGCTGAGGAATCGAACCCTGGGCCTCCTGCATGAGAGGCAAGCACTCTACCACTTAGCCAACTTCCTAGTACCCCTATTTTCAATGTTTTTATAACTATGCTAATTCCATACACTTAGCACGTAAATGTTTTACAAGTATTTACTCACAGTATTTGCCTTAACTTTTCAAATTCTTTAAATTTTATTTTATTGTAAAGATGCTGTACAGAGGGGTTAGAGTTACATAAGTAAGTCGATGAGTATATTTCTTGTCGAGCATTGTTACCCCTTCCCTTGTGGTTCTCCCACTATCCATTCCCTCCCCAACCATTCTTACTCCTCCCCCCACAGAAGTTGTAAAGTTCATTTCCAATATACTGTCTTGTGGGTATCATTGTTGCAATGGGTCATCCTGTTTCCTTGTTTGGGAAGCAATTTATATACTTATTATTATTTTCAACTTCAAATATTATATTATGACCTTTTTGTTATATGTATTATTTTCACTAAAACGAAAAAATAAATATGTAAGAATATTTTCTTAAATATTTTAGTATATATTATTTTCTTATGTTTTTTCTATACCTTTCATGTGAATTATTTCAATAAAGTCCAAACTATAAGGTTTTTTGGTGGTAGAAATATAAGAAAATTTATAAAGAAAAAAGCATCTGAGACCATTCATTTCTTTTGTAAATCAGAAGGTAAGACTACCTCTTGAATTTTTATATTCTTACTATAGGCATATTCAAAGTATATACTAATATTAATTTTAAAATGCTTAAAATGTAAGTGCGTATTAATTTTCCTAATTGGGTCAATAAAGTAAACTACTAATTTTAACTAGTATTCAACTAGTTTGAAATACTAATTTTTAACTAGTTTTATATATTAATACTAATTCACTTTATTGAATAAATTGCATTTGTCAGTGACAATTTCATTTAGAGCTACTTATGACATCAAATGAGTAATCATACTATTAATTTTGGCATGAATGGTCTCAGAAAATAAATGAATACTTTAAAATTACACACCAAAAGATTTCTTTAACACTGAATAACTGTGTTGCACCTTAACATGTTCATTCTGTCGTTTTTCTTCCTGAGTTGTAATCATTTATGTAGGAAACCTCATTATCTTAGTACCTTTAAAATAAGTTCCTAGAACAATCTGCAAGGATTACTGTACCTCACTTTGACTGTCAAACACCTCTGCAGGTTCCTTCTGCTAGCACATTGACACACATTTTATTCTAGAACTGTTCATGTTATAAATTGACACTGTGTGTATGATTAAGTTTCATGAGCAAGAGAGGTGAGAGACTTCGAGTAAGTCGAGACTTTGACTCAAGACTTCGAGTACAGTGCTTGACAAGCCTGGAAGAGCTCTGAAGTCTCACAGTCCTGTACCCTTGAGCAGTACTTCTGACATCACAAATGCTCCCCAGGAGGCTATAAGACAGGGGGTGAATGGCTATCCCATGCACGAATTGCAGGAAGCAATTGAAGGCTATACTGAATCCAACACTGGAGAGCTAACAGGCTTCCAGAGTGATTTTTCATTATGCTTCAATGTTATACATTTCAATTATTCTTACTCCCTAATACCAACTTCTTCATCCTGTTAAACACACATTTAATAACTGTCTTTTCCTTCTTAACAAGCAATAGAGAAAAAAGAGGTAAAATATTTCCTCAGAAGCCACAGAAGCTAAGAGGAATGCTAGAGGACTTAGAAAGTGTATTTAGAGAAGTAATTTAAATCAATCACAAGCTCATAGTTATATTCAATAGGTAACATTGCTTATGTGAAAATTAGAAGGTGATTTTATCTGGTGGGAATTGACAAATATATATCCAATATTAATCATCCTTTACAAACATTCTTAGAGATATCCACAATGATGGGCTAAAATAAACTTTTAAGTCATTACTAAAATTGTCATTTATTTCCAGGTTTCTTGCCTTTATTATTTTAATTGTAAAGTAATATCTAATGTATGGGAACTGTGCAATGTTGTGTTCATATCATATCCAAAAAGTGTTCTCTAACAATTATTTCTTAACAATGTTTATGCAATCACATGAATTCACTTGGGGAGTTTTAAGTAAGGCTAGTTGATTCCTAAACTTCACATTGCCTAAATCAGAAATGTGGACTAATATTATTGGAGTAGGTCTCATTATTATTGTAAATTAATATGTTATCATTAAAATTATTACACTACTGTTAGAAGTTAATGTAAAATACTACTTGAAAGCTAGTCTCCTAAAAAATTGTGCATTGACAGCCTATTGCTATTTTACCTAGTTAGATAATAGCAATGTTACATATTGGCTAATTCATCTTGTTTTATTTCAAAAAATAAACTCTAACTTAATGATGACTTTAGTTAATATTTCTTAGTATGAGAGATACTCTGTATGTGCTGAATTTAGAACTTTGATATTTGTTCATAAGCTTTTTGTAATACGTTAATTTATACTTATCAGCATAGTGAAACAAAATTGACATTTACATATAATATGTCTAGCCATGAAAGGTAATTAAGCATAACTTGTACCAGTATTGCCTGTTTGTGCCATTTTCTTTGTGTTATAATATCCAATTTAAACTCTTAATCCCAAAAGAATAAACTATTTATTGGTAGTTAGAAAAAAAACACTTTAATTTATGCTAATTACAATGACTAGAATCCAAGAGGTAGCAGCAGGAAACGAACTCATATTTGTAGGAAAATATCCATTCTAGAATGAAGAATGATAGTACAACTGAATAAATTGACCCAAGAGGATCAAGTTAAGCCATAATAGGAAATGCTAAAAGGAAAATTACAGAGCTGTAAATAAAACATCATAAACTGTACTGTTAATACCCCAAAACAACAGATACAGAAATGACAAGAGAAGAAGGAAACAATTAATCAATATTTTGAAGTCCTTAATAATACCTAAATTTAAGAATAATTATGTTGGAAAAAGATTTATATTCCAGTAGATTTCATTTTTTTAAATTATATCTAGGGTCAGAAGGATAAACAGATATAGCTACTAATAAGGCCTAAAAGATGGGGTCCTGACTATGTGTATCACTTTTCTCATTTTATGACCTACTCAGGTCCTAACCCTCTCTGCTCCACCAAACTTGGCCTCCCTACTACATATGCTTTTGACATATTACACATGAATTTACTTAATTTGTGGCAAGCTTTTGTTTGTTCTTGCCTCTCAGATTTCTAGCTTCCAAAACAGGTATTTGATTTACTTCTTTCACTTTTTAATTTTTTTAAGTAAACACTCACTTGCTGATGTTATTGATTGATTGCTTGATGGATGGATGGATAGATGAATGGATAGATGGATGGATGCCTATACATGGGCTTGAACTCAGGACCTCACTCTCTCCCTTGTGACCCTTCCCCCCCACACACATTCAAGACTGGTTCCCTACCACTTGAGCCCTGGATCCACTTCTGACTTCTTGGTGGTTAATTGGAAATGAGGCTTCAAACTTTGATCCTCAGAGCTCAGTCTCCTGAGTAGCTAGGGTTATAAGCATGAACCACCAACACCCAGGTCATATTGACATTATTTGTGTGTTCGTTTTCCCCAAGCACACAAAAGGAATAAAGTAAAATATTACACAACCGTTTAATTTGCTACTCACTAGGGCAAAATTAGAACTCTTTCCTCCAGAAGAGTTATAACAAACTGCTACGTATTTATAACTAGGATTGGAAGAACTTAGCATTTTCTTGTCCTGGTGAAATTTCACTGAAAATTGCATTACTATTTTCTCATTCACATAATTACTGCTGCCATCTTGGTAAGCTTGCCGAATGGGCACATGTACACATGAAAGTGGATTCTTATAATTTGTTTGAACTATATTCTGTACATTTACCATGGACTCCAAATTGCTTAATACTAATGATTACTTCACAGAACAGAACTTGAGTTTTGTGAATGTACTTATCAATTAGATTAATTAATTAATCAATTATTAATTCCCAATTAATTAATAATTCTCAATAGTTCAAACTGACAGTTTTTTTAGTCTGTTTTCACAAACGCAAGATTAAGGGTCAGAAGTGTTAGGAAACCTGCCAATGGCCATACATCTAACATGAGTTGGGATTACAATGCAGTTTTTCTGGACAGGTAAGGTAGCCAGAGCTCCCTGAACTCAACTGTTACTAAATAGCATGGAATACAGCTTGAGCCTCCATTTGAGGCCCAGGAAAAATGTTATTTAAAACTTCTCATTATTGCACTTTAATTAATCATAATGCATGAACATAAATTCATTAATTATAAGACATTCACATCATTTATATAATATACAAATGGAAGAACTGGGTGAAGAGAGTGGAACTATTTGTGTTAGCTTTCCAAGCTTTCTACAAATATGAAGAATGTTCTATAAGGGAGAAATATAGAAAAGGTGACATTGATTCAGATCCATTGTATTCATAAGCTGGCTTGTGGAATTAAATCCCTTTGTAAAATTCATTAACAAAAAAAAACACATTAAAAATGCTCTAGTAAAAGAAGTATATTAAAACTGTATATGAATTGGTCACTGGTGGCCCAAGCCTATAATCTGGATACTCAGGTACCTGAGATCTAAGGATATCTGTATCCAGTCTAGGCTTAAATATGGGAGAGAATCTTACCTTCAATTAGACAGCCAAATGCCAGGAATGGTGTTGTGGCTCAAGAGGTAGAATGACAGCCTTGAACACATGAACTAAACATGAATATGAGATCATATTTTCAAGCTTCAGTAAGCAGTGCTTAAAATGAACAAGCAAACAAAAATATTATGATTGGGTTGGCTTCAAACCATGATAATCTGGTATCTTCCTCCTGTGCATGTTAACTACCATGTGTGAGTAACTGAGTCTTGGCTCATATTTGCTATGTCTTCTAGCTGTCCTAATTCAATTTTCCAGAAGTAAATACATTTTGATAAATTTACAAATTAGAAAAATGGTAAAAATGAGAGATTAAAGAATTACCTGCGCCTGCTGAGTTTTGCATTTTACAATGAGGAAGAAAGTTTCAAAATAATAGAGAATAAAGGCTCTAAAATTTTAACAGTTTTCCAATTGTAAATATTCATAGATGAACTAGTTTAATTTTGCTTGTTTTTTTTTTGTTTTGGTTAGGGAGCAAAAGGAGAAAAGATGTTGCTCTTTAGTTTGCTTTTGCTTTTTAAGATAGGGAGTGGCACTATTCTCTAGCTGTCCACTAACCATTCTACGTCAGCTTTCCAAGTAGCTGGAATTTCAAAATGAGTTTATATTTGTGTACCCCTATGAATGATTTACATTTTGCATTCCTACTAGCCATGGTAGCTCACAAGTGTAATCCTACCTACTCAGGACACTGAGATCTAAGAATCATGGTTCAAAGTCTGTCCAGGCAGGAAAGTGCATGAGACTCATCTTCAATTAACTACCAGAAAACCAGAAATAGCACGGTGGCTCAAAGCAGTAAGGTCTAGCCTTGAGTAAAAAAAGCAAATTAAGTTCATAATCAACCAAGGAGTTCTCACCAGTGAAATCACTGAAAGAAAATGCAAAGAAAAATATTGGTTTAGAGTGTTTTACTTTCAGATAAAATACTTTTGCTTGAATGTGTCTTGATGCATACATATAACTATGGACATATATAAAAGTAAAGTCTGTGGAGAAAGTGGTATCGTTTAAATAGGGATAAAGGTGGACCCATTGCAACAATGAGATGTACATGTCATTATGTCGAAAAATGAAATTTACATCTTTGTGCGAGGTGGGGTTTAGCGGGGAGTAGTGAGTGGGGGGCAGGGGGAGGATGGGAAGAGATGGGAAGGAGAAACGAAGGAGGAGGCTACAATGCTTGATAAAAATGTACTCATTATCTTGCCCATGTAATTGTAACCCCTCTGTACAGTATTTTCACAATAAAAACTAAAATAAAATAAAGAAATCAAAAGAAAATAATATGTGTAGCAAAAAAAGGTGTGATCCACTCTATAAAATCTGTGGCTCATCTTTTTTGAACATTGAGAATTTGCCAAAGGGGAAACACAGTCATTTCTGGAAACCTCAACAAAGTGTCACTTTGTGGAAATGGAAGTGTGTTCCAAAGGAAATAGGAGGTGAGAAAGTAGAAAGTAAATATAGCCAACTCTTTCTGAAATTAGAATTGAAAAGTGAGCTTTGAATATTCCAAAAAGTAGGATTTGACATGAGGGTGATTTTTTTTTAAGTAGTTGAAAAATAGTATTGAATGTTTGATGATAGGACAGTCCCCAGGAGAAAAGCTGCAAGAGAGAAGTGAAAAGCCACAAGAAAGCATGAAAAACAACTACATGACAAAAAATGAGGATGAACGAATGAAAGGACAAATAATTTGTGACTACAGTCAATTGATTGAAGGATGTATGGATTTTGTGATGTACTTATTACCAAAAGACTTGGAATAAGTATTTGTGAACAACTGGGAAAATATATAACAATACATTTGTTTATTACACTTCTAGGTATAATAACAAAATGAGTGTAATATTAAACTCTTGAATTAGTCTAATGTTTCCATTTTGACCTAATAATGGTGATCGAATTTAAACTCTGACATACAACAAATTATGTCATATGTGCCACTAGCATGAAAGTAGACGTTCCTTGCATTCTTTCCAAAATCCTGAGTGGAATCTTAATGGAAAAACATTATTCTATGAAGTTAGTCAAATACAATCAATCTAAATGTTTCGTTTTGGAGATAACAAATTTGAAAGGTGAATAACAGCATGCTTATATGTTGTGAATAGAGAAGAACATAGTTTTTAAAAGACAAAGTTCCTTTTCATATCAAATAAGCAAAAAGGTAGAAAATGTTATGAGTCTTACAGGGAACAATGCTGAATTTTATTTTATTTTTTATGTTTATTTTTTGTGAATATACTGTACAGATCCATTTGGAGTTGATTCTGGTGCAGGGTGATATATAAAGGTCTAGCTTTAATTTTCTAATAGTAATTAACCAATTTTGCCAGTACCATTTACTGAAGAGGCTGTCTTTCTTCCATTCTATTGTTTTAGCTCCCTTATCGAAGATTACATGGCTATAGGTTTGTAAGTTCATTTCTGGGTTTTCAATATTATTCCTTTGGTCCTGAGGTCTGTTCTTATGCCAGTACGAAGCTGTTTTATTACTATGGTTTTATAGGAGAGTTTGAAATCTGGTATTGATATTCCTCCAGCAGTGTTCTTTCCGTTTGGGTGCGTTTTTACAATCGGGATCTTTTATTGTTCCATATGAATTTTAGGATTGCCTCTTCTATTTCCTTGAAGAATGAGGTGGGATTTTGATAGGTATCGCATTGAATTTGTAGATAGCCTTGGGAAGTATTGCCATTTTCACGATGTTAATCTTTGCAATCCAGGGAGTTTTTGCAATCTTGGGAGTTTTTGCCTTTTTCTAAGTTCTGTTCTTATTTCCTTTTTCAAGTTTTTAAATTTTTCAGCAAAGAGGTCCTTCACTTCTTTGGTGAGGTTAATTCCGAGGTATTTTATTTTTTTGTGGGGCTAATACATATGGAATTGCTTTCCTAATTTCAGCCCCACTTTTTTCAGTGTTGGCATACAGAAAAGCCATTGATTTTGGGTGGTTAATTTTATACCCTGCTACTTTGCCAAAGTTTTGAATCAGCTTGAGTAATTTGGGAGTGGAGTCTATGGGATTCTTTAAGTACAAGTTCATGTCATCCGCAAAGTGGGAGTTTTATTTCTTCTTTCCCTAATTGTAGTCCTTTTGTGTCTGGATCTTGTCTTATTGCTGTAGCTGGGCATTCTAATATTAGGTTGAAGAAAATTGGAGAGAGTGGACATCCCTGTCTTGTTCCTGAGTTAAGAGGAAACGGCTTTAGTTTTTCCCCATTAAGTATAATGATGGCTGTAGGTTTGTCATATACAGTCTTTATTTTATTGAGGAATGTTCCATGGATTCCTAATTTTTCCAAAACCTTCATCAAAAAGGAGTGTTGGATCTTGTCGAATGCTTTTTCTGCATCTATTGAGATAACCATGTGGTTCTTATCCTTGCTCCTGTTGATGTGATGAATAATATTGATTGATTTTCATATGTTGAACCAGCTTTGCGTCCCTGAAATGTATCCTGTTTGATTGGGTGTATGATTTTTCGCTGAATTGTTGAAATCGATTGGCCAAAATTTTATTAGGATGTTTTGCATCAATGCTCATCAAAGAAATGGGACTATAGTTCTCTTTCTTTGATGAGTCCCTGCCTGGTTTTGGGATCAGGATTATGATGGCTTCATGGAATGTGTTCGGTAGAGAACTTTGTCTTTCAATTTCATTGAAGAGTTTGAGGAGTATTGGTTTGAACTCAGCTTTGAAGCCCTTGTAGAATTCCGCTGTAAAACCATTTGGTTCTGGACTTTTCTTAGCTGGGATGTCTCTTATTGCTGTTTCTATTTCAATGCTTGAGATGGGCCTGTTAAGCTGGTTTAAATCATCTTGGTTTAGTTTTGACATGTCAATATTTGCTAGGAAAAGGTCCATTTCTGTCACGTTCTCAAATTTATTAGCATAAAGTTTTGAGACATATTCCCTTATAATGTTCTGAATCTGGGTTTTTTCCTTGGTGATGTTTCCATTCTTATTTTTGATTTTATTTATTTGGGTGTGTTCTCTTCTTTTTCTGATAAGATTTGCTAAGGGTCTGTCAATTTTGTTAATTTATTCGAGGAACCAAATCTTTGTTTTGTTGATTATTTCTATAGTTTTTTTTTGGATTCTAATTCATTTAATTCTGATTTAATTTTAATTATTTCTTTCCGTCTACTGGATTGTGGTTTATCTTGCTGCTTTTTTTCACGGAGTTTTAGATGTGTCATTAAATTGTTGGTTTCAGATCTCTCCAATTTGTTGATGTAGGAGGTCAGAGCTATAAATTTGCCTGTGATTACTTCCTTTGCTGTGTCCCAGAGGAGCTGGAAATTTGTGTGCAAATACTCATTGAATAGCATGAACATTTGAATTTCCTTTCTAATCTCTTCCATTCAGCAGTCTGTTGTTCAACCTCCATGTGCTACTGGATTTTCTTTGGTGGCTTTTGGTGTTGAGTTTTAATTTTATTCCCTTCTGGTCAGAGAGAATGCAAGGTAAAACTTCAATGTTTCTGAATTTGAACAAGTTTGCTTTGTAGCCTAAAATGTGGTCTATTTTAGAAAATGTTCCATGTGCTGCTGAGAAAACCGTCTATTCTGAGGCTGCTGGGTGAAATATTCAGTAGATGTTTGTTAAATGTAGTTGATCTATGCAGCTGTTAAGATCTGCGAATTCTTTGTTGAGTTTTTGCCGAGTTGATCTATCTAGTGGGGAGAGTGGTGTGTTAAAATACCCAACAATTAATGTCTTTGGATCTATGTGGGATTTGAGGGAAAGTAGTGTGTCTTGGATAAATGTGAGTGCTCCATTGTTTGATGAATAGATATTTAGAATTGTAATATCCTCCTGAAGGAGAGATCCCTTAATTAGTATGTATCGACCTTCTTTATCTCTTCTCACGAATTTGAATTTGAAGTCTATTTTATCTGATATTAGGCTTGCAACTCCCGCCTGTTTATGGGGTCCGTTTGCTTGGTTGATTTTGTTCTATCCTTTGACATTGAAAATGTGTTTGTTTTTATTGGCAAGATGTGATTCCTGAAGGCAGCAGATAGAAGGATCTTGTTTTTTAATCCAACTAGACAGACTATGTCGCTTAATTGGAGAGTTAAGTCCGTTAATGTTAAGGGATAGGACTGAGAGTATTTGGGAGTTCCTGCCATGCTATCCACCTTCTTGGGGGTTGCGAAAACTGGGTTCTTCTTATGGTTCGTGGATTCTCAGTTTTTGTGCAGGTTCTTGGCCTTTATTGTGGTCTTGTTGGTTTTCTATGTGTAAGACATCTTTAAGAATCTTTTGTAGGGCTGATTTGGTGGAGATGTATTGTTTCAATTTTTCTTTGCTATCGAAGGTTTTTATTTGGCCTTCAGTTATGAAGGAGAGTTTAGCTGGGTACAGTATTCTTGCTTGATAGTTGTTTGATTTTAGGGCATGGCATACGTCATTCCTGGCTCTTCTTGCTTTGATTGTCTCTGCTGAGAAATCTGAGGTGATTCTAATTGGTTTCTCTTTATAGGTATTTAGTCTTTTCTCCTTCACAGCTTTAAGGATGTTTTCTTGGGCCAAGTTGATCCTGTGTGAGGGTGGGATGTGCTATTTTGGTCTGCTCTCTTTGTAGTTCTAAAAGCTTCTTGTATCTGAATAGGCCTGTCTTTTTGCATTTTTGGGTAGTTCACTGCTATGATCCTGTTAAACAAATTTCCTAGACCATTAAATTCTGACTCTAGGTGCTCCTCTACACCCATTATCCTTAGATTAGGCCTTCTGATGCTGTCTTCCAAGTGTTGGATATACCTGTCAAATTTCTTGGACTTGTCTTGGATGGTTGTATGTTCTTTCTCTGTAATATTTAGGCTGTCTTCAATCCCTGAGATTCTGTCTTCTGCATGGTCTAACCTGCTGTCAAGACTTTCTACTTTGTTTTTTATCTCTTTTCCTTCTAATTGGTCAGGTTTCATTGCTTCAAATTCTTTGTTGGACCTTTGGTTTTGATCTTGTATGAATTGCTTTACGTTCTTAATTTGGTGTTCAGTGTTTATTCTCAAATCACTTAGTTGATTTGTTTTTTTTTCCCTTGGACTCCCATTCCTTCCGTTGGGTTCCATTCAGCATTCCCTTTGTGGTCTCCCTGACTTCCTTCTGCACTTTATTAATGGATCCCATGAATGCCTTTAGTGATCTTTGTGTATTCTCTACCTGGTCTCTCAATTCCTGTATTACTCTTTGAGTAGCTTCCTCCAGCTCCCTTTCATGCCATTCCTGTAGTACTCTTTGAGTGATCTCAGCCTGTTCACACCACTCCCACCTTTCTCTTTGAGTATTCTCAAGCTGCTCACCCAAGTCCTGTTTCAGTTTTTGAGTAGCTTTTTCACGCTTATGATACTCCTGTAACCTTTGGATTGACTCCTCTCTCTCCCTACCATGTTCTTACAGTCCTTTTTAGGTTTCCAGTCTTTTCCTGCATTGACCTTTTGTTTGCCTCCTCTCTCTCCTTAGCATGCTCATAGAGGGTCCTTTGTATGTTTTCAATATTTTCATATATCATGTTTGCCAGCAGTGTTTGTACAGCTATTTGGGAACTCTCCTGTGGATTATTCATTATCTGTTCTGTCTCCTGATAATCATGAGTGGGAGTGGAGGTTCCCGGACTTGCCATTTTTCTTGTGTTTTTCGGCCTTACTGTGCCCATTTGGGATGAAAATAACACCAGTTTTGTGCTAGTACACTCTCTTAAGGCAAGCATCAACCAAAGTCTGAATTTGCACAGTCAATAGTCTGCAGATACAATCTAGTTCAACAGGTACATCTATTCAACATCAAGCAACTATATATTAATGGATTATGAACCGCAAAGAATTTGGAAAACCAGAAATTATTAGGGCTATGGATAGATGTGGGTAAAAAAAAAAGGAATAGAGTGATGTGGGAAGGTACAGGGAGAGTTAACTTAACTAAGTCCTAATCTCAAAGCAGTATATAGGTTGGATAGGATGATAGTAGAGAGAGAGAGAAAAAAGAAGAAAGAGAAAAGGAAAAGAAAAGAGACCAGAAAAAATAGAAAAGTAAAAATTAATGATATTCTGCAAAGGCAAGAACAAACTACTCAGAGAAGAACATGAGTATAATGAGAGAAGGGGAGGGATATAAAGGAGATGTGAAAAACTTAAAAATAAAAATACTTAAAATATTATATAGGTATAAAGATGTAGTACTGCTATTGAGGAATTTAAGTCTCAGAGGTTTTGAGTTGAGTAATAAATTTGGGGATTAAGTGTGTACACAATTGGGGATAGGGTCTAATAGTCAACTACAGGTTTATCTGAGGATGTGCAGAACAACAATTAAGTCACATAAAGAAGAACAAAAGAGAAGAAAAGGTTAAAAGGATAAGAAAGGAAGAAAAAAAGATCAGAAGTTCAGTAGAGCTAAACAAAAAACAAAAAAAATTAAAAAAGAAAGAAAAACGCACACACACCTAAAATAAAATTATAAGAGGGAAAAAAAGTTACTAGAAAACAATTTTTTTCAAAAAAAGGTAAAAATTAAAAATTTAAAAAAAGTTTTAGAAAAGAGAAAAAAAAATTTATAAAAGGTACCACAAAAAAAAAAAAGAAGACCAAAAAAAAAAGTTCTTTGATTTTTTTGGGAGCGGTGGGAAAAATCCTGTTTTTCCCTTGTGTCTGTAACCAGCCACTTGTTGGAGTCTCTGCTCTGCTTGTGGTCCTGTGGCTTGGTTGGTTTCTTTTGTTAGTTTGTTCGAACAGGCAGAAAAATGCTCTGCTTTACCCAGGATATTGTGATCCTCCTCCCAGGTTAGTTCAATGGGAGCGAGATCTGCTTTGAGTATCACAAAAGAGGGAGATGGCTTTTTCCTCAAGTTTGGAGATGCTGTGATGAGGCTAGATTCTGGGTAGAGTTGAGGCCTTTCAGCAAACAGTAGCTTTTCCTGGGCTAGTTTATGAGAAACTCACAGAGCCTAGCCTGAAGCCATTCTCAGGATTTCTGTTTACTGAATTTCAATTGATTGTCAAGGCTCTGATTATCCAGTGAAGAAAGCCACTCCTGGGGCTGGCGCCATAGCTGCGTGACTTTTCCCTGGGTGTTGCTGAGTCTGGCAGTTCAGGTTAAGCTCTTGTGACCTGCTAAATGACTCTAGTTTTATTCCAAGGCCTGAGTTGGACCTAGTAGCTCCGCCGAGCTTAGTCAGCATTCAAGACGGAGATCTCTGGTACTGGGGGTGGGAGGAGTGGCCTTCCCTCCTCTGTTCCCTGAGAAGGAGTGAGGACGTCAGGCTACTACTCACGCTGAATCTTGGTTCCTGGGTTGTCTCTGGTCTGCGAACTGCAGGATCAAGATGTCCGCTCCTTGTCGGTTCTTGCTGGTGTTGAGTAGAATCCACTCGCCCACTGTATCTTGCTCTTTGATCCTGGACTTTCTGGGATTTAGGTATGGCTGTGACCATCACCGCCACTGCTGCCGCCACGCCTGTGGTGACTGCTGGCAAAAGCTCAGATCTGTCTCCTTGCCTGGATTTTCCCTCTCTGCCCTAACTCTCTGTCCTGTGATGGCATACTTGGTGTGATTCTCTGGCTTAGGACTATTCATTGGAAATGTAAAACTGCTTTCTATGGGAGAGCTTGTTTAGCCTCTAGCTTCTCTTCTGCCATCTTCTGGAACTCTTATTCTATTTTTTTTATGTACATCTACCATTATAGGGGATTCAATTCAGGATCATACCATTTTGCTTGGCTTTTTCATCAAATCTCCTGTCCTACCACTTGAGACATACTCTACTTCTAATTTTATGCCAGTTATTTTGAAATAAGAAATCTCTCAACTTTGTCTGCTCATGTGGCTCCAAACACCAATTTTTAGGTCTCAGCCTACTGAATAGCTAGGAGTGTAGGCATGAGCTATTGAGATCAGACTTAATTTTATTCATTTATTTGATTCACATCAATAAGGAAAAAACCTGAATGACAGACCTTAAAAGACAGTAAGTTTTGTATTGAATTTTTCATAAACTCAGTCATCAACACAAAAAGTTTTGAATATTTGAGTTTATTATCTCTTTAAGATGTCTAGAACATTGATTAAGCTTAAAATACCACTGTAGAACAGAAAAGTAGGGAGAAAATGTGATCTTTAATATATTTTTCTGATTATGTAAATTAGCTAATTTGTGAAGAAGAAAAGCAAATTCAATATGTAATCTATACATTCCAGTCGAATATATGTATCCCATACATTTCCAGTAAATGAAGATTTCACCTTTGACTTTTTTGTTTTGTTTTTCTTTTTTAAACATCAACTTTATTTTGGGCAATTGTATGCGCATTATTCTTATGAACTGATTTGGATAGCAATATTTTAGGTATGCAATTTTGCACTTATTATGATAATAATTTTGTCAGTCTTGGGGCCTGAACTCTGGGCTTAGGTGCAGTCCCTGAGCTCTTCAGCTCAAGGATAGCATTCCAACATTTGAGCCACAGTGCCAATTCCATCTTATTCTACTTATGTGGTGCTGAGGAATTGAACCCAGTGCCTCAATGCAAGCGCTCTACCACTGAGCCACCTTCTCAGCCCAGAGGGTTTTTTTAATATGTATTTTTCTGACTTTTTGCTAACAATCCTAGTAGAAGGATTTCAGATCTTCTGAAAGCACTTTCTTTATCTTCTGAAAGCACTTTCTTTAGTTTAGTTCAGTTTTGTAACTTTCATATCTCCAATAAACAAAGGAGGAGGTAGCAATGTTTGATAGGAAATGTAATCATTACCTTGCTCATGTAACTGTAACCTCTTTTACAGTAACTGTACAATAAATAAATGTATTTTTAAAAACATTATAAAAAGAAATTTTTAATGGAGAGTCTTCTTACTAGTTATAAGAAACAAATATTCCAGTGTAAAGACTACACAAAATCTTACTATAGCTAAGGGTCATTAGATAATGTTTTACACTCATGGATTTTGTGGGTCAGGAATGTGACTTAGTTATGACTTGTCTGTGCTCTACGATCTGTAGGACCTTAAGCAAAGGCTTTGGGTAAAGTTGTCTAAAACCCCCCTCACCTATATAGAGAATAAACCTTGGCTGTTGATTAGAACTACTCTAGTGGTTGAAAGAGAGGAAACAGAGTCAGAGAGACAGAGTCCACATAGTCTTTTACTACCTATATTAAGAAGTCCTGTAGTAATTTTTTACATTGAATTTCTAAGAGGCAGTAACAAAATGCCACAAGGTTCTTTTGTTGTTGTTGCTGTTTGTTCCACGACCAGGAATTGAACTCAGTACCTCATGGTTTCACTCTTACCTATTGTTCTACCAACCTAGCCACACCACTAACCCCAACACATGGTTCTAGGAAAGGTTTTATTACCCATCTCCTATCAGACTTTGTTTTAAATAATAACTGAATGCACGCAGAAACGTTAGAGAGTATTTTTACTTTCTATTTTGTAAGTAGGAAAACAGAAACATAAGAGGAAAGTGAATTGCCAACACTTACATATCTGATATTTGGCACAATCAGGATTTGAATGTTGGCAGAGGAGCTCTAGAAAACATGTTCAAAGACACAACACTTAACTATATTTCCTTTCAGATTTGATGGGAAAAAGTTCTATGACTTTGTAAAAGATTGGATATCAACTTTTCTCAAGAGAAAAGAGAATAATGTTCAAGGGCATCGTTGAACTATGTTCATCATGGCTGAACATAATAGAAATAATCTTGTGGTGAGTCAGAAACAGTTTATGAGGAAGAATATATTCAAATGCTTTCAGCTTCTGAAGCCATCATTGTTCCACAACACAGATGGGCAAAGTAGTTCAATAGTTAGTGTGTCAACGGTTTTATCTTAGAAGAGCCTGCATGAGATTCAAGAAGAAAGAACTATATATAAGGTAGAATTCTCCAACAGAATGACCAAGCCTGTCCCACACTGACCTTTACAGACTTAATCAATAAATAAGGTAGTCTTCAAAGCAACTATTTTCTCTAACAAGAAACATGTCAAAGGCAACTTGAAATCTGGGAGATGTGTATACCTAGGCCTAATTCTTACCCCTTGAGGTCTCTGGGCCTTCAAGAATGCAAACATCTCTCCAGCTAAAGGGATTTCCCTGAACTGAGCAGCCAAACAAGGAGTGAAATTAGCCTTCAGACCATCTACACATGACTATAACCAGAAATTTTAAAAAAGTAAAATAAATTATGATAAAAGAAGAAATATTAAGAAATATATTTGGTATAAGAAGCTTGCTTGTAGTTTGATGGTGTTGAATGCCAATATGAGTCCGATGTTTCTGAAATTAAAGAGACTAATAAATCATGTTTTACGATGTTCTTAGCTGGAATGTAGTTTTTGGAGAGCAGAGGGTGGGCTAACCTAAACTTCAGAGTTTTGTCAGTTCTGTATGATTAATTAATGAGTGTCAAAAGCACTAATAGTGTTTGTGAAAGGTTTTATCATGGAATATAATATTTATAAGCAAGAAAGAGAAAGATGAAGGCAATAAAGAATAATGAAAATGGTATAGTTTGGTATTATTAGTTTGCCATAAATCTCTTTGGGTACCTTTTCCTTCCTAAAATTTCACAAAACGTTTCTAAGTGACTATTTATTATTGTTTTCTGTGAATATTTCTGACTTATAAGGACATTTAAAGCTGTGTCTTTGGTTACCATTACATTATAGTGACTTTGCTATGATGTTAATTCATGTGTTGTTAATGGCTCATCTTCATGATGATCTCCCTTGAAAAAGCCTTCTAAAACTTAGAGTTAAATCTTGGTCTCTTCTTCTCTCAGTATGTTCATTCTTCCTGGAGACTTTATTTTCCTAAGAAAATACGTTTCCATTTTAGCTGAATTAGCTGATGTATTAAACA
This sequence comes from Dipodomys merriami, assembly GCF_024711535.1. Lineage (NCBI taxonomy): Eukaryota > Metazoa > Chordata > Mammalia > Rodentia > Heteromyidae > Dipodomys > Dipodomys merriami. The sequence continues at coordinate 314,021 of NW_027206287.1, read as the reverse complement.
ATACTATTAAAATATTTAATATTAAAATATTTAAAAGTATGACACAAGGTAATCTGTAGATTCTTTATAAAATGAGAGGCATATTAAATACAACAGTTGAATAATTACATATTGGTGAGGGTCAGCAGAACTCATTCTGTTTATAATCTTTATGCCCACCTAAGAAAACGACTTTTTTTGCAGGTACTATGTGGAGGACGTAAGAAACATATTTGTGGTGATAGCATTCAAATTTTCAAATTAGTTTCATGGGTGAAATTAGAAATGCAGTTTCTAGCTTAGCAACTCAGTTCACGCTCTTGTGGATGCTGAAGCAGTGCCTGCCTTTACGTCCTCCATTTGATGTCAGCCATAGTACTAAATTTAAAATAAAGCCAGAGAGATGTGTGTCTGACAAGGTAAGAAGAGTAAGAACCAGTTTCACCTCTGGAATCATCCTAGCGAAGTGCTTATTCTGGGCTTTGAGCAGAGCTGTGCACCTCTGCTTTGAGCAGTTCCTTGCAGGATGACCTTCCTGCCAGAATTTCAGAGGTGTTGAGAGCATCTGTCTGCTACTATAATCATTAAATTCTTCCTCAGGAGTACACTTCATATGAAGGATATTCAAGTGTACGACAGACTTTCTATTCCTAATGACTTTGAAATTGCAGCTTTATGTTCTCAGATAAGATAAAAACAGAGTCGAAATAAACAACAGTGTATTATGCAGAAAAGGCCTAACTTTGCTCAACACCATTTTCTACTGTAAGAGATAGAACTAATAACCACAAATCCATCGTATATAATAAGAAGATAGGACTATTAAAAATATGTATCCCCTCTTATCATTTGACTGGGCAGGAACTAAAAGATTCCGTGGGTTAGAAGTAAGGTGGAATGAATGCTAACTGAAAACTTGCCTTTTATATATACATACGAAGTATTATCTATTGTAAAAGGCAATCAAAACTATTGGGTTATGTGGAATGTATAGCACAATCCCCTAATAATCTCCATAAAGTACAACTAAATCTTATTTTAAGCCTTTTCTCTAACCTTCCCTTCTTTTCCCTGCTTTCTTCTTTTCTCCCTCTCTTTCCTTCTTCCCTATTTCTGTTGTTTCTCATTATCCCTCTTTCCTTCCATTTCTCCCTTCCTTTTTTCCTTCCTTTCTTTCTTATTCTTCTCTCTTTATAAGACAGTGTATCCTAGGGTGGTCTGCTCCTCATAATACTTGTCTCTTTGGATGCTGAAATTACAGGTGTGCAGTACATTTTTGGTATTCATCTGTTTCTTAATAGACTCTGCAATAGCCAAACTGATTAGAGATATTACCAGATATTACCACCCTGAACATCTTGTTCCTTTGTGTTCTGTTTGCTTTGTGTTAGGGGGAATTTTTACTCTACTCATTTTATCTCTTTAAATCCGTAAAAGAGAAAAATGTAAGGCTTTATTCAAAGACCAAAATAACAATTGAACCAAACAATCCTTAATCCTTGCTATGATATGTAATATATTTGTAATATACAAAATAACCTTGCATGTTAGGTGTTATTAATACTCTACTAAAATAAAAACTTTGTAAAGATACTGCAAGGGCTTAAATTTGGTGGTGAAAAATCTATTTTATCTCTAAGTGATCTGGCAAAAGCACAGAAACACCAAGTTGCAATCGGGTTTGCTTCACCAGAACTATGTCCTGAGTGAGCAGTTACTGGAAAACCCTCTAACATTCTATTTGAAGATTTGCTTCTAAGAATTTTATTATTATTTCTGCTTCACAAATCAAGGAATCAGAATAGTAAGGAGTTTTTACACATGATGAAATCAAGATTTGTATGCAGAGCATTCTGATTTCAAAATCAAAGAGTATGTATTGCATCTCAGAGTACAAACTGTAGGGATAAAATATTCTGTAGCATTCAGTCACTTCAAGTGGTTTATATCGTATCTCAGTGTGATATTTCATTTGCTAAAGAGAAATTGGGAGAACCCATAGTGCTGGGGTAACTTACATGGACTACAAAATAATTCTTTGGAACTGTTTCCATGAATTAATGATCAAATCTGATCAACCAAAGGGTTGTTCACACTGATAATGATATCAGGGTTGTTATGAAAGAGAAATGATATTAAATAGGAAAATTAATTTGGCAGCCACTCCGATGTAATCTGTGGCTATTCCAATCATATGTAAAGCACATTTTCCTTACAGTTAGGGAGATTTCTCTGACAATGATCTGTGTTCTCATGTGGTCTGAGTGAAAGCCATTTCCTTCTGTGCCATGATGTAAATTTCCTTAGTGACCAATTGCTGGTTGTTCCCTGATACTCAGGCAGGATATGGCAGTAATGTGCAGGGTCTCATTCCAGAGTTGAGGTAACAAAACTGTATATTGTGGGGAAAACAGTGAAGGCATGATTTGTGGAAGAGAAATGTCTTTCAGAGATGCTATCCTCATTCTTTCTATTAACTAGTTTTTCATTTACATGACATTAAAATCTTTGAATAATACCAGATGTTAGTGGCCAAATGTATTCCATTTTAATTGGTATAATTTCTGAAAACTTCCAATGTAAAAGTTCATTAAATTTAATAACCTTATTTTGTACACACTACTGGCTCTGTATTTTCAAATATATTTCTGAGAAGCTACATATTACCTGATATCCTGTCAGCCAGAAAGCTTAGTTAATTGGCAAGAATGCAATTGAAGTTCATGGTATATTACTTCAAAGCATCACAAAATAGTTTAAAATAAATTAAGTGCAAGGCACAGGGTAAATTTGGAATGCATTCTTCAAAGTGGATTTAAAAGTAAAAATGTGTTTTATACAGATGAAGCACAAAATTCTTATCCTATATTATTTTCTGAATGTGGAAGCTAATTTTGTTTTCTTATGGAATTACCCTTTCTCAAACATCACAAATAACTACAGAGTTTGGAATTGATGGAATTCTAGATCTCTTTATGTTTGAAATATTGGGCACTAAACTTAAGGCTTACTCATGTTACAAATGCTGCACCATGCAAACTCTGTCCCAAACCCTGTATTCATTCCTTTAAATCTCTAGGAGAGGGCTGGGAAGGTGGCTCAGTGGTAGAGCGCTTGCCTTGCATAACTGTGGACCTGGGTTCGATACCTCAGCACCACATAAGCAAAAAGAAAAAAGCCAGAAGTGGCGCTGTGGCTGAAATGGTAGAGTGCTAGCATTGAGTTGAAGAGCTGAGGGACAATGCCCAAGCCCAGAGTTCAGGCCCCACAACTGGACCCCAACCAAAAAATATTTCTAGGAGAACCAAGCAAAACCCACATAAACCTTACTTATAACCAACAAATATTACTAACTTATGTGCTTTATTTAAACAGCTTGCTAAGTTGAGTTACAGACTTAGATTATGCTCCTTTCTTTTATTTTATTTTTCAGAAGCATCTCCTTTGCTTCTATGAAACACAGAGGGGTGATACTCAATGGTAATTCTGTGGCCTATTGCAAATTTCAGAATAACAGAATTTTGTTGATTTAGGATAGTTCAGTTCACAGAACACTTGGGTTGTGAAACTCAGAACTTTACTTGTCCTGAACTAGGCATTTAAAGACACTTCTATTTTGATTCACAGTTACTTATCTTCTTAGACTTGACCAAATATCTTGACCATACATTAAATTATCTATTGCAAATCTGGCTTCAGACCATCTGCTAGTCGCTCATGCGTCTAATTCTGGCTAATCAGGAGGCTGAGACAGAGGATAATGGCTGTAGGGAGGACATATGGTTTCAGTAAAAGGCAAAAGAGACAATAGTGACACATCATCATAGAGGCAGTTACTCATTATTTTACAGCCCAGGCAACCAAGCCCACTAAACTTTATTTCTAAAATGCTCAGCAAGAAAAGCAAGACTGGAGACATGGTCCAAGTGAAGGAACACCAGATGAACAGGTACAAGATACTGAGTTGAAATAGATATGAGAGGAAGAAAAAAGAAAGAAAAATGGACTCACTCTTTAAATACTTTCATATTTGACAAATATGAGTAATCTCAGTAACTTCATAATTTTTATTTCTTTACAAAATTGTGCATATGGATAATATTATGTCAATTCTTTAATTCTTCCTCAGGCACAAAGCTTAAAATAAGTATCTCTGTATTGTCTATATATTTCTTCAAATTAATTGTCTCTGATTATTTGTCACTCTTTTCTGTTATGCCTGCTTCTATAGTCACACTATATTCCCTAAAAATGGCTTCTTCAATCACGTGAAAGTTTCTTCAATACACTCTTGTATTTCTCTATATAGAGAACTTGTTTTCGGGCTGGGAAGGTGGCTCAGTTGTAGAGCACTTGCCTTGCATGACTGAGGCCCTGGGTTCGATTCATCAGCACCACATAAGCAAAAAGAAAAAAAGCTGGAATTGGTGCTTTGGCTCAAGTGGTAGAGCGCTAACCTTGAGCTGAAGAGCTGAGGGACAGTGCCCAGGCACAGAGTTCAGGCCCCACGATGGGAACCCTCCCCCCCCCCAAAAAAAAAACTTATTTTCAACATAACCATTTACTATTTTCCATTCTACTCTGGAAAAGCTCTTTCCTGGACGGAATTGTTACTCTATTTATTAATGCATGACCTTCAATAATCACATAACATTTCTGATTAGTTCCTCTTCCCTTCATCAGGTATTGTGATGTTACTTAATAAACACACAGAAGTGAAATGTAACCATATGTTAAACTACAAAGCTTCATTCTTTGGTATATTGTAGGCAACCAATAAATACATCTAGTTAAATCATCTTGGATTGTATTTGTCAGTGTGATAGAAATTTAGCACTGTTTCAAAAACTATGCTGAGTATGATATTAAAAAGAAATAATATTTTTATTAGTTAGGGTGTTTTTGTTTTTTGTTGGTCATGCGGCCTGAACTCTGTGCCTGGACAGTGTCCCTCAGCTCTTCAGCTCAAGGCTACCATTCTACCAATTGAGCCAGAGCACCACTTCCAGCTTTTTCTGCTTATATGGTGCTGAGGAATCAAACACAGGGCCTCATGTATGCAAGGCAAGCACTCTACCACTGAGCCAACTTCCCAGCCCTTAATTAGGGTTGTTTAAGTGAGAAGAATCATTACATAATCATTAATGATTCATTAATGTATTAACTTATATACTTCATTCTAATCATATAAAACAATTTCATACAAACTGGATGAATTCAATGACAAAAAGATATTTCTTACTTTTGAAGCATATCTGTGGTTAATTGCAGAGGTAGGAAAGAAGACAATGGACCAAAATATGATACATTGTTTGAGGAAAGGATTACAGTTTATATCAATATTTGATCTAGACCTAAAAAATGTTGAGCAGGTAACACTAGAAGCTTCAGAAAGACATCATTAATAAGACTATGAAGGATAATCTTCAGATATGGGATTTAGGGTGAGAATGCAAATAACTTACTTAGGATTCCAGTCAAAATAATTTACAGTAGGCACTGAAAAATTTGAAATTGATCCGAATCTTACCTGTATGCTGACAATAAATCACAATTTGCTCACAAAGCCCTTTCTGTGGTGTGCTTTTTGTTCCTGCTGATAGTTTTTTCTTAAAAAAGTGAAGTAAGTCAGGCCCAAAGAAACATAGGTCCCATGGTTTCCCTTATTTGCAATATCTAGTATAGGTATGAGTCAAGAGGAAAAGGTCAGATAATGTGATGTTAGGAAAACGAACCCTTAAATATGTATTTTAATGTTTTCGTTTCTTTCATGCATGTGTTTCTAACGCATTTATAAGATTATTTCTTTTCTGCTTTGTTTGTCCCTCCCCCACAGTGTAACCCCCGCTTTCACTATATTTGATGTCAGTATAACATGTGGAGGAGATGGGGACAAACAAGTCGTTTAAGGATTCAGGTGGACCTGTTGCAACAATGAGAAGTACAAAATGTCATGTCAAAACCAGCTTTACAATGTCCGTGTGTGGGGGGGGGGGTAAGATTGGGTGGGGGGGAGAGGGGAGGCTGGGAAGGGAGGTGAAGGGTAAACACAGGAGGAGGCTGCAATGCTTGGTAAGAAATGTATGCATTATCCTGCCCATGTAATTGTAACCCCTCTGTACAGTATGTTCTCAAATAAAATAAAATAAAATATTAAAAAAATAAAGAACCGGGGTCCATGTTCCTTTGTTATTTGTGACTCAGACAAAATTCAGTTTTAGTGAACTCAAAAAAAAAATTCATAAACTTTATAAAATCAACAATGCACATATTATACTTCACATTAAAGGATATAAACTAACACATCACCTATGAAAAATGGTTATTTCTGAAATCTATGTTGAAATAACTAAGTGCTGAATGTTACCTGAACTTGTTTTCCTATAGACACAAATTAATGAGTAAATAATTCATGAAAAGTCAACATACTTGAATGATTCATTATATTTGACATAAATTTACACTTAAAATATATAAAATAAGACCTAATGGCATAGGCATTCTATTTAATGATTTAAACATGTTCACTTGTCAAATCAGAAATTAAGTGATGAAAAAGAAATAAGATCCTCAAAAGCAATTCTGAATATTTGCTTACAATTGCTGATTTTTTCACTTTGAAATATGTATGTTAAGATCACAGAGACCATTAACACCATGACATTGTTTCTCAAAATGTTTCCCTTCTCTCTTTATGATAAGCTTTATTTTCTTACAATCTGTGGTGAAGACTGCTTACTTGCATTATTTTTGTGAGGAACTAAGTTAGCATCTTGGCATTCCTATATTACAATCTATATCCTGGCCTCTGAAATAATTTCATTTAACATGAAGTACTTAGGATTTATCATAATGCTTATTTATTTTAATAAGTAATTTGACACACCTATATTTATATGTTCAATAATGGCACAAAATATTGCATAGCTTTATAAGATAAATTAGAGAGCATGGCAAGTAGTCCACAGTAGATAATTTAGAATTGTTTTTAGAAAAAGTATAGAATCAAGGGTGCCAGCTCATATGTGTCATCCCAACTACTCAGGAGGCTGAGATCAGAGGATGATCGTTTGAAGCTAAGCTGAACAGAAAAGTCTATGAGACTCTCATTTCTAATTAACCATCAAAATGCCATAAGTGAAGATGTGACTTAAGTTGTATTGTACCAGCTTTGATAGGGTATACCTAAGTAAGAGGGAGAGATCCCAAATTCACACTAAAAGCTTGTACACACACACAAATAAAAAACAATGCAGCTGGGTGCCGGTGGCTCACGGCTGTAATCCTAGTTACTCAGGAGGCTGAGATCTGAGGATCGCGGTTCAAAGCCAGCCCGGGCAGGAGAGACCGTAAGACTCCTATTTCCAATAAACCACTAGAAAACCGGAAGTGGCGCTGTAGCTCCAGTGGTGAGCTAGCCTTGAGCTGAAGAGCTGAGGGACAAGCGCCCAGGCCCAGAGTTCAAGCCCCACAACCACAAAAAAAAAAAAAAAAGAAAAACAATGCAAACACAAACCACAAAGACAGAATGTTACAAAATCATGCAAATATAGAGACACCTTTTTCTTATTTTTCTCCTTTAGGGTTAGTACATGTACTCTTATATAGGCTTTATTTTTCAGTTACTTATTCATTTGTACTTGTTAAGCTCTAGTCTTTTGTGGTAGGAACTCTTTTCTCAGGAAGGTTTACTAAGAAAATAATGGAATTCTACATTCTTACTGACAGTGTATAAATTTCAATATATTTTTCTTTCTTATTTTAATGTTCCTTTTAAAAGAAGCTACTTAAACCTTATCCAGGACACAGAGGATTTTGAACAGGTTGCACTGCTCTGTGATAATATTTAAATAATACGAACCATCTTGAACTTACTACAGAGCTATCAGGCTTGCAACTATTTAGAGGAAAGGTACAAGGATAGACTGTCCCAGAAAAGCTGCTTAATGAAACTTATTGTCATCTTGAGGGGCAGGGATAGCTAAGCAATTTAGTGAAACCAGGTATACAGTTCACAACTGTACTTACATATTATGTGTTAAAATATGTGGCTTCAAATTCATACATGTATAGATAAACATGCTTTGCAATAGCAAAATAAAGACTGAACCATCACTTACTGCATAGATAATGAGTAGGAATATAACTTTGCCATTGATGTGAAGCTGAGGTCAAAGGTTAATTAGATTGCCCTGGTATCTTTTCCTGATTCAGGATTTGTAAGGCCCTTGGAGAGAACTGATAACAACCTTTCAGAAACACTGATTACAATGTAAGACGGATTGAATATTAATCACAGACTTTTTCCCAAGAGGCTCTAAAAAACAATAACTACTATTATTACATAAACAAAGCAGAGGGAAGTCAAGAATACTTTGGGGTTGGGGGAGTCAAGTAACTGTCTTTGAATATAATAATTAAGATGCACTTGGGTACAAGAATGCTAAGTTATGAGCATTACAAGGCACAACAATTTACATTGTCTCTAAGTGGAAAAGTGTATTGTTAAAGATGAGGTGAGATTTTAATCAATGCAAATGATAATTATTGAACTGTAAGTTAAAGACTCAGTTTAAAAAATACACTTTTCAAAAGAAGTATTTATGTTACATAGGACTCATGAAATAAGAAGTGCACTTTTGGAATATGCCTGCATAGACATATGTATACCATAGAAAGTATCAATATGGTTATATTAAATAATAAAATAGCTAAGGTGTGAAAGATGATGTTTATATTTTTCATCTGAAGAAACACATCTGTATTGATAAAAGTACATAGTAATAAAAATGGACTATTACTTTATTCATTTGTTTTCATGATTGTTTTACATAGAGTACAATCGTTCTGAGTAGGGAACCAGTGTTTCATAGCTGTAATCTTAAATACTCAGAAGGTTGAGATTTGAAGTTCATGGTTCAATGCCAGCTTGGATAGACAATTCAAGAGACTCATTATTTTCATTTAAGTAAGGAAAAGTCAGAAGTGAAGGTGTGGCTCAAGAGTTTGAGCATCAAACTTGAAGGTAAAAAAATTAAGCAAAATTGAATTCAAATTCCAGTATGGGAAAAAAACACAAATTAAATTAAATTAAAAAGAACATAATGATGCACCCAGAATTAAAATGCCTTCCAAGAGCAAAATTATGCGTATAATTTCAAGTTTTATGTACATTTAAAAATGATTTTCTTGAATATCATTAAATATCATTACATTTAACAAAATATTTTCAATGTAGTTTGGAGGGGTTTTTGAAATGTAAGAATTACCTTTCACGCCTATAAACCTCGCTAAACAGAACCCTGAGATCTGAGGATTACAGTTCAAAGTTAGTCCAGACAAGAAAGTCTATGAAATTCTTACCTCCAATTAACCTCCAGAACATGGGAAGGCGTGCCTTGGCTTAAAGTGGTATAGTGCTAGCCTTAAGTGCAAGAGATGAGCAACAACATCCAGGCTCTTTGATCAAGCTCGATGACTGAATAAAAAGGAATTACATTTCAGGATGTTTAATAAAACTTAAAAAGAAACTTTTAATTTCATACATTTTACTTACAACACAGAATTTATTTAATACTTAACCACTAAATACTATGCATAAGACAATTCAATATAAAATGACTAAATTACATAGCTCTTTTGCACTGGATCTTAATGTTTTAATAGGAAATGGGCAAATAAATTTTATAGTACAATAGGACAACCCAGCCATAGAAACATTTAATGAATTAAGGACACCAGAAAATCAGCTAAGTCTAGTAGAAAAAAATTGTTAAGGATACCCTTTATTTGAAAAATTGAACAGGTCAGGAAAAAGCACAAGGGATCTACTCAAAAGTGGAGAGTAGGACCAGAGCCAGATATTAACAGAAGTAATAGAAGAATTGTGAGTTACATTCTATCCCTGTTAAACACAGCTTACATCTTAGATACATAATGCCAAATATTGGAAATTAACCTGAAAGAAAATTAATAGATAACACTTTCACCCACTTAGAATTAAATTTTAATGCACAAATTAAGGAAAGCATTTCACAATGGAATTATATGTAATTCAATAGGTACATTTCAAAATGCATTCATATAAAAAGAAGGAAGTATTTCATATTCACGTGACAATCTGTAGACAAATTATTATTTTTAGTTTTGTGTATGTGTGTGTGTGTGTGTGTGTGTGTGTGTGTGTGTGTGTGTGTGTGTGTGTGTGTGAACAGAGGCTTGTACTTAGAGTCTGGGTGCTGTCCATTAGTGTTTTTACTCAAGGCTGGATCTATACTACATAAGCCACTTTTCCATTTCTTGCTTTGGTGTGGTTAAAAGAAGGTAAGAGCTCAGGATGCCTTAATCAAAAATCCTCATCTCAGTACAATAAGCAGCTAGGATTATAGGCTTGAATCATCAATATGAAGAAAATAAAGGGAGCTTTTTGTTCTTAATCTATGTTATGACTAGAAAGAAAAGTTTACTAGCAGATCTATAAGCGATTTTCTTTTTACTATCACAGGAGTTGTGTTACAGGAGTTTTCCTTTCTCAGCAAGAGATATATAGTCCAAGACCTTCAGTGCATAGTTGAAAGTGTATACCTCAGTGTACAGCTAATACTGCATGCTCTGTATGTTATATTTTTTTCTCTACATATTCAAGCTTAATGCCTTTTAAAAAATTCTCAACAAAGATTCATCACACACTGTGGTTATATTATTTGTAGTTTGAGGCTTGACAGTAAAACTAACACAGATTTCACCACACAATTTCATGAATTCATTTTTTCCCAGAATTTGGCAATCTCAGTACAGAATTTGGACTTTCCTAGCAATGTCCTAATAGTTCATATATATAGAAAGGGAGAAAATAAAGCTATGCACTATATTGGTCCTAAGAATTTGACAAAAAAGAATATGTACTTGTACTTCAAATTACAGAGATAAGCTATGAGTCACATCTACTTTGTTCTCTTTCCAATAAATGCATATATATATATATGCTTAGTTATTATTGCTGAGATATTAAATTCCTATTAAGAACTTTTCACATACAGTTCTTTAGTGTATTCAAAGTGGGAATTTCAAATGTGTTTTGAGCAAATTACCACATAGACAATCATTATTGACAACTGTACCTGATATATTATTCCAGTAATATTATTACAATTGAATAATCCCACTAAAACAATAGAAGTGCATTTTATATCTGAGAGATATTCACTAATGGACAGGTAGCTTAAATGGTATTGTTGAACTATGTACAAAAATAGTTCCTTTTCTTGGCAAGATGGGGCAGGGTGGTGTAAATTATTGTACAATTAAAACCCTAAGGACTTTTGTTTTTAAAGTTTCTTATTTAGTAGTCTTACAGCATGCCAGACTACATATTCTAAAATCTGAAAAAAATAAAAATATTGGTTCCAAGAATTTCATATAAGTTATATTGAGATACTTGGTAGATAGATAACAGAGATAGAAGCTAACAGCTAGATATACAGTGGGTGATAGATATACAGTAGGTATGTAGATAGTCTATGTGGGAAAAGTTGAGAGAGTTGTGTTTGTGTATATATGCATATGCATATATATATATATCAATGTTTGATTTCATAAATGGACAAAAATCATTCATTTATTTCTCTTCTTAATTTTCATCTTGAACCACTGAGACAATATGTTGCCTTTTATTTTATTTTATAGTCACCATTTGATATGAGTTAAAAATAAGTGGAAGTTATAAACAAGCATAATCAGAGTGAAAGAAAATGAAATTAGTAGTGTGAACACAGTGCCATTTCCATATCACATTTTTAGCACTATAAGTCAATAAAGATGAAAGTAAAGATAACATTGAAAATAGCTTTTAATGAGTATACTATAATAATTAAAAGAGAAGTAACATATTATTAGAGAATATAATTTTTCATGAGTTTAAGGAAAACTAATGGTGTAAATATAAGTGTGCCTTGTTATTAAAAAGCAACTTATATGAATGTATGCATTAATTGGAAAGTGGAACAAACAGTTAAATATAAATGTGATTCAGATCTAATCTCTGTAATTTGAACTACAAGTATCCAAAAAGGATAGGGATTCTAGTTCTATCGTTTTGTTTTGTTTTGACTTACTTCTAAAGCTTTATTTTCCAGATCCAATAAAAGACAGTTGAATTAGTTATATCTCTCAGAGATTTTTTCTTTTTAGCACTATTAACATAACCTATTCTTTTGATCAAATTCTCAGGCCCTGTACACTACTTTATTTGCTCCCTTCCTGCAGAAGTGGAAAATGCTTAATTAGAATAACATGTCTCATATTGAAGGTTGGTTGCTTTAAAGATTAATTACTTTCTTCCAACCTTATTTGGGATTGATTATAAATTGTAGGGGATTTTTTTAAAGAATGTATAACATGAAAATATAAAACTCAAATAATATTTTGGTTATTATAGCTGACATTTTAGCATTCCAAATAAAATAGCTATATTCATCACTCAAAGCATCATTGTAATTATCTTAACGAAGAAAATGCTAATAATCCAACTAAAGCTCTATTCTGTAACATTTTCTGTGTAATGTGTAAAACAATATGTAGTTCTTAAAAATTCAATTAAACACACACATACATATGTACTAGACCAACTTGTAAATATTTGAATGTGAGATAACATCAGTAAGATACTTGAGAAAGTTCTTAAAGTATTATAATGGGACATAATCCCTGTGTGCATGCAGCCGCTCAAAAACTATGTTTAATCAAACGGGCCCCAACTATACTTATGACCTCAGATCTACCTCAGCATTAGCATATAAATTTTAATCCTTTAGGGGCTGGGAAGGTGGCTCAGTGGTAGTGTGCTTGCCTTGCATGAACAAGGCCCTGGGTTCAATTCCTCAGCACTACATAAGAAGAAATAGCCAGAAGTGGTGTGGTGATTTAAGTGGTAGAGCGCTAGTCAAGACCTGAAGAGCTGAGTGACAGAGTCCAGGCCCAGATTTCAGGCCCCACGACTGACAGAAAAAAAAATAATCTTTTAAAACCAAAACTTTGTTAAATTAAATTTACTGGTTTATTTGAATAAAGAATGATTTGTGAATTCGGAAGCACAAACTAAACATAACTCAATCAATAGAATTTGGGAAAGCTCCACCTAGCAATGTCATTAGTGAATTTTGGAGGGTCAAGCAGAAGAAAAACTTTTAAAAATCTTATTGGTTATAGTAAACATTTGCTTAGTTGCAGAATATCCACTTGGCTGCCTATGATTGGCTAATTCTCAATTATGTTTTTTTTTATTTCTTTTTTATTGTGAAAATACTGTACATAGGGGTTACCATTACATAGGCAAGATAATGAGTACATTTCTTATCAAGCATTGTAGCCTCCTCCTTTTTTTTACTCTTCCCATCCCTTCCCAGCGTCCCCCTGCACCCTCACTCAATCCTCCCCTCGCCCCACCAAAGTTGTAAAGTTCATTTTTGACATGACAAGTTGTACTTCTCATTGTTGCAACGGGTCCACCTGTATCCTTATTTAAACGACTTGTTTTTCCCTTCCCCTCCACAAATTATACCGACATCAAATACAGTGAAAGCAGGAGTTATACTATGGGGGAGGGACATACAAAGAAACAAAACATAATCTTATAAATGCGTTAGAAACACATGCATGAAAGAAAAAAAACATTTAAATACATATCTTAGGGTTCATTTTCCTAACATCACCTTATCTGACCTTTTCTGCTTGACTCATACATATACTAACTATTGCAAATAAGGTAAACCATGGGACCTATGTTTTTTAGGCTTGGCTTACTTCACTTAATATAATTTTTTCCAAGTCTTTCCATGTCCTAACAAATGGGGCAATGTCATTCTTTCTGATGGAGGCGTAGAATTCCATTGTGTATATATACCACATTTTCTTGATCCATTCTACTGAGGGACATTTGGGTTGGTTCCATTTCTTAGCTATAATAAATAATGTTGCAATAAACATAGTTGTGCTGGTAGCTTTAGTGTGGTCTTGTCTCAATTATGTTTAATTAGTTGAAACTTGCCTGTTAACTAGAAAAAATATACTCCATTTTAGTTTTCAGTGTGTTTATGCAATAAGCTACTGTTAGTTATATGTAATCTCAGTGTACTTATGGGTTACTTATGTAATTCAGCAGCTTCCAAAACAAACAGGTCCTGAACCAATGAGAAAGATGATTTCATATGCTACATCTTTCAGAAACCAACACTTAATATCTGAGCTTCCATTTCGATTTTATTAGTTTGTGGTATAATCTATTATTCACATGAATGAGCTCTGATAAGTCAAAATTTTATTTCACTACAATTGATAAGAACGAGCCATCTGCAAGTAGCTTAGAAACAAGAAATTTTATTCACAATTACAAAAATAAAAATATATTTTAAATATTATTACACAAAATATAGGGAACTCAAACCAGATTTCCCTGACAAATATAAAATACTTGAGAGGAAAGTAGATAAAGAGGTCATAAGAATGAGAAAATTTAACATTTAAAGACGCTTTCTCATGGTAAGTTACTTAGAGATTAATGCAATTTTAAAGAAACTACATGCTGGATATTATTGTTAGATATACCTCAAGATGTTGATGTGTCACCTAGGAATAAGGACTCTAACCCAAAAAGAATTTGTCAAGACAAAGTAAATATGTTGGGAGTTATGCAAGTGGTTATAAATGAATTAACTGATGTATAATAGACTCATTGGAAAGTTCAAGTAACATAATTTTCAGAAAGACTACATCAAAGCCCAACAAACTAAGCACTAGGAAAGAGGTATATTAATGGGAGGGGATGAGGCCAAGAGGAGAAAGGGAGACAAATGGAAAGGGGAAGAGGTAGAGAATACAGTCAAGAAGTAATTGTATATACCACAAAATTAAGAAAAGGAAAGGGGTGGGTCAAAGGGTGGTCTTAATGTTCACATGGTTAACACTGATTAAGATGTACTGTATTCATAAATATCTTTGTTAAATGGCACCTCCTTTGTATAACTATTTAAACATGGTAAATAGAAATAAAGAAAAAAACCTAATGTTTACCTCTACAGAACTGTGCACCATCACCCAAAATCTAGCAAATAAGCACAGAAAACAGTTAGGCTGCTCTTCTTTTATCCATAATGCAGAAGGCCTTGTCCCCTGTTTGGATTGGCTAAGCTCAACTTTAAAATCTGCAATAGGATGTGACATAATTAACAGGAACAGGGTACATCCATTAACAGGAAAAGGAGGTCTTATTAGAAGGAACTGGGCATCTTAATTAAAAAGTGTACCAGAAATAGAATGCAACTAAATCACAATCAGCTGGGGCCAAGCCATCTGGCCAAACCAGGAATTTTTCAGGACAATTCTCTCAAGATGAACAGAAAGGAAGCCACACTTGCTGATAGAAAAGATGCCCTTTCTCACAATCCCCCTCTTTGTACTTTCTGATGTTTACTGCAAATTCTTTTAACATTATTTACCTCAGCTGTACTTAACTAATGGTACAATACTGAAATTTGTCTAAGGAAGTATTGATGATTCTATAAATTTGTCGCATAACTCCCAATTAAAGCCATTGTCCCCATGAGGGACAAGTAAAGGACATTAGAATTAAGATCATAGCTAGCACCTGTGGCTCATGCCTGTAATCCTAGCTACTTAGGAGGCTGAGAACTGAGGATTACAGTTCAAAGCCACCCCAGCAGGAAAGTCCGTGAGACTCTTATCTCCAATAAGCCACTAGAAAACCAGAAGTGGTGCTGTGGCTCAAGAGGTAGAGTGATTGACTTTAGCTTGAAGAGGTGAGAGACAGCGCCCAAGCCCAGATTTCAAGCTCCACGACAGACCCCCAAAATAAAAACAAGAATTAAGATCATAATACCCTTCCAAATGATTGTGTTAGCCAGTTATGAAGGAGGCTATCTGTCTCTGACTTTTTAGTTGATGGTCCCATCTAGGGTTCTAGGTTCAGAAAACATGGTACATCATTGACGTTCCCCACCCCAAAAAATCAGGGTATATAGCCCCACCAAATTTTCTGCCAGAATTGTATTAAGAAACATATACTGCTTCCCGTGCCATCTTGCTAGTGGGTCATAATTGTTCTACAGTTCCATTTACTATAAAAGTAACAAAACCTCTCTTGGATATAATAGACTTAGCTCACATTAATATTAATAATGGCATCAAAATAGTCGTGGCTCATATCCAGCTGCTATTTGATTCCTAGGCTTGGAGTCAGCTTTGGTTTTTAAAATGCCAGGGTGAAGGAAATAGCCAAAATTGAACCAAAGGACAGCCTCTGCTCCATTTGACAGAAGAGCTTCAAGCATTTAACTCCTCTACAATATTACCAAACATGAGCTCTAGCAATAGTGAGAGCAGATGCATTCCCATCTCCTCAAAAGACAGGATTTCACTGTATCCAAATGTCTTTCTTAGAAATTCTTGATTCTCTTCACTGCCTAGGGAGGCATGAGATGAAGTTACATTTATTGGAAACTGACTTAACTAACCTAGTTGGCTTTAATTCATCTGAGTCCTTAATCATAGGAAATAGTAATGACAGCATGTTATTGAACTTGTTCCTCCAAGTTATCTTGTCTTGGAAGAGGGCTATCATGCATGCCAAGCCAGCAGGATCCATTATTCATCTCAAAAGGAAGGGGAAAATATGAGGTCTTGGTCTACCTGCCACACATGCATAATAACTGCCAACAGAATATTTTATCCATTCAATCAAGCAGGCATTTGTTTTGCCATAAACAGTTTTTGGTTGTTTCTTTTTGGTCGGACATGGGGCTTGAACTCTGGGCCTGGACGCTGTCCCTGTGCTCTTCTGCTCAAGGCAAGCACTCTACTGCTTGAGCCACAGCACCACTTCTGGTTTTCTAGTGGTATATTGGAGATAAGAGTCTCATGGAGATTCCTGCCCAGGCTTTGAACCATGATCTTCAGATCTCAGCCTCCTGAGTAGCTACGATTACAGGCGTGAGCCAACAGCCATACACAGTTTTAACAGCCATGGCTGGTCATAAATATTTTACCCTTATTATAGTTACCTCATAATAATTGCCTTAAGGCCTAGGAGGGAAGGAGTAATAATTGCCTTAAGGCCTACGGTTGGAAGGAAGAAGACATCAGAAGGCTCCGTATAGTGGGCTCCATTAATTATAAATAGATTTTCCTAACTGGTAAGAATAACCTAGTCTGGAACAGCTAAACAGAAGGATCCCTAAAAGGATCCTTACAATTACCATAGGGTTAAACTGATTATTCCATCATTGATGGTCATAGGAGAAAGTCCTTATATGCCTGATTTTATTCCCTAAGAATCTGTGTTTACTCCTGGTATAGTAAGATCACTGATTGTTGTTAGTTAAGTAGTTCACATAACTCTAACCCTAGTGGGCTGGATACTCATCTTCTGGGATGTAAAACTCAGGATAGACACATATATTTTTATTCAGAGTTTACAATTTCTTAGATTACCCCCAACCAGCCCTAGAAATTTCTAAGTACATTCTCAGTTCTTGATAAGCACCCAGCTGAAATTTCTTCTATCTTCTCAGTGGGCAGTCAGCCATTTCCCTTGCTGATTAAATGTCCCAACTACCATACTTCATCAATAAATTGTATCTCTGATTTTGAGACTCTCAATTCTTGCTGCTCACTGCCTCAAATTATTTGAACAGTCCAGACATGAAAAAAAATAGCAAGTAGAAGTTCTATTTGCAAACAAACAGGTTACTAAAAACAGATTACTAAGAAATAAAATCGATGTGCAACTCAACATTAGCATGCTGAATTTAATATTTTTAATTTATTTATGCTACTCTAAAGGTGATATTCAGAGAGTACATTTCTTTTTAAAATATTTAATTGTAAAGATACTGCACAGAGTGATTTGCAATAACTAGTATATGTCTAAGATAATCTTACCAGACAATCAGAAAAGCTCAAAAGCTATGTACATATGACTATAAAAGATGTTAAGTGAAATGACTCCCAAGATTCATTGGGTCATAATAAGGTGCTAACTGTAAAGATACTTAACAAATCAAAGCTTACTTCTACAGAAGGGTGATCCATCAGCTGAAATCTATCAGGCAAGCACCTAAAGGAGTTAGGTGCTACTTTTTTTTTATTCCTAAGGCATGGGGTTCTGTCCCTTGCCTCTGCTCAGAGTGGTCCACAATTTGCAACAGGATGTGGCTTAATTAACAAAATCAGTTGTCATAATTAACAAGAACAGAGTGTACCTAAAATTTCATGAGCTTTAAACAGGATTTCTTAATGAAAGTTTAACAAGAATAGGAAGCAACCTAAATACAATTAACCAGGGTCAAACCACCTAGCCCAAATAGTAAGTTTTCAGAAACACACACACACACACACACACACACACAATTTTTACAAGATTGACAAAAAGGAAATGGCACACTTCAATAAAAATGAGGTTTTTCTCAGATTAATTTTAACATGGAATAAAACTGCTGAGTACAAAAGGACAGAACAATAGGGAAATATAGCAAAGACGTGCTAAAAATAATTAATACCATTTTCTTCCAAAGGGGTTCCATCTGACAATGCCATGGTCATCCCAGCTGCATCTAACTGATGTTTTCTATGCAATAGCCAGAAATAGATGCAGGCCCAGGAATTAGAGATGATAGTGTAGAAAACATTAAATAAGGGTGCTTTCAATTGCAGATCTAAGTGCAACCATGAAGAATACATTTAGGGTTAAAATAAAACTACAATGTTACCAAAGATAATCATACAGTACTTTTTTAACTAATATTTTTTCTTTTAATAAGGTTATTTTAAATTGTGAAAATACCATACAGAGGGGTTACAATTACATGAGCAAGGTAATGAGTACATTTCTTATCAAGCATTGTTGCCTCCTTCTTTGTTTCCCCTTACCATCCCTGCCCTCCCATCTTCCTCCTCTTCCTCCTGCCAAAGTTATAAAGTACATTTTTCAACATAACGTCTTGTACCTCTCATTGTTGCAATGGGTCCACCTGTATCCCTATTTAAACATTTTGTTTTTTCCCTTTCCCTCCAGAAATTATACAAACATCATATACAGTGAAAACAGGGGCTATTATTATTATTATTATTATTATTATTATTATTATTATTATTATTATTATTATTATTATTATTTAATGGCTAGGACTCATCAAATTATTGACAGTGTGCCTTAGATCCTCTGAAAGATAACGTTACAGTAAAAAAAAATGTATATCTCTCAATGCAGACAATCTCTATTTTAAACGTATTGGAGATCAGCAATTTGGGTTGTTTGGTCTTATTTTCTTTACTTTAACAAGTGAATATACCAACATTTTTTATGTATCAAGAAGTACTGTATACATTTTCTGTCAAAATTAACTAATGCGTTGGGAAGTAGAGATTATTTCTTTTAAAAATTGAATTCACTGCCAGGTACCATTGGCTGACACCTGAAATCCTAGCTAGGATCCTCGGGAGGCTTTGATTTGAGGATCCAGGTTCAAATCCAAATAAGCCAAAAACTCTGTGATTCTCTGATTAGCCAACAAAAAGTCATAAGCAGAGCTGTGGCTCAGTAGAAAGAGTTGAATGACCACGCCCAGACCTTAAATTTAAGACCTGGTACCAACATGCACACAAAAAGTATTTCTTTCCTTTTTTTTTTTTTTTGTTGGTGTGGAGCTTGAACTTTGGACCTGAGCGCTGTCCCTCAGCTCTTCAGTACACAAAGTATTTCTTGCACTAATGTATTCCTAATACTTTAGAGGCTGTAACCTAATTGTAGATAAATAAATTTATAGTCTGATAAATACATGCTTGGCTATGTAGTAAAATAAGTTTAGTTACTTAATTTGTTTGATAAATATTATATAAAATTTCAATTCATCCTCAAAGTATATTTAAATATAACCATTTTCACTATGTTGCAAAACAAAATACTTAAGATAGATAATCAGATATTCAAGAATACTCCAGTTTCAAACCAGGTGATCAACTGAGAATTGAAACGTTTGATTTTATAATACCTATAAATATGTGAACAAAACAATGGAAAGTTAACAGATAAATGTTCAAAACATGTATTTATATATGTGGTAATGTACAAAGAGGAGAAATCCTAAAGTAGAAGATGAGAAAGGTAAAATGTGTAAAAGACACTGGAAAGCCTGAAATAAAATACAATAAAATGAATAAAGCTATTTATCAAAATGATAAAACAATATATCAAAAATGATAACTTTATTAAATACTGTATTGTGAAATAAGCAAGGTTACAAATCTTTGAATAAGGAAGGGCTGATAAATTGAACTGAAAGAAATCATAAAGCAAATTATGACAATCCTCACATATAACTTTCAATGTATACTCTATTCTCTATTTTCTTTCTTTCCTTTCTTTATTTGGGTACAAGGACTGGATTTTTATATGCTAGGCTTGTGCCTTACCACTTGATCTACTCTACTCCCAGTTGAATATAAACCAGTTTTCCTCTGCTTTATTGGTAGAAGAGTTTCACAGACGTTTCTGCCCAAGTTGGCTTAGAGCCACAATCCTCAGATCTCAGTCTCCTGAATTTCTAAGACCCAGGCATGAGCTACCAGTAATGGTTTATTTTATATTTTGAATAAACATAATACTAAAGAATTTTACTACATATGGTATTAAACTTCTTGGTGTAAAGGATACCCCAAACTGATTATTTTTAAATTTTTAGATTTTACGTATAGTTAGATATGTCAAATTCTTAGAGAGAGAAACTACATCAATGTTTAAAAAAACCGATAGTGAAGAAAATTTTCATAGAAAAGTTATTTTTGACCCATTGTAACAATGAGATGTACAAGACACTTGGGGGAGGGTAACGTGGGGAGGTGGAAAGGGAAGGTATGGTTGGGGACAAACAAAGGAGAGGGTAACAATGCTTGATAGGAAATGTACTCATTACCATACTCATGTAACTGTAACCCAACTGTACAGTATCTTTACAGTAAAAAAATAAAAAGAAAATTTCTTATTGAGTAAAAATATAAATCCAATGCTCTGTAGATATTTAACTTTGTTAGGAAAAATTTCAGGCCACCTTATCATTCTTAAATACTCAAATTCAAAGGCAGGAGTGACACATAAAATGCTAGAGGCAAATTACAAATAGTCTTTTCTTTTTCATAAAGGGGTTATTTTTTTAATCCCTTAATTCTATAAATTATAGCATAAAAAGAGGAATAATATTGACTTCATAATCTAACAAGGAATGCAAGTCAGAAACCAAAAACTCATAGCTATAATCCCAGCCACTCAGAATTTCTGAGATCTGGAGCTTTAAACTTTGAATGTCTGGGCAGAAAGCGCCATGAAACTCCATCTCCACAATAACGAGCAAGAAGTTGAGATTGGGTGGTTGGTTTGAAAGGTTTAGTGCCAGTTGAATGAGCAAGCCTAGCAAGCTTGATTCCCTGAGTTAAAACCCTGGTACTGGTAAAAATAAATACTATACTAATCTAATAATCTGAAGATTAGGGCTGGAAAGGTAGCTCAGTGGTACCTCATGCCTTGCATGCATGAGGCCCTGGGTTCGATTCCTCAGCATCACATAAGGAGAAAAAGCCAGAGGTGGCTCTATGGCTCAAGTGGTATAGCACTAGCCTTGAGCTGAAGAGGTGAGGGACAGTGCTCAGGCACAGAGTTCAGGTCCCATGACTGGCCAAAACAAACAAACAACAATAAACAAAATCTGAGGATTAATGAGTATCAAGAACATTACAAGAAAAGTTAGTAATTATATATAAGAAAAAAGAAAAATGCATATAAATGTATCAATAATGTGGAATACAGTGATGATTTTATTAAACCCTAATAATATATGTGTGAAAATCCATATCAGATTGTTTATTCTATGTTTTTAAAATTCAAGTAGGATGGAAGAACCATTGCCAATAATTTGCAAGTGGATCCTTAAATACTATCCAAGTATTTTGAATGTTTGGGTAACCAGATGAATGAGACATAGAGACATTTTCCCTGAAAATAACAGATATTCTGGTTATCCAGTCATTTATCATCTCAAGTTCTTATAAACAGTCAAAGCTGAAAATCTATTTCTCTATTGTGAGAACCATATTCTTCTTTCCTCTGTCTTGCTTTGAACTGAAGTCTCTGAAATTCTTTTGAAAAATTGGTTTGTCAGGATTTCACTTCAGTTCTGTGAGGTGCTGCTATAAATGGACAGGCAATTTGCTCAGGGAAACGGCAGATTCTGTGTCAGGGTTTGCCACAGGACTGGCTAATTGAGAAAACCTTAAGTGATTCAACACAGAAGTTTCTGACACAGGTTGTATTCAGAAAAATAAACAATATCCTCTAATGTAGTGCTCATTTTGTTTGTGTTCTGGCCAGATACACCATACCTTCCTCACATTTTGCACGCTTGTTTTAGATGAATTTCCTTAGAGACGGTCCAAGTGTCATGATTTATACATGGAAAATATACAGAATTGAACTGTGTCCTGCTTATTATCCCACAGATGGAGGACTGGACAGAGAAAAGAGTGGAATTGTAAGCCATTGTAATGGATACCTCACATGCTCTATATCTGGTATTGCTTTCCAATGTTCTATTCCCCTGGGGAAATACTTACAGGACTTCATTTGCTATAGGGATTAGTCTTCTGGACGTCGGTCGCTTTTAGTAAAGCAGCCTTAGTTGAAGGGAATGACTTGATAGGGTCTCAGCTAAGAAACTATGCAGCTATCTCCAATTGCTGAAGAAGTGAACATCCCAATACATGAACTTCAGGACACAACTGTAACTTGGGGATCTATTTGCTTCCTCTGGGAAGTTGCAAAAGCATCTTCTCCAGGATTCTGGTCAGTATCCTTCTAGGAATTAAACGTACAAAGCAAAAGATAATTAAGATAACTATAAGAAGACTGACCCTGGGTACAACTGACATCGATTTTTACCCTACTATAGCATTTCTGCTGGGTTAGATTAGTTCTCTGCTAGGATATTCCAGATCCTTATTCCAAGCAGTCTGAAGACTCTGGTCACTGTGCCTGTCTTGTTCGTCACAGACAATTGAACATTTACCATGAAAATGAGACCAAAAATTCCAAAAGATATCTGGATGCCAATGTTTCCACTGGAAATTTGACTATCATAAAAGTTACCCTTGTACCTGGAGAAACATTTCAGAGTGTGTCTGTGAGTATATTTTGATAGTAGTTTGAGTAAAAGCTAAATTTTTTAATAAGTTGCAGATTCCAAAATAACAGAAATACAGAGAAGAGACAAATTTGCTCCTATTTCTGACATTGGAACATCTAACTTAACATCTAACTTCTCCTTCAATTGACTATCAGACCTTTAGTGTCTCAGGTCATTGTATTCTAGAACAAACCATTGTGTCCACCAATTCCTACCTCCAGTTTTATTATGTGGCCATCATTATTGGACAAATAGTGATAATATCTACTTCCATGGGTGTTAAACCTTAAAGTATCTAGGTCTTTAGCTGTGTGGCAACCTTTTTAAAAAATGAGACTTCTTAGAGTTTGTAATCGAGTGAACCAATTCTAAATAAAACTCTCTCATATCTATCTATCTATCTATCTATCTATCTATCTATCTATCTATCTATCTATCTATCTATCTATCTATCTATCTGTCTGTCTATTTGTCTATCTACCATTTAAGAAATGTAGCATATATTAATCAATCTAGGATATATCTTTTTATCTATCATCTATTTAATATCAGTGTATTTATCAATCATCTGTCTAGCAGCTATGTAACTGTCATCTATATATCTAGTATCATATTTACGTAATTATATTCACCATCATCATCTTTTTGTCGTCTAATCTTATTCTGTTTCTTGAAAGAACCATCACTAAAGCCATAGTGAAATTTTTCCTTGATAGAAGTAGCCAAAAGACAAGTGAAAAATCTACTTTAGCATCGTCTGTGCTTAGTAGAAGCATTCCTGATGTGATAATGAAATTCGTGAGTCTGCAGAGTTCAAAGTTATCTTGATACATCCCATTGTGTGTGTGTGTGTGTGTGTGTGTGTGTGTGTGTGTGTGTGTGAATTATTTGCTTCCATCAGGAAGAATAACACCACTCCTTTTGTAAGGAAATGGAAAGTCTTGGAAAATATCATATTAAGTGAAGTAAGCCAGACCCAAAGAATCATAGGTCCCATGATTTCCTTTATTTGCAATAATTAGTATATGTCTAGGATAATCTTAGCAGAGGAGAAGAATAGGTCAATAGCTATGTACATATGACCATATGACACTAGGCAAAATGAACTCCAAGACACAGAAACAAGAGGTTTTTGTTGTTGTTTTTTCTAAGGTACTACATAATTTCTTGCTTCTTTGGTGTGTTCTTCCCCCTATGGTATATCCCCTGTTGTCACTGTATTTGATTTTGGTACCCTGGTATTTTATATATGTTTATCTGAATTAGAGAAGGGAAGGGAAACAACAGAATTGTGAGTCAAAGGACAGTGGGGGGGAACCAATGCAATAGTGATTTTCACAAGACAATATGTTGAAAATGATCTATACAACTTGAGGAGGCTTTGGGGGAGGGAAATTAGAAGAAAAATAAGGTAGCAGGTAACAAGTTCAACAGGAAATGTACTTATTACATTACTTTGGTAACTAGAACCCTTCTGTACATTACCTTGACAATAAACATATCATTTTGTCATTTATGAAGACAGTATTTTAGATGGTAATAAATGTGTTTTGACCAGTAGGTCTCAGATGATATGCCACTGTATCTCATTTCTGCTATGAAATAGGTGGCTTATTATTTTTATTCTAAGAGATGTGGTCTGAGAGATAATGAATGTGGGGATGCTATCTCGATGCAGCCTACTTTCTACACACATTTGGTTATTGAGGAGGTTTCCAAGAAAAAAAAATACTAAACTCTGTCTCATATTTAATCAAAATAAGTTGTCTTGAGGGGAAAAGAGCATTCAATGTAATCTGATTAAAATCAGATCACCAGTGGATCATTCTAGATAAGTTGAATCTGGGGCAAAAGAGTACAAAGCAAAAGAGTACAAATGTTACAAGCAAATATGTAATCCTGACTGCTCAGGAGACTGAGAACTGAGCATTTTAGTTCAAAGACAGGACAAGAAGTTAATTGTGGAGAAACTCTTATCTCCAATCAACCAGCAAAAACCAGATGTGGAAATGTTTCCAAGTAGTAGAGAGTGAGCCTAAAGCAAAAAAGACAAGGAGAGCGCCAGGCTTTGAGTTAAATTTCCAATGAATAAATTCATAAAATAAAAAGTGAATATTACCAGAAAATTTTCTCAAAATTTTCAAAGTTAAGATGTTCAATGGACCTTGAAGTTTGATTTTCTTTGTTTGGCAAATGGCTGCCTTCATTTTGTCCACTCACCTGGGTGCTCTCCTGCGAACACATACCTGATGTTTTCCTCTATCTCCAATTTCCTCCTCTGATTAAAAAAAACAACAGTCAGAACAATGAGTGTGGTAGTAACACCAGAACTGTGAAAATACTGTCTAGAGGATTACTGGTTCAAAGACAGCATGGATACATTGATAATCTATCTCAAGGCAAAAAAACCCCTAAAAATAATAACATCAAAATCCCATTAAATTTTCCAAATGGTTATCATTTAGCTCATTTTTAACTCAATCACCAATTGACCATCTCCATTTCTATGTGTGATCACATTTTACATTTTAAAAGACGAAGTCTTAACAAAATTTCTATCTGCTCTTCCAGACATTGAGTCTTCTGGGTAGGAGAGAGAAGGGAAGAAAGGAAGGTAGGAAAAGGAGCTGAAGATTAGTTCTCTATCTTCAGGAATATGAGTGAATCTGAGCAAATGTATTTTTAAGTCAAGGACATAAAAAGGAGATTAATAGATAGTTACTTCCCTCTGTGGTTGATGGCTTATCCTGCCCAAGTGGCCAGTAGTAAATGGATTCACTTGAGAATTTTCACTGTTACAGCTTTTCCCTTCCAGGTCAAAGAACAATTCTAGTATTCTCATCATTGTTAATTATACCCATTCTTGCTATACAGTTGACATTTGGATGAAGTGAGCAATCAGTTGTCTCATAATTGAGCTAAGCATCCCTTAGTTATCAGACCACCTGCCTTTCAGAGGACTTGGAATTACTTTAAGCTCATGGTTAGCAATGTCATGATGCTAATATCATGCCATTGGATCATCAAACAATACTGGCTATACATCAACAATGAGAAAGGTTGCAGTTATTCAGAAGTAATGTTGGGGGTAAGGCATCTTGATATCTGAAGGAAAGGCCTTAGGTCCCTGGTGAGGAACATTAGGCAGTATACATGGTGTTTAATTGTTCTAAATCTGTAAACCTGGGAAGGAGTTGTATATCAGTGTGACTATCTAGAGACTCTCCCTGATCCATTTTTGACCTTTTTGATTGATCATTTTACAGGGTATTATTGCTGGAGTGGTCGTTGGGATATGTTATGAATAACCATCTTCATAAAGCAAGCATTCCTTGCTCCCACATTTGATTTTATTTTTTATTGTAATGATTATGTTCTCCTTTATTCTGATAGTGAAGTATTACCAGCAGGATTCTATCAGTGGAATCATATGATCATTTTATGATATCAGGAAACAATTCCATAGTGTCACATTCACCATCAATTTATGACTCTTAGATGATAGATACAGAATTTCTCAAGGATTGCAAATAAGGGAAATCATGGGACCTGGGTCAAACAGAAAAGGTCAGATAAGATGATGTTAAGTGAAATGAACCTCAAGATAGGGACACAAGTGTTTTTTTTTTCTTCTTTGCTATTGTTTCTAACGTATTTGTAACGTACCATGTGATTTTTTTGTTACTTTTTATGTCCCTCCCCCACAGTATACCCCTGTTTTCACTGTATTTGATGTTGGTATAATTTGGAGAGGGGAAGGGTAAAAACAAATTGTTTAAATAGGGATACAGGTTGACCATTGCAACAATGAGATGTACAAGACACTATGTCAAAAAATGATCTTTACAATTTAGGCATGCGGGGGGGGGGGGAGAGGGTAGCTGTGGAGGTGGGAGGGAAGGAATGGTAGGGGGAAACCGAAGGAGGAGGCAACAATGCTGGATAAGAAATGTACAAATTTCCTTACTATGTAACTGTAACCCCTCTGTACAGTATTTTCACAATAACAAACTTAATTTTTAAAAAACAGAATTTCTCAGGGATGCTAATGTCCTTTGTATTAATGCCCTCCTTACTGCTATTTTGCAGTAGATATGTCTACATCCCTAACACAAAATATATAAATTATTAGTGGGTTTTCTGGTCCTATTTAGTATAGCTATGTAGCATGCTAACATCTTTAAGATATGTATATGGCTTTTAAGAAACCAGCATGGAAATAATAGCATTTCTATTTCAGTTAACATTATCAGTCATATTCCCCTAGCTTCCAAGAGCCAAGTATGCATTGTGACAGCACCATCCCGTTATCACCAAGTTGTTAATCTCATACCATGGAAGAATGCTTAGATTGATAAACTCTCACTTTCTCTGCTACCCCATCAATATGTTCAGAATCATTGATCCTGTGGATTGGCTAGGGTGTGAAGTTTATTTAAACAGTTGTCTTGCTAACTTAGTTGATGCTTCTTTGCTTGGTTATGATACACCTTTTAATCTATTTATTGGCCTTGTGTGGGTGGATCTTGAAATTGTTATATTCAGCATTTAAGACAGAGACTTTACATCATCTGCAACCAGGGGATTATCCTAGCCTCAAATAATGAAACAGTTCTGCAAGCCTGAGCAGCCAATTGGAGTGGTGTTTGGAAAAGGTTGTCTCTCCCCAACAAAGATGTTGACTCCATTGCTTCAGAGGGTCCCCATTGTCTTTCATTGTCAAATAGATCCCTAGACTTTTCATCTCATGTTTTCAGGTGATGAGAAGACAATCTGCTTTAAAAATATCTTACTCTACACGTGCACTTGAATATTCTCCATTGTGCCATAAAACAAGTCTTCATAAATAAGTTATATAAACTAAAATCATATTGATTATAATGTCGGACCATGCTTTAGTAAAACTAGAAGTCACCAAGGGAAGGTAAACTGGAAAATTCAAAAACATATAATAACAACTGAGTCCTGAACAGATAACCAGGAAAGGAATTTAAAAGATAATCAGAGTATATTTTGAGAGAAAGGAAACAGAAACTACTATATACTAAAATTCTTGAGGTACACAAAAACGATTTTGCAATGACAAATGCTCATATTAAAAGAGAAGAATAGGAAGTGGCACTGTGGCTCAAGTGATAGAGCGCTCGCATTGAGGTGAAGAGCACAAGGACAGTGCCCAATCCCAGACTTCAAGCCCCATGACAGACAATAAAATAAAATAGAATAAAATAATAAAACAGAAGAGTAGTCTCAATAAACATGTAACACTGAATATTAAGGCTGTAGAAAAAATAGAGAAAAATGGTAGCAAATAGAAAAAATAATAAAGATTAGATTTGAAATAAATAAGAAAAGGAAAACAACAGAAAGAAAATCTACAAAACAATGGGATTTATGAGGGTAAGATAAAGAGAGTAAATCTAATATATACAGAAATAAATGCAACTGATGCCACTAGAAGAAAAAAAATCTTAAGAAGCTAATGACGACAATTATAGTCACCATAACCTAGAAGAAATTGACAAATTGCAAGATGAACACAATCTGGTGAGTGAAAATTGGAGAAGAATACTGAATAAATAGAATCAAAAGATTGATCTTGTAACTAAAACGAGTCATATTCTATTCTGGCTATGTCATTATTCACATACCAAAAGGAAATTATGAGAATGAGAAAAAAACTGAGGAGCTTACTAACTATAGACACAGAAATAAAATGAATTTACTACACTTCTGAACAACACGAAAAGCCAAAGTTCAAGGTCCAAATGATTGATTGTTTGGTGGGGACAAATATTTTTCATCTCTTGAAGAAGAAAACCAAAATAGCTCTACTAAATAAATTCTAATGAAAATATAAGCTGCATTCATATTATATATGTTTATAATACACTTCTTACAAATACAATTATGTATGAGTATGTGTAGAGTGAATACGTATAATTATCTATAACATGTACACAATTTCAACGTATATATACATACACATATATACACCAATGCCAAGCCTTATTCAACCCATAAAATTGCTATTAAAGTAGTATTAAAAATCTCAAGTGTCTCCTGTCTTTTTTCTATAGAAAATGAGTGTCATAGGAGTAACTTTGACTTTCTTATTTTCTTTCAAATGTTATTTTCTTTCTCAAAGTTTTATAATTTTAATTATAGAGGTCATTCACCTCCTTAGTTAGGTATATTTATAGATATTTTAAAGTTGAGAGTGGCTACGTTAAATGAAACTCGTCTCCAAATTTTTCTTATATCTGCTCATTGTTGACATTCATAAAGGGTAGTAACTTGTATGAGTTGAGTGTATATGCTACAACATTACAGAAGTTATTTATCATTTCTCCTATGGTGAAGGTCGAGACGTTGATTACTTTATATATAGGAACAGATCATCTGTAAGTAAGAATAGTATGATTTCATGCTTTTCTATTTGCATCCCTTTTATGCTTTTGTCCTGTCTTATTGTTCTAGCTAGAGATTCCAGGGCTATATTGAAAAGGAGTGGAGAGAGTGAACATCTGTGACTTATTCCTGATTTTAGAGAAAGTGATTTTGGTTATTCAAAATTTAGTATGAGGCTTGCTCTAGTTTTGTTATAGTCATTATTATATTAAGGTTTGACCCTTCTATTTCTAGCATCTCCAGAGTTTTAATCATAAAGGTACATTGGAGTTTGTCAAAGGCTTTTTCTGCATCTACTGATGTGATTCTTGTTATGGATTCTGTTTATGAGCTTCATTACATTTTTTCATTTATGTATATTGAGGTATGTATCATTTTTAATGATCCAAAATTCCTACATTACATATATAACACATTGAACTGGTGTTGATTAATGGTATTTCCTGTGATATTTCTGACATGATAATATCCTTGAAAAAGTTTTTTTCGGAAACCTAAGGATGATTTTCTTACATGTGAAGTAATAAATCCTGGTTTGTGGCTTAGTGATATATGATTCTTCAGACCTGTGATATTTATTACTTTTCAAATTTGTATCTGATTATTGTGGTCTGAAATTGGTTTACAAGATATATATGAATTTTTGGATTGCCTCATCTATTTCCTTGAAGAATGAGGTTGGAATTTTGATAGGTATCACATTGAATTTGTAGATAGCCTTGGGAAGTATTGCCATTTTCACGATGTTAATCTTTCCAATCCAGGAGCATGGGACTTTTTCCCATTTTTCTAAGTTCTGTTTTGATTTCCTTTTTCAAGTTTTTAAAGTTTTCATCATAGAGGTCCTGCAGTTCCTTGGTTAAGTTTATTCCTAGGTATTTTATTTTTTGTGGGGCTATTACAAATGGAGTTGTTTCCTAATTTCAGCCCCACTTTTCTCATTGTTGGCATACCGAAAAGCCATTGATTTTGGGGGGTTAATTTTATACCCTGCTACTTTGCCAAAGTTTTGAATCAGCTTGAGTAATTTGGGAGTGGAGTTTATGGGATTCTTTAAATACAAGATCATGTCATCTGCAAAGAGGGAGAGTTTTATTTATTCTTCCCCTATTTGGATCCCCTTTATGTCTGCATCTTGTCTTATTGCTGTAGCTAGGCATTCTAATACTAGGTTGAAGAGAAGTGGAGAGAGTGGACATCCTTGTCTTGTTCCTGAGTTAAGAGGAAATGGCTTTAGTTTTTCACCATTAAGTATAATGCTGGCTGTAGGTTTGTCATATACAGCCTTTATTGTATTGAGGAATGTTCCATGGATTCCTAATTTTTCCATAACGTTCATCAAAAAGGGGTGTTGGATCTTGTCGAATGCTTTTTCTGCATCTATTGAGATAACCATATGTTTCTTATCCTTGCTCCTGTTGATGTGATGAATAATATTAATTGATTTTTGTATATTGAACCAGCTTTGCATCCCTGAAATTAATCCCTGTTTGATCGTGGTGTATGATTTTTTGGATGAATTGTTGAAATCAATTGGCCAAAATTTTGTTGAGAAGTTTTGCATCAATGTTCATCAAAGAAATGGGTCTATAGTTCTCTTTCTTTGATGAGACCCTGCCCGGATTTGGGATCAAGGTTATGATGGCTTCATAGCATGTGTTCAATAGTGAACTTTCTCTTACAATTTTATTGAACAGTTTGAGGAGTATTGGTGTGAGCTCTTCTTTGCAGGCCTTGTAGAGTTCCTCTGTAAAACCATCTGGTCCCGGACTTTTCTTATCTGGGATGTCTCTGATTGCTGTTTCTATTTCAATGCTTGACATGGGCCTGTTAAGGTGGTTTACCTCATCTTGGTTTAGTTTTGGCATGTCAATATTTGCTAAAAAAAAATACATAGTTGAAGTTATGTGATAGTGGCTCACACATATAATGTAGTTACTCAGAAGACTGAAATATGAGATTTAAGGTTCGAACCCAGATTAAGCAGGAAAGTCTGTGAGACTGTAAACTTGAGTTAACCACCAAAATACTCGTAGTGGAGCTATGGCTCAAGTGGTAGAGTACTAGCCATGAGTATAAAAGCTTAGGGACTGCACTCAGGTCCTGAGTTAAAGCTCTGGGACCAACGTGCACGCACGTGCACACACACACACACACACACACACACACACACACACACACACACACACATATATATATATAACCACACACACATATATGGAAAAAAAGAAAATAAAAAATGTATGTAGTTGATATATTGTTTTCCAGATGTGTTTGCCATGTGTTTTGCTTTTGAACTCATGTAATAGTATTCTACTTTTTTACATTTTCATGAGTAACAGGCAGGTAATTTCTACTGATATTATTTATTATTGCACCTTTTCTCTCTTGCTTTATATATTGTCTTTTTCTTTTGTGGACAATGGAGTAAATTATGAAATAGATGTATTTAAAATTTAAAAGAATTACTTTAACAGAACTATATTTTGAAAAGGAGTGAATTCTTTATTTTCAAGAATTATCTTCTTACTCAAATCACCTGCTCTTTAGTGATGGGAATCAATTTTAGGTCTTATAAATACTGTATATATTTAAAATGGACATAGTGTAGTATCCCAAATTGTGTAATATTAGTTTTAAAAGGGTTTTCAAAGTATAAGCAATATTTTTCACAGACTTTCTATATTCTGAAACATTAAGTATAAGATAATAGATTCCTCATATGAATGGCCCATGAAAGACGGATTATCTCTGTGATGTGCTCCAGTGGTATATGCAAAATATTCTCCACACTGGGAAGTACACAGATTAATGTGTTGCCTTGTATAGTATATTGATACTGCAAGTATCTTAAATTTTTCTCTCAGCACAAGCGTGGAAAAGAACCAGAAATTTTATTAACTTCAAAATTCTGTATATGTTCATAGGTTTAATTTTTGACCCCTAAACTCTTGTTTTACACAACATAGAAATATTGCTGTTTACTTATGGCTTTGTTAAGATTTAAATAAGTGAACCTAATAATAAAAAGAATAAGATCCTGCAGACATCGATTCATCACTAGCATTATTGTAGGAATTGTCTTAAATAAGCAAAGATTATTTAGCAGAGTTTATGAGCACAACACCACAAATGCCTATAATCTTTTGCACATATTATTAGTACCAATCAGTTGTACAAAGGGTGTTTAGTTTGACAAGTCCATGTTTGGTTACAATGTATATTGATCCAACATCTCATCTACCACTCTCCTCCGTTTTTCCTTTCTACTTCTCAAATCAATGCCAACAAGCATTTTTCTTTAATTTGTGGAAAATGTATGGTGTTTATAGTCACCATCCTTCATGTTTTCTATTCATCTTCCCCCTTCCCATTATCATCCACACCCCAGAGATTACCTGATTTACATTTTTGTCACTACGTATTTGTATATATCCTAATTTTAGAGTGTTACTCTGCTTCATATAGACAGCATTTTCTTATAGACGTGTGTGTAATATGACTATGTGTATTTTCAGATTGACCCATTACTTTCAAACTATCTTCTCACTCAACAATTTCAGTAACTTTTATTTTTCTATTTTCACTCATAGATGCAAAGGATTTGGGTATTGGTTATTGTCAATATTCTCCCTGAATTTTTAATTTCCTCTATCAGATGCATCATTATAACCATCATTTATGTGAGAGATGTGTATATATATTATACATATGATATATTATATCATGTGTATAAAATGGATCATATTTAATGGAACATATCATCTATATCTATGTATCTTTTTATATATATTTAATGTATATTATTATATACATATAAAATATATAATATATAAATGCATTATATTATAAATAATGTATATAATATATATTATATTTACAAATATCTGTTTGTCTTTTGAGTTAAGCAACCAACTCAGAAAAAATATGACCTTGGTCCTTCTGAACCTGGATTATCTCATGTTTCATGAGAAAATGGATTATCTCATTTACTTCCCTGTCACCTCTGCATTTTAAAATTATGTATTTGATTGATAGAGAAGAAGAAGGCATTTTGTTGTTGTCTGTTTTTAACAAAAGACATATGGATGCAATCTTTATCCTAATCAGTGAATTTGTCAGCAACAACAATCTGTATACAAGTGTGACTAGCCATTTTTTTCTGAATTGTCAATTTTCTTTTCAATATTGACTTATAGGAGGACTTCATGACTATCTCTCTCTCTCTTTCTCTGAATTAACTACTCAGAAAATAACACTATTTTGACATGTAAAAGAAACAATTTTATATTCAGAAGAAACGAGTAGAGAAAAAGAGCTAGAGGGAGAGCCAAAGGAACTAAAAGAATTAGCTTTTATGCCAATGGACCCTCTTTTGATAAAGACCTTCATCCACTTGTGAATACCTAGTCTTTAAGACCTAGTTACCGCTCTTACAGGTCCCATCTGTGAACACTGCCACAAATGAAGTGTAAGTTTCCCCGCACACGACCTTGGGGGCATACGTGTCTTTCATTGTCCTTGAAAAATTCCTCCTTTTACTCACTTTATTGCACTTTACAAGTTCCGGACTGATTTCTAGCCTCATAAAATGATGATTTACTGAGCAATTGAGTAATTACAACTTATTGAAAACATCTCATTTTTAATGGCAGTTAGAAAACCGAAGATTGCTTTTTCACTGGGCAGAAGAAAATCTTGAAAAAAAATTGAATCTACAAACTAGACTCATGAATATGGTCCTAAAACATTACTTGTATAATGTTTGTGTTACTTTATCTTGCTGCATTTTTTAAAATTACAAATATTCAATGATACAAAAAAGAAATCTTTGTGAAATCCAGTTCAAACAGTGAAATTCAAATAACTATTAAAGTTTGTTTACTATTCTATGATACTAGTAGCAAAATAGTTTCATATGAACAATTGTCCAGTAACGTTATAAGCTTGTTGTAATTAATTTTTATTTTGAATTTTATTTTTCATCTGTCATAATATAGTTTAATTCATTCAAACATTATTTTAATTATAAAATTACACATTATCAAGTTATGAAAAGTATTTTAGCAGGAATCATTTCACACTAAAAGTTCTAGAAATAAAATAATCATTTCAAGTTAAAATTATATTCTAAAGTACAAATGGCTTAATGGATCAACAATTAATTTATATCCTATTTCTCCTTAATTTCTACGTCATTTATAAGAATTGGTACTCTTTCTTTCTAATATATGTTTCTTTGAGCTGATTGTGTTTTTATTTGAGAGCTAAAAAGGCCAATTATCTTACTTATCAAGATTTTATTCTTAGTGGTATGAAACTAAGACATATGTTAGGCAATCACCTTTCCTATTGAGCACATTACAAGTCAAGACGTTTTTTTCTGCTAATTTCAGGAGTTAAAATAGTGAGTTCCTACAGAAAGCAATGGGCTACTCCAGCATATTTTCAGGAGATGAAACAGGAATGTTATACACCCAAGCAATCAGCTTAATCTGTAATCCACCAGAGTATTTGGGTTTCTTAAGATTAGTTTTCTTTGGCATATTGCTTTCCATAAATTCAGCGTGAAGGACATCTGCTTTACTAGTGTCTGGAGAATCTAGTTAGTCATTCAGCAGATTCAGTGAGCATGAAATTGATACAAAGGAACTGGCGATATTTTTTATCTATGATATTGTAGATCTGAATATTTTTCCCAATATATGAGAAAATAAATGACCAGAACACTGCTGTCACTGGTAGATTATGTATATTTTCTTTCTGTATGTATGGATACCTGTTCATCCATTCTTTTATGAAATACTTAAAAGTCCTTGATATGGCAGGAAATCGAAGTTGTCTAGTTCATGAAATTTCATCTGAAAAAATATATAATAATCTCCTGCAACTTTTCATTTTTGAAAATTACAGTAAACTACATAGAAGGCATCCTGGTGATGTTAGTATTGAAAGGTATTGTCCACACTTTGGGATAATCTGATTTCCTATACATATTAAAGTTAATATTAGTGAATTAAAAATTGTAAATTCCAATGTTTCTGAAATTAAACTAGGGGCATAGGTATTTATTTTGTTTACCAAGAAATAGTTTCTCTGAGACCAGATGAATTATGTTTATTTTACAGATAAGCAAAGATATCATTAAAGGTAATTGTGAGATTGTATGAGAGGATTATAGGGAGTAGGGACAAATAGAAAATGTTAGATTGTGAAAAATACCAAAATGCATTGCATCTGTTAATGAAGACAGAAAAACAAAACTCACGAAGCTGTTGAATAATAGTTGTGTGAAATACTATCATGTAATCCCTTTGAACAACTAACATATATTTTAAAAAAGCATATATTTTAAATAAGATGTAACCTCATCCTGCTTTTGTGTAGTAGTGGTAGTGGGGAAGGTGATTGTGTAGGAGAATCGCAGTGATTGTGTTATGGTCAGAATACATTGTGTCCATGTGTGGAAATGGAGCAACACAGCTATTTTTTATTTTTTTTATTTTTTTTATTGTGAAAATACTGTACAGAAAGGTTACAATTACATGAGCAAGAAAATGAGTACATTCATTATCAAGCATTGTAGCCTCCTCCTTTGTCTCCCCTTCCCATCCCTTCCCATAGCAAGGAAGCTTTTTGAGATTGGTTTGGGAAGAGAGGAAGAGATGGATGAGCATGTTGTGGGGAGGTGTGGCTGATCCAGGTAATAAAAAATGTGAAAAAACAATTTTACGGAGGAAAAAGTATTTTCAAGGTGTATTGTAAAAGAAATATTTAGATTCAATCTTTTTTTTTTTCCCTGACGGTCGTGGGGCTTGAACTCTGGGCCTGGGCACTGTCCCTGTGCTCTTCAGCTCAAGGTGAGTGCTCTACTACTTGAGCTACAGCACCACTTCCGGTTTTCTAGAAGTTTATTGGAGATAAGATTCTCACGGACATTCCTGCCTGGGTTGGCTTTGAACCGAGATCCTCATATCTCAGCCTCCAGAGTAGCTAGAATTACAGGCGTGAACCCCCGGCACCCGGCTTAGATTCAATTTATTAACTCCTGTTTTAACTTTTCTCATTTTTTTCTTACACATTTAGATGTATTTCTAATGAATTTGTTTAAAAATTCTTTGAAAAAATGTCATACAAGAATCAAACACAGTGATTATTTGGGATAAATCAATGGAAAAGGAAAAATGAAATGAAATAAAAAGAAAGAATTTGATACAGGGCATTGATGACCACAAGGTCAACAACCAAAAACAGATCTGTTGTTTCCATGTCTTGGTGTGCATTTCAATTAGCAACTTTTATATGGTCATATGTACATAGTTAGGACAAGAGTGGCACCAGGTTGCACCAAATTTCTTTCTTCATATTTAGGGAAGTATAATGGAATAGATATTTTCTTTAATATATTAGACATAGGTGAAAAAATTTGTTTTTCAAAATTGATTCTTAAAATAGTGAAAAAAGAATCCAAACACCAGTGGCTCATAACCCTAACTACTTATTAGTAAGCTGAGATCAAAGGCAGCCCAGGCCAAAACATCTTTCAGACACTTGTCTCCCATTAATTAGCAAAATGTCAGAACTGGAAATATGACTCAAGTGCAAAGTTTAGTTTTGCAGGAGAAAGCCAAGTAAGAGTCAGAGACCCAGTTAAGCCATGATATTTTAGTGCCTTGCGTCTTGTATATACATTTTTCTAATTTGGGGAGGGAAAGGGAAAAAACAACATGCTGAAACAAGGATACAGGTTGACCCATTGTAACAATGAGATGTACAACACACTATGATGAAAAAGAACTTTACAACTTTGGCCAGGCAGGGACGGGGTGGGGGAGGGGAGGGGGAGATGGGAGGGGATGGGAAGGGGTAACAAACGAGAGGAAACAATGTTTGATAAGAAATGTACTCATTACCTTGCTCATGTAATTTGTAACCCCTCTGAACAGTAATTTCACAATAAAAAATTAAAAAATAAATAAATACTTTATGTATAAAAACACAGGAGGATGTAACAAATCACATTAGGAAACTTATTCATGTAACTGTAAATGCTCTGTACATAATTTTTATAATAAAAAATTAAAACCTCAACAAAACAAATAGAAAGTGGAAGTTAAGGGTGGTACCAGGTAGTTAAATCAAAATGAGGAAGAGACTTGACAAATACTAGGCAGAGTAATATCAGTGAAAATATATTTGGACTGTATCAAGAGATTAGCATAAATCTGGAATCAGGAATTGAATACGGTGAACTTAAACAGCATTGTTAACTGGAAGGGTCCATTCGGTTTACCTCCTTTGGAGGATTATTCACCTACCTTGCTCTTTTATAATCAACTATGTTGATTTAGTAAGGAAAGTCAAATTTTTGAAAGTTTTTCTATAATGGATTGAACCTGCTATGGAAAAATAAATATGGCATATTATTAAAGTGTTTTGTGTGTGTGTGTGTCTGTCTGTCTGTGTTGCTCTGAGATTATATAAATTAGGTATTCATCCTTGGCCATGGTTAGTGCAGGGAACAAGGAATCCCATTTACAAATTTAAGACAAATGGGCCCCACTGAGCTCCTCTGTATACAAAACTGAAAAGAATCCATCCATAAAATGTGCTAAGAGAATTCCGGGAAGATGGCGAGGAGAAGATGGAGGCAAAATGAGCTCTCCCAAAGAAAGCAGTTTTAGAGTTCCAGTGAACAGTCCCAAGCCAGAGAATCACACCAAGTGTGCCATCACAGGACAGAGAGGCCAGAAAGGGAAAATCCAGGCAAGAAGACAGATCTGAGCTCTTGCCAGCAGCTGCCGCTGTGGCAGCAGCGGCAGCGGCAGTGGTACCGACATACCTGAAACAGATAGAGTCCAGGATGAAATAGCCAGAAGCTGTGGGCAAGCAGATTCTACTCAACACCAGCAAGAACCGACAAGGAGCAGACATCTTCATCCTGCAGTTCGCAGACAAGAGACGACCCAGGAACCAAGAATCGGTGTGAGTAGAAGCCTGATGTCCTCACTCCTTCTCAGGGAGCAGAGGAGGGAAGGCCATCACTCCCTCCCCAGTACAGGAGATCTCCGTCTTGGATACCAACAAAGCTCGGTGGAGTTGCTAGCTCCAACTCAGGCCGTGGCATAAAACTAGAGTCATTTATCAGGTCACAAGAACTTAATGGCATGATCTGCCAGACTCAGCTCCACCCAGGGAAAAGGCACCCAGTTTGGGTGCCAGTACTAGCAGTGACTTTCTTCATTGGTTAATCAGAGCCAGAGTCTGCCCCTCCCTTTAGCAGCCTCAACAATCAACTTAAATTCAGTAAACAGAAACCCTGAGAGTGGCTCCAGCCTGGGCTCTGTGAGTTTCTCACAAACTAGGCTCCAGAAAAAGCTACTGTTTGCTGAAAGGCCTCAACTCTACCCAGAACCTAGCCTCCTCACAGCATCTCCAAACTTGAGGAAAAAGCCATCTCCCTCTTTTGTGATTCTCAAAGCATACCCCCATCCCATTGAACTAACTTAGGAGGGGGATCGAAAAATCCTGGGTAAAGCAGAGCATTTTTCTGCCTGTCCATACAAACTGATTTAAGAAACCAACCAAGCCAAAGGACCACAAGCAGACAAGAGAATCCAACCAGAGGCAGATTACAGACACAATGGAGATACAGGATTTTTCCCAACCCTCCCAAAAATATCAGAAGTTTTTTCCTCTTCTTCTTTTTTTTATACCTTTTATAAAATTTTTTTCTTTTCTAAACCTTTTTTCAATTTTTAATTTTTACCTATTTGAAAAAAATTCTTTTCTACTAACTTTTTTCTCCGTTATAATCTTTATTTTAGGGATACATGCGTGTGTGAGTTTATCTTTCTTTTTCTCTCTTATTTATTTTTTTTTCTTTTTGTTTTTTGCTTAGCTCTACTGAACTTCTGATCTTTTTTTTCTTTCTTCCTTACCCGTCTCACCTTTTCCTCTCTTTTGATCTTCTTTATGGGACTTAATTGTTGTTCTGCACATCCTCACATAAGCCCATAGTTGACTATTGGACCCTATCCCACATTGTGTACACACTTAATCCACAAATTTATAACTCAATTCAAAACTTCTGAGACTTAAATTCATTAATAGCAGTACTACCTCTTTATACCTATATAATATTTTAAGTATTTTTATTTTTAATTTTTTCACATCTCCTTTATATCCTTCCCCTTCTCTCATTATATTCATGTTCTTTGAATAGATAGTTCTCCAATCTGCATGTTATTAATTTTTATTTATCTATTTTTTCTGGTCTCTTTTTTCCCTTAAACTTTCTTCTTGTTTTCTCTCTCTCTACTGTCATCCTATCCAACCAATTTACTGCTTTGAGACTAGGACTTATTTAACTCTCCCTGTACCTTTCCACATCACTCTATTCCTATTTTTTACCCACATCTCTCCTTATACCTAATAATTTCTGGTTTACCAAATTCTTCTTTGCGGTTCATAGCCCATTAATATATAGTTGTTTGATGTTGAATGGAGGTATCTGTTGAACTAGATTGTAACTGCAGACTATTGACTGTGCAAATTCAGACTTTGTTTGATGCTTGCCTTAAGTTAGTGTTCTAGCACAAAACTGGTGTTACTTTCATTCCAAATGGGCAGAGTAAGCCGGAAAACCACAAGAAAAATGGCAAGTCCGGGTACCTCCACTCCCACTCATTATTATCAGGGGACAGAACAGATAATGGATAATCCAGAGGAGAGTTCTCAAATAGCTCTACAAACACTGCTGGCAAACATGATAAATGAAAAGATTGAAAACATACAAAGAACTCTGTATGAGTGTGATAGAGAGAGAAAGGAGGCAAAACAAAGTTCAATTCATGAAAAGATTGAAAACCTACAAAAGACTGTATGAGCATATAGGGAAAGAGAGGAGGCAAACAATAGGTCAATGCAAGAAAAGATTGAAAACCTACCAAGGAATCTGTATGAGCGTGAGAGAGAGAGAGAGGAGGCAATCCAAAGGTTTATACAGGAATATCATGAGCATGAGGAAGCTACTCAAAAACTGATACAGGATTTGCATGAGCAGCGTGAGAATACTCAAAGAGAAAGGCAGGAACGGCTTTAACAGGCTTAGAACACTCAAAGAGAACTACAAGAATGGCATGAATGGGCAGAAGCTAAGCAAATTGAGAGAGCAGGATAAGAATACACAAAGAACATTAAAGGCATTCATGGAATCCATTAACAAAGAGCTGAAGGAAGTTAGGGAGACCACAAAGGGAATGCTGAATGGAACCCAACAGAAGGAAAGGGAGTCCAAGGAAACGATAAGCAATCCACTAAGTGATTTGAGAATAAACACTGAACACCAAATTAAGGCAGTAAAGAAGTCCATACAAGATCTAAAACAAAGCTTCAATAAAGAATTTGAAGCCATCAAAGCTGACCAAATAGAAGGAAAAGAAATAACAAACAAAGTAGAAAGTCTTGACAGCAGGTTAGACCATGCAGAAGATCGTATCTTGGGGATTGAAGACAGCCTATATAGTATAGAGAAAGAACATACAAACATCCATGACAAGTCCAAGAAATATGATAGATCTATCCAACACTTGGAAGACACCATCAGAAGGCCTAATATAAGGATAATGGGTGTAGAGGAGCACATAGAAACAGAAGTTGATTGTCTAGAAAATTTGTTTAACAGGATCCTAACAGAGAACTTCCAAAACATGCAAAAAAATAGGCCTATTCAGATACAAGAAACTTTTAGAACTCTAAATAGACCAGACCAGAATAGGATATCCCACCATCACAATATAATCCACACAGGATCAACTTAGAACAAGCAAAAGATCATTAAAGTTGTGAAGGAGAAAAGATTAATCATGTATAAAGGGAAACCAATTAAAATCACCTCGAATTTCTCAGCAGAGAAAATCAAAGCAAGAAGAGCCTGGAATGATAAATGCCAAGCCCTAAAAACAAACAAATATCAACCAAGAATAGTGTACCCAGCTAAACTCTCCTTAATAACTGAAGGCCAAACAAAAACCATCCATAGCAAAGAAAAATTGAAACAATGCATCTCCACCAAACCAGCAC
Organism: Dipodomys merriami; assembly: GCF_024711535.1. Taxonomy (NCBI): domain Eukaryota; kingdom Metazoa; phylum Chordata; class Mammalia; order Rodentia; family Heteromyidae; genus Dipodomys; species Dipodomys merriami. The sequence continues at coordinate 272,307 of NW_027206287.1, read as the reverse complement.
TACAAAAGATTCTTAAAGATATCCTACACATAGAAAAACAACAAGACCGCAACAAAGGCCAAGAAACTGCACCCAAAATGAGAATCCAAGAACCCTAGGAAGAACCCAGTGTTCGCAACCCCCCAAAAGGTGAATAACATGGCAGGAATTCAAAATACCTCTCAGCCCTATCTCTTAACATAAATGGAATTAACTCTCCAATTAAGCGAGATAGACTGTCTAGTTGCATTAAAAAACAAGATCCTTCTATCTGCTGCCTTCAGGAGTCACATCTTGCCCCTAAAAGCAAACACAATTTCAATGTTAAAGGCTGGAGCAAAATCTACCAAGCAAACTGCCCCCATAAACAGGCGGGAGTTGCAATCCTAATATCAGATAAAATAGACTTCAAATGAAAATTCGTGAGAAGAGTTAAAAAAAGTAGCTAAATACTAATTAAGGGATCTGTCCTTCAGGAGGATATTACAATTCTAAATATCAATTCGCCAAACAATGGAGCACCCAAATTTATCCAAGAAACTCTACTTTCCCTCAAATCCCACATAGATCCAAACACATTAATTTTCGGGATTTTAACAGAGCACTCTCCCCACTAGATAGATCAACTCGGAAAAAATCAACAGAGAAACAGCAGATCTAAACAGCTGCATAGATCAACCAGATTTAACAGACATCTACTGAATATTTCACCCAGCAGCATCAAAATACACGTTTTTCTCAGCAGCACATGGAACATTTCCTAAAATAGACCACATTTTAGGCCACAAAGGAAACTTGTTTAATTGCAGAAACATTGCAGTTATACCTTGCATTCTCTCTGACCAAAAGGGAATAAAATTAGAACTCAACATCAAAAGCCACCAAAGAAAGTACGGTAACACATGGAGGCTGAAAAACAAAGTGCTGAAACACGAGTGGGTCATGGAAGACATTAGAAAGGAAATTCAAATGTTCATTCTATTCAACAAAAATGAGCACACAAATTACCAGCTCCTCTGGGACACAGCAAAGGCAGTACAAAGAGAAACCTTTATAGCTCTGAGCTCCTACATTAACAAATTGGAGAGATCTGAAACCAACAATTTAATGAGACATCTGAACCTCCTTGAAAAAGAGCAGCAAGATAAACACCAATCCAGTAGACGGAAAGAAATAATTAAAATTAAATCAGAATTAAATGAATTAGAATCCAAAAAACTATACAAAGAATCAACAAAACAAAGAGATTGTTCTTTGAAAAAATTAACAAAATTGACAGGCCCTTAGCAAATCTTATCAGAAAAAGAAGAGAACACACGCAAATAACTAAACTCAGAGATGAGAATGGAAATATCACCACGGAAAAAACCAAGAGTCAGAACGTAATAAAGAAATACTTCTCAAAACTTCATGCTAATAAGTTTGAGAACTTGACAGAAATGGACCTTTTCCTAGCAAATATTGACATGCCAAAACTAAACAAAGATGAGTCAAGCTACCTTAACAGGCCCATATCAAGCATTGAAATAGAAACAGCAATAAGAGACCTCCCAGCTAAGAAAAGTCCAGGAACAGATGGTTTTAAAGCAGAATTCTACAAGATATTTAAAGCAGAGCTCACACCAATATTCCTCCAAATCTTCAATGTAATTGAAAGAGAAAGTTCATTACCAAACACATTCTATTAAGCCATCATAACCCTCATCCAAAAACCAGGCAGGGACTCGTCAAAGAAAGAGAACTGTAGACTCATTTCTTTGATGAACATTGATGCAAAACTTCTCAACAAAATTTTGGTCAATTTACTTTAACAATTCGTCCAAAAAATGATACACCATGATCAAACGGGATTCATTTCAGGGATGCAAAGCTGGTTCAACATAAGCAAATCAATTAATATTATTCATCACATCACCAGGAGCAAGGATAAGAATCAAATGGTGATCTCAATAGATGCAGAAAAAGAATTGGACAAGATCCAGCACCCCTTTATGATGGTTTTGGAAAAATTAGGAATCCATGGAACATTCCTCAATACAATACGGGCTGAATATGACAAACTTCAGCTAGCATTATACTTAATAGCGAAAAACTATAGCCATTTCCTCTTAACTCAGGAACAAGACAAGGATGTCCAATCTCTCCACTTCTCTTCAATTTAGTATTAGAATGCCTACCTACAGCAATAAGACAAAATGCAAACATAAAGGGGATCCCAATAGGGAAAGAAGAAATAAAACTCTCCCTCTTTGCAGATGACATGATCTTGTATTTAAAGAATCCCATAGACTCCACCCCCAAATTACTCAAGCTGATTCAAAACTTTGGCAAAATAGCAGGGTATAAAACTAAACGTCCAAAATCAATGGCTTTTCTGTATGCCAACAATGAGAAAAGTGTGGTTGAAATAAGGAAAGTAACTCCATTTGTAATAGCCCCTCAAAAACTAAAACACCTAGGAATTAACTTAACCAAAAAATGAAGGACCTGTATGATGAAAACTTTAAAATCTTGAAAAATGAAATCAAAACAGAACTTAGAAAATGGCAAAACCTCCCATGCTCCTGGATTGGAAAGATTAACATCGTGAAAATGGCAATACTTCCCAAGGCTATCTACAAATTCAATGTGATACCTATCAAAATTCCAACCTCATTCTTCAAGGAAATAGAAGAGGCATTCCAAAAATTCATATGGAACAATAAAATACCCCAATAAAAAAAACACTCCTCAACGGAAAAAAACACTGGTAGTGGAATATCAATACCAAATTTCAAACTCTAATATAAAGCCATAGTAATCAAAACAGTTTGGTACTGGCACAAGAACAGACTTCAGGACCAATTGAATATAATTGAAAACCCAGAAATGAACCTACAGACCTATAGCCAACTAATCTTCAATAAGGGAGCTAAAATAATAGAATGGAAGATAGACAGCTTCTTCAGTAAATGGTGCTGGCAAAATTGATTAACTACTTGTAGAAAACTAAAACTAGATCCTTATATATCAGCTTGCACCAGAATCAACTCCAAATGGATCAAAGACCTCAGAGTCAAAGCAGACACTCTGAAAACATTACAGGATGGAATAGGAGAACCCTAGGTCTCCTTGGCTCAGGCCAAAATTTTCTGAATAGAGACCCGGAAACACAATAAATCAAAGAAAGGTTGGACAAATGGAATTGAATGAAGTTGCAGAGCTTCTGCATGGCAAAGGACATAGCTAGCAAGATCAATAGATAGCCCACAGATTGGGAGAAGATCTTCAATAGTCATACAACAGACAAGGGTCTAATATCTAAAATATACTTATAACTCAAAAATTAAATTCCCCAACAAGAAATCCTCAAAGAAACAACTGCCAAATAAATGAGTTGGCTAAAGACTTGAAGAGAAACTTCTCTGAAGAAGAAAGAAGGATCGCCAATAGACACATGAAGAAATGCTCAAAATCCCTAGCCATAAAAGAAATGCAAATCAAAACAACATTGAGATACCACCTCGCCCCAGTTAGAATGGCTAGAATCAAGAACTCTAATAACAACAGATGCTGGAGGGGATGTGGAAAGAAGGGAACCTTACTTCATTGTTGCTGAGAATGTAAACTTGTTCAACCACTTTTGAAAGCAGTATGGAGGTTCCAGAAAAGACTTCACATAGAGCTCTCCTATGACCCAGCAATCCCATTTTTGGGCATTTACCGAAATGTTTACAAGCAAGACCACACTAAAGCTACCAGCACAATTATGTTTTTTGCAGCATTATTTACCATAGCTGAGATATTAAACCAACCCAGATGCCCCTCAGTAGATGAATGGATCAAGAAAATGTGGTATATATACACAATGGAATTCTATGCCTCCATCAGAAAGAATGACATTGCCCCATTTGTTAGGAAATGGAAAAACTTGGAAAAAATTACATTAAGTGAAGTCAGCCAAGCGCAAAGAAACATAGGTCCCATGATTTCCCTTATTTGCAATATCTAGTATATGTATGAGTCACGCAGGAAAGGTCAGATAATGTGATGTTAGGAAAATGAACCCTTAGATATGCATTTAAATGTTTTTTTTTTCTTTCATGCATTTGTTTCTAACTCATTTATAAGATTGTTTCTTTGTATGTCCGTCCCCCACTGTATATCCCCTGCTTTCACTGTATTTGATGTCGGAATAATTTGTGGAGGAGATGGGGACAAACAAGTCGTTTAAGGATACAGATGGACCTGATGCAACTATGAAAAGTAAAAGTTGTCATGTCAAAAACGAACTTTACCACTTTGGTGGGGGGGGGGGTTATTGTGAGTGGCGAGGTGAGGCTGGGAAGGGATGTGAAGAGTAAACCAAGGAGGAGGCTGCAGTGCTTGATAAGAAATGTACTCATTATCTTGCCCATGTCATTGTAACCCATCTGTACAGTATGTTCACAATAAATAAATAAATAAATACATAAATAAATAAATAAATATGAGAAGAAGATAAAAAGAGAAGAAAATCCTCAAAAGGAACCTAGAAAATACTCAGAATCAAATGAAATTCAAGTACCTTAGCCTGGATGATTATGAGGCAAATTAGGGGACTATAGACCGACAGAAGCACAAGACAGAAATACTGCCATCCTTGCTAACCACAAGTGAGGTCAAGCAGAGATCCTGATGATGCATTAAGAAATGTGGACGTGAAAAATGAGCTGGACCTGATATCAGAATGTATTTGGCTGAAGTACATGTCGATTATAAGCTTTGAAAATTGTCACCAGAAATTCAAAGCAATAGAGAGCGAAGGACAGAGTAGTTAGCAGAGAAGATGGGGTAGTGCTGTCATAGATGAGGCCAAGAAAAGTGAACAGGAAAATATCAGGCTCAAGAAAGAGATTATTACTCTTTAGAAAGAGTTAAAGGGCTACATGCTCTGATAGAATGCTAGGGAAAGGGAAAGGACATTAGGAAGAAAAATAGAAGGGCTAAAAAAAATTTGAAATATCTGTCACAAAATACACTGAAGTGGAAAACTAGAAAGAGAAACTAGTAGAGTAAAAGCCCTGAAAGACTGCTGAGATCTTCTGCATAAATGTAATGCAGAAACATCATGTCCCAATGAAACAGGTGGTTGTGGCAAAAAAAATACCTTGCAATAGCACCTTTGTGAACTTAAGTGAGGAGCTGAAGAGCAAGCAAAGGTGTTGTGAGAAGGAGTAGCAGTTGTCCAGTCAAAGGAACTCTCCTGTGACCCTGCTAAAACAGTTACAGTTTAAGGAGCCCATTGAGAAGGAGAGTGGGGTTTTGAAAGCAAGTTTGAGAGAAAAGGAGGAGAATAAAGGGGAAGAAGTCTCCAAGGTTCAGAGTATTGTAGAGGAGTTAAAGAAACTGGAGACCTTAAGATACAGGGAAACATCTGAGCTGATCAGGTGGCTTGAGAGATCACTCTAAAACAGTGGAATCTTTAGAGCTACTAGTCATTAAAATTACAGGAAGAAGCAAAATCAGTTGTAATAAGTGTGCAAATATTGACACTGACCTTATGAAAAAAGCATACAAGCTCAAGCTTTCTGTCAGTTTACGTGTAGATATTTGCACCCTGGTAAATTGCCCGAGGCCACTACCTAAAACTGTTCTGAAAACCAGTGGGGCCTTAGCGTGACAACACTTAGTAAGGTGTGTAGGCAATTTCCAACAAGTAAATGCTGAAAAGCTGGAACCTATGGAAAGAATTCATATGTGAGGAACCTCAGATGGTGAATTTGCGAAAGTGGACTTCACAGAGGTGAAGCCTCTGTGAAGTAATATTATTATTATTAGTAGTAGTAGTAATAGTGGGCACTTTTTCAGGCTGAGCTGAGGCATGTAATAATTCCTTGATTTGGCTTACCCTTAGCTGTGGGGTCCAAAGATGGCCATGCATTCATGGTCCAAGTTCTCAATTATTAACTAACACTCTAGGAATAAATTGGAAGTTACAATCCATTTATAGAACTCAGAGTTCAAGGCATTAGAAAGAATGACTATGCCCTCAAAGGAAACTAACTAAATTAAATACAGAGACTGTCCATGGCTAGGTGAGCCTCCTCCACTTTGCTTATCTTCGAGCAAGATGTAGCACTTATGTTAAAGGATTTAATCCCTTTGAAATACTTTAGGTTGGACCACCCCCTTTGGTTCCTAAATTTGGGAAGTCTACATTAACAGAAACGTCTAACTACAATCTGCAGGCTTTACAACATATTCTTTTATGGACCTATCCTTTGGTAACCAAGGCCCACCAGCCACCTAAGAAAAACTCCACCTGAAGGGGAGGGGCAAAGATGGCAATGGAACAGCAGGAAAACACCACAGATCTCCCCAACGAAATACAGAGTTTGGATTTCAATGATCCGTTTCTGCAAGTGACCCACAAAAAAAGGCGATTACTCAGAGAGATACAGAAAGTGAAAAAAGAAAAGGGAAAAACCTACACAGACAGTAAAGTGGGAAGACCCTTTCCCCACCCCTTTTTGGTGATGGGGCTCTCCGCTGAGCAGCTTAAGTGGTGGAACTTTGTGCCAGGTTGCTTAAGTGGCTTGGCTCTGGACCCTCAGTGGACCACATACCCCCAAGCATCCCAAGAATCACAGAAGACTCCCAAGGTCCAGTGCCAACCCAGAGAATACAAACGGAAATCTCAGAAGACAGAATCGGCATGAAGATTCCCCTCACCCTCCCTGGCATGGCACATCTGCCTGGCTGGTGCAAGAAGCCCAACCCAGTCAGGAGCAGCAGCAGCTGTCAGCAGGGGCGAATGACCCTAGACTCGCAGTGTGGCACCTCTGTCCTGCTGGTGTAAACAGCCTAGCCTAACCTGGAACAGCAGCAGCAGCTGGCAATAGTGGCAAACCACCCAGACTCTGTGCACAATGCTTCTTGGCACTAGCCCACAGGAACAGCCCAGACCAGCCGGGGGCAGCAGTGATAACTGTGGCAGGGACAGCTGCAGTGAACAACTCCAGACCCATGCCTGTTTATGCCTCTCTATACTGGCCCACATAAGCAATCTAGCCCAGCCTGAGGCAGCAGCACTGGTTAACACCTGACTCGTGGTAGGGTGGATCGCCTCTCCATACCGGCTTGCATAACCAGCCCAGCCCAGCCCATGGTGGCAAAGGTGGTGAACAACCCCAGACATGATGCAGGGTGTGGTGCTGAACAACCCCAGAATAGCCTCATGAACTTTCCTGCCTGGTCTGGCTTTGAAGCTGAATACACAGATCTGAGCCTCCTGAGTAGTTACAAGTACAGGCATTCCCACCAGCAGGTCTAACTCTTGCCAACCCCTTCACTTTTTCTACAATAGATCATTTCTTAGTTCATACAAGGAATTTAAGCAAATACAAGAGGATCGACATAATACCCTGTATTCTATCTGATCATAGTGGAATCAAACTAGTTCTCAATAACAAGACATAAAGCAGAAAAAACTTAAACACATGGAAATTAAACTGCACTAAGTTGAACAATACTTGGGTCACAAAAAAGCTAAAGAAGAAATTAAAAAGTTCTTACAATTCAGTGAAAATGAAGAAACATCACAAAGAAACCTATGGGACCCAATGAAGGCAGTCTTGAGAGGCAAATGTATTGCTCTCAGTGCACATATCAAGAAAACAGAGGCCAAGTAAACAATCTTATGATACAACTAAAATTGGTACAGAAACAAGAAAAAAATTGAACCTAAAGTTGCTAGACAGAAAGAGATAACCAAAATAAGAGGTGAAATTAATGAGATAGCGATTGAGAAAATTATGAATAAAATTAATAAAACAAAAAACTGTTTCTAAGAAAAAAGTCAATAATTCTGATAGACCACTGGCAAGAGTAACTAACAAAATAAGAGAGGAGACCAAAATCGATATTATCAGAGATACCACAGGAAAAATTACAACAAATATCCAAGACAATCATAAGGAAATAATTCCAGATTCTACTCACGAAGGAAGGAAAACCTAGCAGAGATGGATGAATTTCTACAGAAATACAAATTGCTATCCCCCCTTTCCTTTTTGGCCCTGCTTCTCCACTATGTATGGTGGGGGCAGCAGTTCGGTAAATAAACTTCTTTTCCTGCCTTAATAGTGTGTGGTATTCTCTTCATAGGCTACTGAATGAAACCTACCTATTTAATATTACATTTGATGCTGTGACTCAGATGGTGTTTTTGAGTTGGAAATGTTAGAATTTTCTAACCACCCCTTTTCTGTGAACTAAACTGCATTGAGACACCACGCGAGACTTTTCACCAATACCATTGCTGGCCTTCTCATCCACGTCCACACCACTTCTCTTCTCTGGTGAGTGAAACTACTCTCTACGGCTCTCTGTTGCTCAATCCCTGTTCAGATGTGGCAACATGCCAGAGAGCTCCTATGGCCTTTAGCAGAAAGGCTGGTCACCTCTGAACTCGAGAATGCTTGGTTATGGGGTCTTGGCCATTTCTCTCTAGAGCTCTAGGGGAAGCAGGGACATTGCTTCTGCCTGGTCAGCTCTCCTTCCCTCACCAGACTGACTCTCCTACACATTTAACGGGGTGCTACGAGTCATGCCCGAGCCATGAAACCCCTCTAAAATGCCTCATGCGCTTCCTGGATAGCCAGAGCACCTAATTTTTTTAATGCTTTTCTCAGATTTAGACAATTTTTGCCTCTGCAATGGTAAATGGTCAACAGTCTGTTCACTTTCAGAATCTCTTTGCTCTCTGTTAATCATGTCAAACTTTCTATATCTCTCCCTTTCTTTTCTACAACTATTGGTATTGTGCCATGAAGCGTGCAAAATGGCCTGGGTCCAGGGGACCCATTCTAGTTTCCCCTCTAAAAGGCTAGCCAAACTAGGCTTGATTTTTTGTTCAGGTTTTCCTTGTATTTTTTTTAGAAATTTGTCATCTTGAGTTCGCCATTTGGCCAAATGGTGGGTGAAGGATTTGGTCCCCTCCAATCTTTACCCATCCACCAAGCTTTCTTCTCCTTCATCCATCTATTCAAATGTGCCTTGCTAACAAGTTGGTCTTTTTACAGACTCTGGTAACTGAGACCCAACCATCTGATGTGCTTTGTTAGCAAAGATGTCTAAACATTGTCTAAAATTTTAGGATTTGAGTTTTGTCTTTTTTGTTTTGTGTTGTTTAGGCTAGTACTGACTACGTGATTCTAAAATATTGGGCATATCTGTGTTAAGATTCTCCCATCTAACAAGTTTTGTCATTTCAGAATATTTTGTCAATTCTTGATAAGGACCAGTTAAGCTCTACTTATTCTATTTGATCTCTTTGTTTCTTTAATTGGAAATAACAAAGGGTTTTCGTGACAAAGGTTGCAATTCAAATCCAACCCAGGCTGAAAAATCCCTAAGACTCCATCTCCCAACTTACCTGCAAAGAGCCAGGCTGGAAGCTTGTCTCGAGCCTCTTATCTCCAACCAGAAAACACTGCAAGAGTTTTTATAACTCAAAGTGGTAGAGTGCTAGACTTGAGCAGAAGTGCTCAGGGACAGTGCCCAGGAATTAAGTTCAAACCTCCTTGAATACCAACTGGGACAAACCATCCCACCAACGACACTTAGGATTTGGTAAGAAGGAATCAAGGATTTGATTGGACATGAAAAACAGTGGTGGATACATAAAACAGCATTGTCTTAATAATGAGCAGGGCCCACTAATCAATGTTGCCCCCTGACCTGGCCCATTGGAGTGCATGGGGAATGCCACACAAGGGAGCAGGGCATGCTACTAGAGGGGGTAGGATGTCATCCTCACATGATGAGCTGTGAAGAATTGATTGGGGGACAGGCAGTTTGTGAAGTGATGGTTGAAAACTGTTAGGTAGGAAACCCACTGGAGTGATGGAGGGGTTTAACCTATATATAGGCTGCATGGTCAGAGCAATGGAATTGAAGAAAATCAAGGGAAGACATCAACGAAGGAAGTGGTGAGACAGAAGGAGGGGAAAGACCAGGGAGAAAAGGAATTTGAGGGCGAGCAGGAGGGGAAGGAAGCCAATTGGCCACCAGGACAGAGAAGTGTAGTGGAGAGGCCTAAAGAGAAGAAGGAAGTGATGGAAGGGAAAAAGGGAAATGAAGGAAAGGTCTATAAAGAAGGAAGGAATAAGGGAAAAGGAAAAAGCCTTACCTATTGAACTTTGGAGCGTGGAGATGGTAATTTGGGGGGTTGGTGTTTTGCAAACCAATTAACTATGATTATTGGACGTCTGAGGTTTGGTGGTTAAGGCTGGGCTGTCACTGAGTGTACAGCACAGGACAAGGTAAATGCAGGCTCATTTCTAGTCTAAATAAAATTATCTTCAATGTGCGTCATTGGATTGCCTTGTGTTTCATGCATTATAAGTGTACAAGTTCAGAAGTTAATAGTCTCAAAGGCCACGATTTTTGTAAAATGTTATGAGGTCAAAATAGGTTTGAAAAACCCAATGGAACAATGATATCACAATGGCAATATGATGTCACAATATTGAGTGATAATAATATTTTCATGTTATACTTAGTTGGTGATGACATAATGGTGATGAGGTCACAGTAGGTTTACGATGTTATAATAAGTCACAATAGGTTTTTTTTATTGTGAAAATACTGTAGAGAGGGTTTACCATTACATGGGCAAGATAATGTGTACATTTCTTATCAAGCATTATAGCCTCCTCCTTTGTTTCCTCTTCCTATCCCTTCCCATACTTACCTGGCAGGGGAAATACCACGATCACACAATAGGTTTATGATGTCAGTTATGATGTCAGTTATGATGTCCATTCCCCGGAGAAAGTCATCCCACCCAGGCAGGAAAAACTCTGCCCACAGAGAAGTGACTTTCTTCACCAGGTAAACACAGCCAGAGACTGCCCCTCCCTACAACAGCCTAGACAAACAATTGAAATTCAGTAAACATAAACCCCGAGAAAAGCTCCAAGCTGGGCTCTGTGCGTGTCTCAGGATTTAACCCCTCAGGGAAAAGCTACTGTTTGCTGAAAGACCTCATCCCTAAACAGAACCTAGCCTCATTACAACATCTCCAAACTAGAGGAAACAGCCATCTCCATCTTTTGTGATACTCCAAGCAGATCTCCCTCCCACGGAACTAGCCTGGGAGGAGGATCAAAAGACATGCCTAACACAAAGCAGTTTCTGCCGGCCCAAACTGACTTAAGAAACCAATCAAGCCATAGGAAAACCAAACACCACAAGCAGACCCAAGACTCCACCAAGAGACTTGTTATGGACACAGAGGAGATACAGGGTCTTCCCATTCAGCCCCCACCAAAAAAATTAAGGAACTCTTCTTTGAAACTTTTCTTAAATTTTTATTTTTAAAAAATATTTTCTGTTAAACTTTTTTCTCATAATTTTTATTTTTGGTGTGTGTGTGTGTGTGTGTGTCTGTGTGTGTGTGTGTGTGTATGTATATGTGGGTGTGTTTAATCTCTTTTGACCTTTTGGGCCTTTTTATTGTTTTCATTTTTTTCTCTCTTTTTTTTTTTACATTACTTAATTGCTTTTCTGCTCATCCTTATATATACCTGTAGTCAATTATTAGATCTTATCCACCATTGTGTACATACTTAATCCAGAAATTTATTACTCAATTCACAACCAATTAGGCTTAACTTCTTTAAGAGCAGTATCATCTCTTTATGCCTACATAATTATCAAGTAACTAATTTTAATTTTTTCTTATTTTTTTGCTTTAATGTTTCCTTTCTATCCCTCCCCTCCTCTCATCCTATCCTTTTCTTCTCTCAATATCATTTCTTTAAAAGTATGTAATTTTTAAGTGTTTCACTTCTTAAATTTAATTTTTGTTTTTCCAATTTTCTTTTTTTTTATTTCTCTACTGTCATTTTGTCTAATCCTTTTCCCTCTCTGAGATTAGGAATTGGTTAAATTTACTCTCCTTTTACCCCTGCACATCCCTCTAGTCCTATTTGTCCCCACATTTCTCTCTAAAGCTAATAATTTCCGGATTGTCAAATCCTTTTTTGCTGTTTGTAGCCCCTTAATACATAGTTGTTTTATGTTCAATAGATTGTATGTTTTGAATTAGATTGTATCTGCAGCCATTTTGATTGTGCAACCACAGGACTCTGGTTAATGCTTGCCTTAAAATAGTGTTTTAGCACACAATTGGTGTTACTTTCATACCAAATGGGCAGAACAAGCCGAAAAGCACAATAAAAATGGCAAGTACAGGTATCTCAACTCCCACTCTGTTAAGCAGGAGACAGAATTGTTAATGAATAATCCAGAGGAGTTCCATAAAAACCTGTACAAACGATACTGGTAAACATGGTGAATGAAATGATTGAAAACTTGCAAAGGACTCAGTGTGAGCACGATAGGGAGCGAGAGGAGGCAATCAAAATTCATACAGGAATCTTTTAAGCAATAGGAAGCTACTTAAAGATTAATGCAGGAATTTCATAAGCAGGTTGAGAAGAGTGAAAGAGAAATACAGGAGATGCATGAGCAGGCTGATTACAGCCATAGAGAATTACTAGAATTGCGTGAACTTTACTAAACTAATCAAAGAGTAATACAGGAATTATGAGAGCAGGATGAGAATAGACAAAGATCAATAGAGGCATTCATGGAATCCATAAACAGACAGCTGAAAGAAGTGAGGGAGATCACAAATGGAATGCTGAAAGGAGCAAGACAGAAAGAATGGGTGTTCAGGGAAACCATAACCAATCAACTATGTGATTTGAGAAACTGATCACCAAATTAAGGAAGTAAAGAAGTTCATACAAGATCTAAAACAAAGCTCCAACAAAGAATTTGAAGCCATCAAAGCCGACCAATTAGAAGGAAAAGAAATAAAAAACAAAGTAGAAAGTCTTGACAGTAGGTTAGACCATGCAGAAGATTGAATCTCGGGGATTGAAGACAGCCTATATATTATAGAGAAAGAACATACAACAACCATCCAAATCAAGTACAAAAAATATGATAGATCTATTCAACATTTGGAAGACACCATCAGAAGGCCTAATCTTAGGATAAAGGGTGTAGAGGAGCACCAAGAGACAGAAGTTAATGTTCTAGAAAATTTATTTAACAGAATTCTAGCAGAGAAATTCCCAAAAATGCAAAAGGATAGGCCTATTCAGATACAAGAAGCTTATGGAACCTCAAATAGACCAGATCAAAACAAGACATCCCACTGTCACATTATAACCTTCACAGGATCAATTCAGACCAAGGAATGGAGCCTTAAAGATCTCAAGGAGAAAAGAACAATCACCTATAAACAGAAACCAATTAGAATCATCCCAGATTTCTCAGCAGAGCCGATTAAAGCAAGAAGAGCCTGGAATGGTGTATGCCATGCGCTAAAGACAAACAACTATCAACCAAGAATACTGTACGCAGCTAAACTCTCCTTCATAACTGGAGGTCAAATAAAAACCTCCCATAGCAAAGAAAAATTGAAACTATAGATCTCCACCAAACTAGCCATAAAAAAGACAAAAGTGTCCTACACATAGGAAACCAACAAGACCACAGTAAAAGCCAAGAAACAGCATCCAAGGGAATAAAATTAGAACTCAACACCAAAAGCCAACAAAGAAAGTCCTGTACTACATGGAGGCTGAACAACACACTGTTGAATCACCAATGAGTCATGGAAGAGATTAGAAAGGAAATGCAAATGTTCATGATATTAAAAAAAATGAACACACAAATTACCAGCTCCTCTGGGACACAGCAAATGCAGTACTCACAGGCAAGTTAATAGCTTTGCGGTCCTACAAGAACAAATTGGAGAGATATGAAACCAACAATTTAATAAGACATCCAAACCTCCTTGAAAAAGAGCAGCAAGATAAACCCCAATCCAGTAGATGGAAAGAAGAATTAAATGAATTAGAAACCAAAAACATCAGAGAAAGAATCAACAAAACAGAGTTGTTACTTCGAAAAAATTAACAAAATTGACAGACCCTTAAGCAAACCTTATCAGAAAAAGAAAAAAACTCACCCAAATTTAAAAAAAAAATCGACTCAGAGATGCAAATGGAAACATCATCACAAAAACAACCAAGATTCAAAAAATGATAAGGGAATACTTTTCAAACCATTATGCAAATAACTTTGAGAACCTGGCAGAAATGCACCTTTTCCTAGCAAATCTTAACATTCTGAAACAAAAAAGATGAGTTAAATCAACTTAACATGCCCATATCAAGCATAGAAATAGAAGCAGCAATGAGTCCTCACATCTAAGAAAATCCTAGGACCAGATGGATTCACAGCGGAAATCTATGAGGCCTTCAAAGTAGAGCTCACACCAATACTCCTCCAACTCTTCAATGAAATTGAAAGAGAAAGTTCATTACAGAATTCATTCTATGGTTCCATCAGAACCCTTATCCCAAAACCAGATAGGGACTCATCAAAGAAAGAAAACTGTAGACCCATTTCTTTGAAGAACAATTATGCAAAACTCCTCAACAAAATTTGGGCCAATCGATGTCAACAATTCATCCAAAAAATCATACACAACGATCAAACAGCATTCATTTCAGGGATGCAAAGCTGGTTCAATATATGCAAATCAATTAATAAAATTCATCACATCAACAAGAGCAAGGATAAGAACCACATGGTTATCTCAATAGATGCAGAAAAAGCACTGACAAAATCCTACATCCCTTTGTGATGAAAGCTCTGTAAAAACTATGAATCCAGTCAACATTCCTCAATACAATAAAGGCTGTATATGACAAACCTACAGCCAGCATTATAGTTAATGCTGAAAAACTAAAGCCATTTCCTCTGAACTCAGGAACAAGACAAGGATGTACACTCTCTCCACTTCTCTTCAATTTAGTAATAGAATGCCTAGCTACAGCAAAAGACAAGATGCAAACATAAAAGGGCTCCAAATAGGGAAAGATGATGTAAAACTCTCCCTATATTCAGATGACATGATGTTGTATTTAAATAATTCCACCGACTCCACTCCGAAATTATTCATGCTGATTCAAAACGTTGGCAAAGTAGTAGGGGAAAATTAACTATCAAAAATCAATGGCTTTTCTGTATGCCAACAATGAGAAAAGCATGGCTGAAATCAAGAAAGCAACTCCATTCATAACAACCAATAAAAAATTAAATACCTAGGTATTTTATGAGAGGATCTTTATGATGCAAACTTTAAAAACCTGAAAAAGGAAATAAAAATGGAACTTAGAAAGTGGAAAAACCTCCCATGCTCCTGGATTGGCAGAATCAACATGGTGAAAATGGCAATATTTCCCTAGGCTATCTACAAATTTATGTGATGTTTATCAATATTACAAACTCGTTCCTCAAGAAAATAGAATAGGCAATCCAAAAATACATATGGAACAATAAAAGACTCTGAATAGCGTAAAAGATCATTAACAGAAAGAAAAGTGGTGGAGGAATAACAATACCAAATTTTAAACTCTACTACAAAGCCATTGTAATAAAAACAGCTTAGTGCCGGCACAAGAACAGACCTCAGGACCAGTGGAATAGAATTGAAAACCCAGAAATGAAGCCACAGACCTATAGACACCTAGTCTTCCATAAGGGAGCTAAAAAATAGAATGGAAGAAAGAGCCTCGTCTGTAAATGGTGCTGACAAAATTGATTAATCACTTTTAGAAAACTAAAGCTAGATCCATATGTATCACCCTGCACAAGAATCAACTCCAAATGAATGAAAGACCTCAGAGTCAAAGCAGACACCCTGAAAACATTGCAGGACAAACTAGGAGATAATCTATGTGTCATTGGCACAGGCTGAAATTTTCTTAATAGAGACCCAGAAGCACAACAGATCAAAGAAACGTTGGACAAATGGAATTGCATGAAATAACAGAGCTTCTGCATGGCAACGGACAGAGTTAGCAAGATCAATAGAAAGCCCATGGATTGGGACAAGATCTTCACTAGCCATACAACGGACAAGGGTCTCATATCTAAAATATACTTGTAACTCAAAAAATTAAATCCCCCAACAACAAATCCTCAAAGAAACAACTGCCCAATAAATAAGTAGGCTAAAGACTAAAGAGAAACTTTTCTGAAGAGGAAAGAAGGATAGCCAATAGATACATGAAGAAATGCTCGACCTCCCTAGCCATAAAAGAAATGCAAATCTAAACTATATTGAGATACCACCTTATCCCAGTTAGAATGCTATAATGAAGAACTGTAATAACAACAGAAGCTGGACAGGATGTCGGTGGGACTGTAATCTTGTTCAACCACTTTGGAAAGTAGTATGGAGGTTCCTCAAAAGACTACATATAGAGCTCCCCTATGACACAGCAATCCCACATTTGGGCATTTACCAAATGATCACAAACAAGCCCATACTAAAGCTAGCAGCACCACTATGTTTATTGCAGTATTATTTACCATACCCAAGATATGGAACCAACACAGATGCTCCTTAGTAGATGAATGGATTGATAAAAATGTGGCAACAATGCTTGATAAGAAATGTGCTCGTTACCTTGCCCATGTAATTGTAACTCCTCTGTACGGTATTTTACAATAATAAAAAATGTGGTATATATATACAATGGAATTCTATGCCTCCATCAGAAAAAATGGCATTGCCCCATTTGTTAGGAAATGGAAACACTTGGAAAATATTATATTAAGTGAAGTAATCCAGACCCAAAGAAACATAGGTTCCATGGTTTCCCTTATTTGCAATAACTAGTATTTGTCGGTGATAAACACAAACTCTCAGACAAGTTGATGTTAGGTGAAATGAACACCAAGACAAGGACTCAAATGGTTTTTCTTTCTTGCTGTTTTTTCTAGCATATTTACAAGATGATTTCTTTGTTGCTTTTTATGTCCCTCTCCCATGATATAACCTCTATATTCACTGTATTTGATATTGGTATAATTTGGGGAGGGGAAGGAAAAAACAAATTGGGATACATGTGAACCCATTGCAACAATGACATGTGTAAGACATTATGTCGAAAATCGAACTTTACAACTTTGGCCCAGGTGGCGGGAGGGGGGGGGCAGAAAGGGAGATGGGAAGGGATGGGAAGGGGAAACAAGGGAGGAGGCAACAATGCTTGATAAGAAATGTACTCATTAGTTTGTTCATGTATTGTACACCCTCTGTATATATTTTCACATTAAAAATCATGAAATAATAAAGTAAAAATCCATGCCAATATTTTTTTGCCTGTCGGGGGCTTGAACACTGTGCCTGGGCACTGTCCCTGAGCCCTTCAGCTCAAGGATAACACTGTACCACTTGAGCAACAGTGCCGTTTCTAGTTTTTAAGAGATATATTGGCGATAAGAGTCTCACAGACTTTTCTGCCCACCCTGGCTTTGAACCACTATCCTCAGATCTCAGACTTTTGGGTAGCTAGGATTTCAGGCATGAGCCTCCAAAGCCCAGATTCAAGACAAGTTTAAAAAAACAAGCTTATTGAAACTTCAGGATTTTTCTAATAAACAATGTTATTTTTCAGCATTAATTTATAACTATGAGTAATTTTTAGATGTAACTAGGAGTTTTTTAATAGAATCAAATATGTTTTACTATTATTCAGTATCTCACAAAAACCCACTGTAATTGACTTTCCCCAAAGGCAATTATTACATACTATATTACTCATTATTATTATTACACTATATATTACATATAGTGTGAAGTGAATATAGTTTGGACCATTTCGTATAAATTAGTAGATGTTACTTTAGCACTATAAAATCACAACTGTTAATTTAAATGAAGGAAAGAAGATTTTTGAGTTAAAATGAAATAGAAATGTACAATGTGTCCAAATTGAATAAAAAAATTCTGAGTTTATACAGACAAAAATATTTTCTTTCCACTAAAGACTTTGAAGTAATACCATTGGAAATAGTGAGGCAAGAGGAGGAAGAATTAAAATCATGTCAAACAATGTCTGTTATTCTGCTATCCCCTCCACTATGAAGATCTGCCCATTCCCAGTTGTCACAAAATTTCAAGTGTCTTGCTTAGAATCTATTTGGAATAATTCTAAATCACTGACTATTTTTGTAATTTCTGTTATATGAACTATAATATTGACACAAAACAATTGAAATAAAATGCACACATATATTGAAGTCACCACAACTGGAAAAACAATCAACAAAGTAGAAGTCCCCCAGGAACAAAAACATGTTGTGCCCAGTTTTTTTAAGCACAAAATCCTGAAATACATGTTAACTTGGAGTAGAGCCATAAAGGTAACTGTGTCTCAGAAATATGGTTGCACTGATTTGTAATTAAATTCATCTAGATGAACCTAATATAGCAAATCCCTTGAATGGATCAAATTGTTTAAAACGAATGTGACTTTATGTGGAGTGAGATCTGCACATATTTAAAAGAATAAAATAACAAAATCATGACATACTTAACAAATTCAGAAAAGCAATGAATAAGGCCAATATTATGCAAATTGAGAACGAATTCCTACTGATTTAACAAGAAAAAATATGCAAATAATAAAAGCAAACAAAAAAAGTAAACAAAAAAAAAGAGCAGTGTACATGAGTGTATATAGCTTTAAACTACTCCAAATTACACTTTGTAGAAGACTGAATGTGGGTAATCTAAAGGAGAATATCAACATATGATATAAATGAAATTAAAAATCTCATGAAAAGAGAGAAGTATTTTCTGGAAAATAATAGCTTAACAAATGTTAGTGAAAATCTTTCTAGTACTGACAAAATTGCATACTTATTTATTTAGATCCAAAAAAAGACCCCAGTTACTCAAGCTGATGTGAAATTTTGGCAAAGTAGCAGGATACATCTGTAACATTATTATGGATGTTGACTCTGGCATGGAATTCATTTCCTCTTTGATCTGACAAATGAATAAATGAAAGAACATAACTTCTCCAACTAAATATCAAGACGTAATTAAACATATCACCAGAAAAGTCATTATGTAAGCCGTATTGCAGCTGGGGTAAAAGAAAAATCAGTCATAGTGATTCTGTATTTATTGTAAATGTTGATGTTTTTCATAAATTATTTCCTTTACTTTGCATTTTTAAAACATTGTGTTACATGATGTATATCTTGGTAACTAATTTTGGATGCCTCCTTAAATTTTGTTCTGAGTATAATGTCTCTCTTCAGTTCCTAACCCATGAAATGATGTTGATCCCAAAAACATTCTAATAACCATTGTTTATAATACACAAAATCTCATAAGCACGACACCAGTAAGCATTGATTAACATTTTGATACGAGGGTCTCATGACTTATGAGGACAATCTGCATGAGTTACATTGTACCTAGATTCCACAGCCTAAATTTAGCCACTGCTAAAAAATGTTTATATCTTTATTTGTCACCCATCAGAGATTAAATCTGAGTATAAAGCCTAAGGAAAATGATAAAGTAAGAATTTAGATTTTCTGGATATAAAGTAAACAAAATGCAGCATAGAGTATCTCATTGGTTTAAAGTCAACCTATTTCACCAAAACAGTCTAATCATTACCTTACAATGTGTATTATTCTCATGAAGGAAATGGGGAATATGAGAAGAGGACTAACCAAGCACTGTCTTCAAATATATATAATTTGGATTTATCTCTATATTTCGTTATAAACATTTATGATAAAAAACTGTTTGAATAATTGATTTATAATATATCCTAGTTTCATATACCAAATTACATTCAGAAAATGGGATATAACAATTAACTAAAGAAAGTCCTGGTAGAAAAAATGGCACCTCTATACTATGTGACACCCAATTCTGAGGTGTTTCATTATGCCTCCATTTAATAAATGTGATTGTTTAAAAGTATCATAAAGTACTAATTAAAATTGATCAGGATATTATAATCTAATTGTTTCCAATTTTATCCGAGAATCATTTATGAACTTCCCATTCAATCATGACATATATCACATTCCATTGGATTCATATGGATAGGAATGAGTTTCTTAGGATCTCCTGCCATTTGGAGGTGGCAGGACCAAGATTCAAACTGTGGGCTCCAGCTCCCAGCACTTCAACCCGAGGATAGAGAACTCACTGGGCTGTTCAAGAACATCAGCAAGACCAATGATTAGGCAGGCACCAGTGGCTCTCAGAAGTCCTCCTTGATACTTACAAGGTTGTGATAGGAAGATCATGGTCAAAGTCACTCAAGGCAGAAAAGTCCTTGAGAGCCTGTCCAACTTCAGGGCTAACAAAGACAGAAGTATAGCCATATGACTCCAGTGTTAGAGGGCTAGCCTTAAGTAAAGCAGCTCACGGACTGTGCCCAGATCTTGAGTTCAAGGTCCAGGAGTGTCAACAAACAGACATTCACAACAATCTGTGCAGCCATCTGCCTAAAGCAGGTCACCCTCAGCAGCCTTTATTTACATTTTATTATGAGGCCAATGCAGGAACAGTCACAAACCAGGCTAGGGAAGAGAAGATCAGGTTTCTTAGAAGTAACAAGTATTCAGAAAATTAAAATTGGGGGCATAAAATGGTAGCATACTTATGTAAAAACTACCATTAAGAAAAAGACGAGGGGGATGGGAATGTGGATTAATGAGAGAGTGCTTGTCTAGTATGCAAGAAGCCCTGGGTTTGATTCCTCAGTAGCACATTCAAGAAAAAGCCAGAATTGGTCTTGGATGTCAGGAGGAAAGAAGGGAACACTCCCCAGTCATGAGGTCTTCTGCAGTGTGCCAGGACACCAACATGGTCTTCACACAACCACAGAGCAGGAAGACTGTCTCCCACTTCTCAGGCAGCCGAGGGCCCCAGAGTCAACAGGGCAGAGCCAGGTTCTAACTCAGGTGCTTGGAGCCAGAAGAGAGAGGGCCCTGCCTCTCCTTGGACTGGGGATTTGCATTAATGATGTGGAGAATGAAGGAAGGAGAATGGACTGGCAGAGGTAGAAGAAGGGCCTTCAAATCTGACAGATGGAGAGTCAAAAACCCACTCCCTAAGACCAAAGAGCAAGGCTCTCTATTGTTAACCTAAAGATAGCCTGAGATTCCCGTCACCTGAGGGAGGAAGTTTAATTAGTCGTTGTTTGAAAAGGCTGATAAAAGCCTCACCCTGGTGTATCTCTGACAAATATTTCAGTTTTCCCCTCATTGCTGGCCGCGTCTGGAATGAAGTGGTTTTGCAGCTCACTTCCCTGTTGAGTGTGTACATTCTGCCTCCTAATCCTGTAGGCCTAGGTCTCTTTGCCTATTCTGGCTTTTGAAACTGTTTTCTGCCTTCAAATGTTGTTACACTGGTGTTCTTCCTGCTAACAAGACTAGGGCTTGGAAGCTGAGAACTTCATTTGAACCCAGGGTTGGTCAATGATGTTTATTTCCTGCATTTATAACTCAAGAACTCTAAGAAAATTTAGAGTGCAAGCAAATTCTCATTACCAAGGGAGACACAGGAAGCTCTTGAACATCTGACCTTTCAGTAGTAGAAGTCAGAGTGTCATAGACTTTCCAACCCTGGATGGCTTCATCTTGTGATCCTCAGACTTCAGGCTCCTGAGCTAGGGTGATGGGCATGAGCTACTCGTGCTCTCCTAGGTTCAGAACTGTAATAACTTTTGCATTACAAGTCAACTGCTTATCACAAAGGGCTTGGGCAGCATATTAGGCCTTTCTACATTGGACCTCTCAGAACCATAGAACACAAGGTTATAATGCTTCTGAGAGGCTGTGCATATGGATGGGCTACACTTGAACCTTGAGCTCTAACTCCAATTCTGGTACACGTGCACAATCATTTTTCCAAAGAATGTTCTAATTAACAAAAAGGAAAAGTACTTTGCTTAACCCTCACTTTTTTTTTCCAGTTTTGTGTCTCAAACTCAAGCCTGAGCACTGTCCTTGAGCCCATCAGCTCAAGGCAAACACTCTACCACTTGACTCACAGCACCACATGTGGTCTTTTTGTGGTTCATTGGAGATAAGAGTCTAACAGGTTTGCCATGCCTAAGCAGTCTTTGAACTGTGGTCTTCAGATCTCAGCCTCTTGAGAAGCTAAGGTTCCTGTTGTGAGCTACAGGCATCTGGCCTCTTGTTTTTGCCAGACCTGGGGCTTGAACTAAGGGCCTGGGTACTGTCTCTGAGCTCCTTTTTCTCAAGCCTAGCGCTATACCACTTGAGCCACTCCACAGCTTGCGGGTTTTTCTGAGTATGTGGCACTGAGGATTCAAACCTTACCATTCATGCATGCTGAGCCAGCTCTCTACAACTAAGCCACATTTCTAGCCCCACCCTTACAAATTTATTCCTCAACTTGACTATCCCCAAGAAAAGGCTTCTGAGTATAAATCATCTAAAAATTTCCTATAGGAAGGTTCTAAAGAAAAAGAAGACAAAGTTCATACTTGGAAGAGACTATAAACATGTGAAGACTGTGACAAATGCTTCCATTTAATTATGTATCATGTTTTAACACTTAATAAAATATTAATGAAAAACCAGTCAAGGTCTTAAATTATTGTGTATAAATTTATAATAGATATACAACATGTACTAAATATTATGTTCTAATACTAAATAAAATAAACAATAAGTAAATGAAAAGTAAAAAATAAAATACAAAATCAATAATAAAAATTATAATATGTAATAAACATACATATGTAAATATATATTATATATTACACATATGTAGAAATAGTTTTTCCATTGCAGGGCCTTCATTCAGACGCTGGGAACTCTAGCCTGAATTTTTTTTCTTCAAAGACAGTGAGCTTTGCCTTCACCCATGGTGCAAAATAGTTACCTGGATGGTGAGGTCAAATACCGGCAATGATGGAAATACTGGCCCCAGTTACAAGACAGTGACTTAATTTTTTTTAATGAAAGCAGTTATGTTTATTCAGTTACATACTGAACATTTTTTTAAAACGCAGTGTAGAATTTTGGACATCGATTCAGACACCTTGCTCTTACCCCCAAAATGCTTGTCTGAGCCCTACTTTTTTTCATTTTTTATTGTAAAAATGTTGCACAGAGGGGTTACATTTAAATGAGCACGGTAATGAGTACATTTCCTATTGAGCATTGTTGCATCCTCCTTTGTTTTCCCCCTACCATTCCTTCCCTCCCGTCTCTACAAGTACTCCCTCTGCCGAGCTCAGTGACTTAATTTTTATTTTTGGATTTCCACTAGGTTTGAACTCACGTAGTGGCAAATCTTCACTTTCCCTCACATTGCTACATATTTACCAGGACCCTAAGTTCAAATCCCAGGTTAGGAAAGAAAACTGGTAGAAATTCAAAACAAGGACTTTATTTCTTATTTAATATAGATAAATAATTAATTAATGTTTTTATGTATTCTTTATTTTGCCAACACAGGGCTTGAACTAAGGTCATGGCAACTCTGACTCATCTTCAATCGCCCTAGAGTGGGGCACCCTCGGACCTATAGTCAATCCAGGGATCCTAGGCCCAGAGGGCTTTCGGGAAGAAAAAAAATGTAGCATATCACAAAAAGTGGCAAGCTGAAGAGGGCTGAGGTTTTTACATTTTTTTTCTTTGCACAGTGACCATCCTGGGTCTGAATAACATGGCTGAAAAGTGGACCTGAACTGCCATACCTGAAGGCTGGCTTGCTATCAGGGAATCCATAGGCCAACCTGTGAACATAGGCCCCAGGTTCAAATCCCAGAACTGACACCTACCAGTGGCAAGAGATCACAAAAAATTCGTTCCTATGCATAGGAATACCAATTGAAAGAGTAGCTCATTCTTCGGTATAGTCTAAAATTGGATGTAATAATCCTAGGACGCTGATTGAATTTAATTAATAGGTTATTATGCATGAAAGGAATACTATTCTTTCAATGGCGATATAATAAATGCTTAAGAGTTGGTAGGAATGTAGTAGGTGCCATTCAATCATAGATAGACGGCTCTGATGCTCCTTACTAATATATATTTATTTGTATACCACACTCTGCCTATACATGCATCACTGTTTTGGCCAAACTTGGGGCTGTTTCTCAGCTCCTGGGAACCATTTCACAGCTTCATTGCCTAAAGGCTGCCATGCTGACACTCATCCATTCATGAATTGGGCTGGCTAAACCCTGAGTTCAGATCCCAGTACTGCCAAAAATTTAATCTTGGAGTATGAAGCCAAGTGTGACACAGGTTTTCCTTTTCTGTGAGAGTCCTGGGAGTCAGGCATGATGGAGAATATATTTACAAATCTGGATGCTGTGATAGGATGTAAACAATGTAATAAATGTTAGAGGGGTCATCAGAGTCAATGAAATAAATGATAAGTCAATGAATAAAACAAGAAATAAAATGAATAACCACACCCAACAAAATATGGACTGACTATGTGTATGGAAGTATAAATCCTATCTTTAAAATGGATATAAGGAGTATGTTTTCCAGCTCTTAGGCTTGAATTCAGGCCTAGGGAACAGGCCTGACTTTCTTGTCTTCAAGCATGCTCAGATTCCCTTCCATCATGGTGCTGCATATATACCCAGACCTTGAGTTCAAATCCCAGACCTGGCAGAAAAAATGTCATGAATTGCAAACCAAGGAACTAAATATATTTTTTTAATTGAGGGCTATTGGAGAAGCCATTGTCCCGCACTACAACATAAGCCTACAGTTCGAATATAGTCATTACACTTCCAGATGGTGGGAGATCCTAAGAAATTCCTTCCCATCCACAGGAATAATGATGGAATGTTATCGATATCACAGTTGAATGACATGCTCATGAATGACACTTGTACACAATTAGACTTCATGATTTCAGTCGGCTGATTGATTTTATTTAATATCTTATGAAACAGTAAAAGAATACTATTTCTCACACTGATTTACTTAATAGTTTATTAAAGATAAAAATAATAACATTAATTAAATGGAGACATAATTAATACCCAAGAATTGGTAGGAATGTAGTCTATATAACTGAACAATTGATAGACATCTCTGGCACTCTGTAAAGATATATATATATAAATTACTGTACTAAGATCTGAGTGTCAATCTGTTCTTATTTTGTCAACCCCTGGTGCTTTATCTCAGATCCTGGAAACTGCCTATCAGCTCAATTTGTTCCAGGATGGCATGCTAACACACACACATTCATGAATTTGGCCCTGTGGGCCTTGAGTTCAGATGCCATCATGCCCAAACAATGAATCATGAAGTAAGAAACTGATGGTGACACATGTTTTCTTTTTCTGTGAAAGTCCTGGGTGTCAGGTATAAGTGAAATACATATGCAGATCTATATCCTATTTAATCAATGTAACCAATGTTCTGTGTAGCATATTAGTCAATAAAATAAACAGTCAATACATGTTGTGTCTTTGTTTGCCCCCGAAAGATGTATGGGGCCTGGGAATGGTAAGTGTGCCACTCGTTCTGGGGAGTCAAGTCAAGCAAGAACTCATTTACTACCACACAGAAAGCACCTTTTAAAGGGAAAAAACTGTGAGGCATGGAAGGGGAGGGAAAGGAACCCACCAATCACTGTAAAGGTCACACCCTATCATGCGTCTAAGCTTTATGCAATCAGATATTAAGGTAAACAATTGGGCTGTGCCCACTCAAATTCCTCTCAACACCATCTTTGCTGCCCATGTGCCCCACAAACACATGAATAAAACAAAAATTAAATGAATAACTACACTGAATGCAATATGGTGTCAACCTATGTATGTAAATATAAATAATATATTTAAAATGTACACAAATAGGATGTATTCTTGTGCTGGGGATCGATTTCAGACCTAAGGAACAGACATGAATTTCTTGACTTCAAGAAGGTTAGCTTTCCGTTTCCACACAGTGCAACAGAGTTAACCAGACTATGAGTTCCAATCCAGTCCTAGCAGTAAAAATGGCACCTTTATACTATGTGACGCCCAATTCTTAGGTATTTCATTATGCCTCCATTTAATGAATGTGATTGTTTAAATACTTCATGAAATATTGATTAAAATCGATCAGTATCCTATAATATAATTGTGTATAATTTTATCCTAGAATTATTTAAGAGCTGCCCATTCAATCATAACATACATCACATTCCCTTGGTATTCATATACATAGGAATGACTTTCTAAAGATCTCCTTCCATTTGGAGTTGGCAGGACAAGGATTCCAACTGTGGGCTCCAGCTCCCACCATTTTAACTCAAGGATAGGGAACTCACTGGTCTGTCCAAGAACAGCAAGACCAATGATTAGGCAGGCACCAGTGGCACTCAGCAGTCTTCATTGGTATTTACAAGCCTGTGATAGGAGGATAATGGTCAAATTCACAGTAGGCAGGAAAGTCCTTGAGATTCCTGTCCAACTTCAGTGCAAACAAAGCCAGAAATAGAGCCATGTAGCTCCAGTGGTAAATGGCTATTCCTGATCAAAAGCAGCTCACAATACACACACACACACACACACACACACACACACACACACACACACACACTGCAGTCTAATCATCTATCTGTTTATATATTGGCCATTCCTATGGGTTGATCTCAGGTCCTCAAATTTGCTCGCCAACTTCTCTTGCATCAGACTGGCGTGCTAACAGTTACCCACTCACGAAGTGGCCTGCTAGCCCCTGAGTTCAAGTCACAGAACTGCCAAAAACTTAATCCTGGGGAAAGCCAATTGCCCCACTTGGTTTCTTTATCAGTGAAATTTCTGGGACTCAGGAATGATGTAGAATACATAGGCAAATCTATGTCTTATGTAATAGGATGCCAAAAATATTATATTTTAATCATATTCACTAAAATATATAAGAAACAAAACACAAAATAAAATGAATATACTAACTGCAATATGCAGTTAGTATAAAGTAAAAATGTGTAGGTCAATAAAAATCATGTACTTAAAATATATAAATATATTATTTTTTTGAGTGCCAAGACTTGAATTCAGGCCCTAGAAACAGGCCTGACTTTCTTGTCTTCCAGAATGGTGATCTTCCCCATCCCCCACAGTGCTGCAGATTTACCCAGACCCTGAGTTCAAATCCCAGGCCTGCCAGAAAAAATGACATGAATTCTAAGCCAAGGAGCCTCATAATTTTTTAAAATATTTTTAATGTATGTACATATGTATGTATGTATGTATGCATGCATGCATGCATGTATGTATGTATGTATGTATGTATGTATGTATTTTTCTTTTGTCAAGCACAGGGCTTGAAATCAGGTCATGGCAATTCTGCCTCAGCTTTCATCACTCTAGCCTGTGGTGCAGCCACTGGACCCATAGCCGAACCTGGGTTCCTGAGACTCAAAGGCTGACAAGAAAAAAAATAATTAATGAGACACAGAAAAAAAAAAAAGAACTGGCAACTTGCAGATGGCTACCGGTTTTACATTTTTCTTCTTTTCAAGGTGACCATCCTGCAACGGAATGACACGGTTGAAGAATGTTGGTAACGTGGGGCATTGCTGAAGGCTGGCGGGCTACCAGGGAAGCCATAGGCCTACATGGAAATATAGTACCTGTGTTTAAAGCCGGGTCCTGATTCTTACCAATGGAGGGAGATCCTAAGAGTCTCCTTCCTATTCATAGGAATACCGATGGAAGATTATGAATGGCAAGGTTGAATTAGTTGTTTCTGAATACTACTATATAAATAGAGTGATTTTAGGAGGCCAATGGATTTTAATGAATATTTTTGACACATTCAAAGAATACTATTAATTACATGGACACAATAGTTTCAGGACAGTGGTTGATTTAATAATTAAGGATGAAAACAATAATATTAATTACATGGATGTTTACTAAATAAGATTGATAGGAATTGATAGGAATGTAGCCTATGTAACCGAATAATGTATAGACATCTCTGGCACTCTATAAAAATCAATATTTATTTGTGTACTACCATCTGCATGTCTATCTATTCTAATTTTGTCAACTCCTGGAGCTGGATCTCAAGTTCTGGAAATCCTTGTCAGCTCAATATGCCTCAGGCTGGCATACTGACACTCATCCATTCATGAATTAGGCCTTGTAGGCTGTGACTTTAGATGCCAGCACTCACAAAAATTGAATCATGGAGTAAGAAGCCCATGGTGACACATGTTTTCCTTTTCTGTGAAAGTCCTGGGTATCAGGTGTGAAATTTCATACATAGGCAAATCTATATCCTATGTAATAAACGTAATAAATATTTCATGTGTAATATATGTCAATAAAATAAATGGTAAGTAAATGAATAAAACAAAAATAAAATGAATAAGTACACTATGTGCAATATGGGATCAACATACGGGGTTCGATTTCAGGGCCTGGGAAGTGACTGGCAGCTGAATTGGCTAGAGGCTGCTGTTCTGACAGTCAGCCATTCATGAATTGAGCCTTCTAGGGCCTCAGTTAGATCCCACAACTGCCAAAAAATGTAATCTTGGAGTGGGAAGCCGAGCATGACACATGTTTACTTTTTTTTTGAAAGTGCTCGGTGACAGGTAGTATGTATAATTCAGATGCAAATCTATATGTAATATATGCAAATCTATATGTAATAGGATGTTGTAAATGTAAAAAATGTCATAGGTGGAAGAATTGTCACTACAATAAATGAAAAACAGATATAATTAGTAGTGAATCATTCTAGGATGAAATTAGACACAAAAACTATAGGATGTGGATTAAGTTTAATATTTTATTAAGTATTACCAGAATAAAAATTGCATGGAAACATAAATACCTAATAATTGGTAGTAACACATGATGCATAATTTAATAATATATAGATATCTGTCTCATTCTATAAAATATGAAATTATGTGTATGGCTGTATGTACATATGTGATAAACAATAACAAAATATTGAGTAATTTAGTTAATGCTTTATTAATTGTTAACTGGGACACATCATTAAATGGAGACATAATTTAATAAGTAATAATTGGTAGTAATATCTATAATTAATAATATACAGACATCTTTCTGTGTATATAATGCTTATATACATCAATCCCTATCTATTTATACCTCGTTCACTCCTGGGGTTTGGTGGTTGACTGCTCACCTAGTGAGCATGAAGCCCTGGGTTCCATTCCTCAGTGCCACATAAACAGAAAACTCAGAAGTTCTGCTGTCTTTCGATCAATTGAGGTCTACCCTTGAGCACAAATGCTTAGGGACAGTGTCAAAACCCTTACTCAAGCCCCAGGACTGCCGCCAAAAAGAGGTATAATGTTCTAACTGCAACTATAAAAGGATAGGACTTCAAATACCACATGACAGAGCAAGCTAGGAGTCTGGTGCTGACAGCTGCCACCTAACCTGACTTAGCAAGATATAAACTGCTGCAACCCAGCTCCACGGGTTACCCCCATCATCCTGGCTTACCCTGGCTTACCCCTGATATACTGGCCGCTCTGGGGCTTTAATACCTGGCAGGAAGTCTGCTAGACTCTTTGAAATATGGCTCAAAGTGGTAGAGTTCTAGCCATGTGCAAATGTTATTAGAACAATAATATCCCCAAGCTTTAAGCTCAAGCTCCATGACTAATCCCCCCCCAAAAAAAATCCCACTAAACTGTTAGGTAAGAACTTGTGTGGTTTGTGAAATGTTCCTCAAAGAATGGTGATATTGATTAGAGCGCCCTCAGTCTAATGAGAGCTTGTGGGACAGAGCTATGTGCTGAGTCCTCCATAGGGTACTCTGTGCTGAGTCCTGCACATGGTGCTATGTGCTGTGTACTTCACAAGGTGCAGTGTGCTGAGTCTTGCATTGGGTGCTGGGTTCTGAGTCTTTCACGGGATGCTGTGTGCTGAGTCATGCAAAGAGTGCCATGTGCTGTGTCCTTCACCAGGTACAGTCTTTAATTGGGCCCTTGTAAGATCTCCCCACTGAGATGATTATGCACACAAGAATATTGAGGCTCAGATATGTCTCCATGACAGGGACAAAATTACGTATTACTGAAGACTAGTGAGTTGTCTACTTCAGACAATTGTTCTGTTTTGTTTTTTCTGTCATGAACCTTGAAATAGGGACCTAAGTTCTGACCCTTACCTCTTGGGTTCATGATTAGCAATCCACCGCTTGGAGCCATGGACCCCATTCCAGCAGATGCCACAGCCTAGGGGACTATAGCTGAAGTCTCTCATCCTGCCTTCTCAGGCAGTTGAGATCTGAGGATCTGGGTTCCAAATTATCCCAGACACAAAAGGTCCCATGAGCCTATTATCTCCAATTCACCACTAAGAAACCTGAAGTGGAAGCTAGGTGCTTGTCACTCATGCCTGTCATCCTAGCTACTCAGGAGGGTGAGATCTGAGGATCATAGTTCAAAGCCAGCCTGGGCAGGAAAGTCATTGAGACACTTAGCTCCAATGGGCCACCAGAAAAGCTGAAATGGTGTTTGGCTCAAGTGGTAAGCACAAGACTTGAGCTGAAGAGTTCAAGGACAGCACCCAGTCCCAGACATCAACTCCTACAATAATAAGAAGAGAGAAACAAACTAACAAACCTGAAGTTTAGGGCTTGGAATGTGCCTTAGGGGTAAAGTGCTTTGCAAATATGAAACCCTGGGTTTGATTTCTCAGGACCACAACACTAAAAATGGCCTGAAGAAGCTCTGTGGTTCAAGTGGGAGAAGGCTATGATTGTACAAGAGAAACTAGGTACAGTGCTCAGGTCCTGAGTTCAACCTCCAAGAATGGTGTATGTGCCCGTGCCCCTGTGTGCCCGTGTGCGTACACATACACACACAGAGAGAGAGAGAGAGAGAGAGAGAGAGAGAGAGAGAGAGAGAGAGAGAGAGAGAGAGAGAGAGAGAGAGAGAGAGAGAGAGAGAGAGAGAGAGAGAGAGAGAGTAAAAGTAATGCTGTTACCCAAAATGGTTAAACAACACCGGGCTTCTG
This sequence comes from Dipodomys merriami, assembly GCF_024711535.1. Lineage (NCBI taxonomy): Eukaryota > Metazoa > Chordata > Mammalia > Rodentia > Heteromyidae > Dipodomys > Dipodomys merriami. The sequence continues at coordinate 241,429 of NW_027206287.1, read as the reverse complement.
CACTGAGCTCATGGTCAGTACCCTGGCCCTGTGTTCAACCCCAAAACCTAGCCACCCAGGGCCCAACTAGGAGAGGTCAAATGTTTCAAAACCTGATGAGATTCACCAGCCCTAGATAATAGGAAGCTTTGTGATATCAGATATGTGCTTGGATTTCCCAAGCTTCCTGAAACCTAGAAGAAACATCAAAGGCCCATCATCACTGGTAATGAAACATTTAATTAAGTTCAGTGCCCTAGTTGTCTGCCAGCAGGACTCTTGAGCACTGTATCTGAACAGCGGAATATAGTCTCACAAAGGAAGTATAAGTGCACAGGACTTGGCCTGACACAGGGGGTGGTACAAGTGAAGGCTTCCTAGCAAACCAGAGCACTGGGGATAGAGATAGTTTGGGGTACAAAGAGACCTTTTTCTCCTGACCTTCAGAGCCTGCCCAAAATCATCCTCACTATCTGACCCAGATGGAGTTGTTTGTTACACAGCTGTACAGGAGCAAGGCCTTTTGTCTGCCTGTCGAGACAATGAGAGAGACTTCTTCCAGCAGGCCTGGGATGCAGAGAAACCCTCAGGCTACACTGGGAACAGTGAGGGGAACCCTGGATTATGCACTGTCATGAATGCAGTCTCTGTTACTAAATCATTTTATTGAATACAAATTTCCTAGCTTGGTGCCATTCATCATAACTACTGTGGAGCTTCACCTATAGGAATGCATCCATACATACCAAAATACATGGAGATACAGGCTATTTTTGAGAAGGCAGTTCCTGGGGTTGAACTATGAGCCTGGACATTGTCCCTGAGCTCTTTTGCTCAAGGATATTGCATTAACTTTGAATCACAGCCCAACTTCTGGGTTTTTCTGTGATCTCTTAGAAATAAGAGTGTCGTGGATTTTGCTTTGCTGGCTGGATTCAAACTCAGATTCTCTACACCTCAGCCTCCTTAAGAGCTGGGATTACAGTGAGAAGCCACTGGCACCTTCTTTCTTTTCTTCTTCATTGTTTAATCTGGACAATCTGACTTCTTAACAGGGTCATTCCAACGGTTTGAATTTATGAATTAACTACCCAATGTTCTTTATAGCTGTTTTCTCTGAGAAGAATTTTCTCTCCTCATCTTCTCCTCTCGGTCACAGGTTTGAAGCCAAAAGTTAGAAATGAGTGTCACAGGATTTGGGAGCAAATGTCCACAGGACACGCCACTTCTGTCACTTAGCATTGAGCTGCAGTGAATTTGTTGTCTCAAGCTGAGAGAACCAAAAGCTGGAGCGATCCTCAAACTGTCTTCATTGCTCCTTTTGTTTATAAAATGATCTAATAATTATGAGTGTTGTGTGTCTCCAACTTTAAGTATCTAGAACACACTAGAAGCGTCTTCATGTTTCTCTTTTTCTCTAGTGCCTCTCGAGGTTTAGACTAAGGGTTTGTGTGGAGGGGCTCCTTGGTGTATTCCTGAAGAAAGTTGCTTGATTCCTGTTCACGAGATTGCCATTCAAATTCAGCCTGAGCAGAAATTCTGTGAGACTCTTATCTCCAATAAACCACCAGAAAACCAGAAGTGGAACAGTGGTCCAGCGAGTAGAGCTCCAGCTTTAAGAGAGAAAGACGAGCAGGATTCACAGGTCTGACCAGGAAGGAAAGCCTGGGAGGAGCTTATGTCCAATTAATGACCAGATGGCTGGAAGTGGAGCTGTGGCAATGGTAAATCCTTAGCCTTGGGAAAAACAGCTGAGGAATGCATCAGGCACTGGGTTTAAGCACTAGTATGGCCACAAAAAATTTCAGTGCCCTACCTACTTATTCTGTATACTACCTACCTGAATGCAAACAGACCTTATGCAATGCTTCTCCTTTTATTTACTAATTTATTTTTCAGATATGCTCCTTGTGTATACTGCATCATTCTCTTCATTTCAGGCCCATGGCTTTTCTCTTCCAGGGTTCCAGGCCTGGGTACTTATATGATACACTGACGCTCTCAGCAGCCTTTATTTAGATTTTATTATGAGGCCAATGGAGGAACAGTATGAAACCAGGCAGGAGAAGAGAAGATCAGGTTTCGTAGAAGTAACCAGTATTCAGAAAATTAAACCTGGGTATGTAAAATGGCAGCATACTTATGTAAAAAACTACCATTAAGAAAAAGATGAGGGAGCTGGGAATGTGGATTATTGAGAGAGTGCTTCTCAAGCATGCAAGAATCCCTGGGTACGATTTCTCGGTAGTACATACACAGAATAAGCCAGAATTGGGACTGTGGCTCAAGTAGTAGAGTGCTACAGACAGTGCCCAGGCCTTGAGTTCAACCCAAGAACTGGCAAAGATATACCGAGGTGTTGGGACTTCATCTGTCCCACAAAAGAAGGACAGGGTACGAGGAAAGGTCAGTGCAGCGCTCACCCGTTCCCTAGCCTCCCTCATCCTGGAAGACAATCAGACACAGCAGGGAGCCAAATCAAGCAGGAAGAAAAACTTGTTTATTAACAGAGAGCAGCACTTTTTAAAGCCAAAAAGGGTGGTTGGTGCCACGTGTGACTGCTGCTCAGCACAGTGACTCAGGGCCCAGTGGCAGGATGCCTGCCCTGTGCCCTGAGAAGTCCCACCTGGGAGAGCATCTGTCCTGCCTCCAGGCCAGTTCAGACCTGCAATTGTACACAACAACCCTTGTTTCCTCCTCTAACAAGCAGCTCAATAACCAACCACCATGGGAACCCAGTCTGAGAGGCACAGGCACAATGAAGGGGAAGCTGCCAAAGCAAGCGTTTGGAAAGGAGCAGAGATCACAGCAGGCAAAGCAGCCATGAGGATGTGTCTGCAACGAGTCCTTAGCTGGGTTCAGGAAAGAGAGGCCAGTGCATGTGGGCGGGGCACTGCCATAACCAATTTGAACATCTAATAAAGCTGCCTCTGGTGGATAGATGGCTTCTGATTTGACATCGGCAACAGAATAAGGGGCTGCAAATTCAATGAATAGTCTCTGTCCAGAGAAACAAGGTCAAACGCTTAAGTTTCTGCACTTCCAGTGGTTCCTGGTATCTCCAGCTGAGTGGACACCTTTCTGTGGCCAGTAGGTGCCACGCCACCTTCTGCGGAGACTGTGTGAGAGATCGTGTTAGACAAAGAGCTTCAAGGAAGCATGCCTGCAGGAAGGGGGTGTTGGTTTCTTTGTTGCTTTGTATGTCCCTCCAGCCCCACACACACTATAACCCCTGCTTTCACTGTATTTGATGTCGGTATAATTAGTGGAGGGGAATGGAAAAAAGAAAATTGTTTAAATAGGGATACGAGTGGACCAATTGCAACAATGAGATGTACAAGTCCTTTTGTCGAAAAACGAACTTTACCACTTGGGGGGGGAGGAGAACTCGGTGGGGGAGGTGGAGTGAGATGGGAAGGGCTATGAAGGGGAAACAAAGGAGAAGGCTACAATGCTTGATAAGAAATGTACTCATTATCTTGCCCATGTAAATTTAAACGCTCTGCATAGTATTTTTACAATAATAAAAAAATTAACAATGCACATAAAAAAGAAAAACGAAGGGAAGGCTATGTTGCTTCATGGTTCAGAGTTTTAGTTGATCTTGGCTGAGAGACAATAGCCAAGATTAACACATGATGGTGATTTCGGAGCAGAGAGAGAACTCCTGAACAAGTGTGTTTCTCATTTTCCCTCCTTTGATTCTAAGTTCTAAGACTTCAGGATAGTGCATGATCAGCATGTGTTTTTCCACTTTAGCTAAATTTCTCTGGGAACTCAGTCTCCCATACACCTAGTTGTGTATGTTATTGCTCTCCTGCATATTTTTCAATCCAACCAAAGTGACAATATGACTTAACCATTTCATTTGAACGCAGCACCCAAACACATCTCCTTATACAAAAACGTTCCACTTTTGTCTCCAAAAGACCTACTTTCCTGTTCAGACAGTAGCATAAATGGAGAGCTAACAGAATGCATTGCCCCTCTCCAAAACTCTGTAGCTTTGACTTCCAACACCATTCAAAATTCCAGCTTCAAAATGTCCACAGAGACTCAAAGAAAATTCTTAGCTGAGAGTTGCCATGAAAATAAAACAAAATAGGGCTGGAAAGGTGGCTCAGTGGTAGAGTACTTGCCTTGCATGCATGAGGCCCTGATTTCAATTCCTCAGCACCACATAAGCAGAAAAAGCTAGAAGTGGGCACTGTGGCTCAAGTGGTAGAGTGATAGCTTGAGCGGAAATGCTGAGGGACCATGTGCAGGCTGAGTTCAGGCCCCATGATCAACAAAAAAATGTAAATATATTTTTTAAAAAAGCAAAACCAATTATATGCCAAGTATAAAGTCACATGCTTTTAATTAAAGCTACTCAGAGTGAAGACAGGAGGATCACAATTCTAGGGAAGCCTGAGTAAATGCACTAGACCCTATGTGGAAAACAAACTAGGATAGTCCAGGTTTAAGTGGGAGGGTATTTACTAGGACAGTATGAAGCTTTGGTCCAATAAAGAAGAGGAAGAGAGGAAGAGAAGAAGAAGAGGAAACAAAGAGGTGGAGTAAGAGGAAGGAAGAAGAGGAAGAGGAGAAAAAGGAAGTATAGAAAGAGCAACAATGAGGAGAAAGAAGAGAAAGGAAGAAGAGGAAGAGGTTGACAGAGAGGATGAGGAGCACCATATCTTCAATATATAATAACATAGTGTAAACATTCCTATTCCTAAACAAAAGAATTGGAGAAAAAGGAAAAAAATGGATCAGTAACTCAATTAATGGACAAAGAATTTGACTTGAAATTTCTTAATCGAACAATGTGTAAACAGACAAAAGCATTAGCACCTGTAAAATCACTTATAAAATAGAAATGAGATGTCATTTCATACTCACCAGAATGGGTAAAAGATGTGCATTAGAAGGTTTGACAAGGATGTAAAGAAATTGAAGCTCTCATACATTGTAAAATAGCACATTCATCTTGGAAATTAGTGTAAAAATTCCTCACAAAGTTAGTTATAGAAATACCAAACAGCCTAGAAACTTTGTACAGCCTAAAAACTTTGTCTATAATTTTTATACACTTAAGTTCAAAACAGCAATATTATCCATGACAGCCAAAGAATTGAAAAAAAATTCACGCTGACCAATAGGAAAACAGATCACAAAACATTTTATACTCATGAAATAGCCCATTATCAAGTAAAAAAGAGAAATGGAGAATTGATATTAGTGGAAACACTGACAACAGGCTAGATGGAAAGAGCCAGAACAAAATAACAAATAAAATGATTTGATTTTAATGAAATTTTTGAATTATCAAAATCAGGCATAACAGTTTCTTTGGGGTTGGAAGTCTAAGGAGAATTCAGAATAGCTGCAGACAGGTATGAGATTTCTTTGTGAATGATGAATATTTGAGAATATTCCAAGGTGATGATGATTGAATATACTTTCAGAATACAAAGAATCCCTAAATTTTATAGAATTAATTTAACAAATATAAAATTTTTCAATTACACATAAAATGATTTTTAAAAGGGATACTAGATAATCTTTAACCAGCAAAAGTGTTCTACCATGAAAGTAGACATAGAATATAGCAAAGTGGTAGAAAGCAGGATCACGTAAAAAAAAAAATCAATGCATATGCTACAAAATTAAGAAAAATCAGAGAATAAGTGGTTGGGAGAGATGAGTGGAAATGTTAAAAATGGATTAAAGTGATCAAGATGCATTGTATTCACAAATTACTTTATTGAATGGCAACTCCTTTCTTCAACTATTCAAATAAAATATTTTAAAAACTAGCAAAAATAATTAATTAAACAAAAATAAATGATGAATAGATAAATAAAATACAATAAAATAAACTATAGATCTATAACAATATAGGCCAGAAATTTAAAACACAAACAAGAATAAAGTAGTTTTGTTGGTGCTTCTAGATATATAAGGTAGAAAATTTTGACTACATCTAATTTATTGAGTTCTTTTGTCAATGGCATTAATTATGCCAGTAGTAAAAATAATCATGAAGTTCTGAAATGAGCAACACAGTATCTAGGATATTACTAATTACTAATGCAAAGAGATGCAAAGAAAGATAATGCAAAGAAAGATGGAATAGTATATGTTTGTATGATTAGATAAAATGTCAGAATGATGTCTGTATGCAACATAGATATCACAGAAATAAACAATAGACATTTAAATGTATAAGCCAGTGTATTACAACATGATTACAGCAAGTAATTTATCTTTTTTTTTCTGGAAATGAGAGAAAAATAAAAGCAATAGTGCATAGTACAACAGTCAAAAACTACCAAAAGTGGTCAAAGTCACAAATACTACTTTTAATCCTATAATAGGAAGGTGAAGTCACCCTAACAATCACGTGTGGGAAGATAAACCAAGACTGCACTGAATTCTCTATACTCACATTTATACAGTGAAACATGACCACACATTCTTTTAATAAACTCAGCACCACCTGATGTTTATTAACACCTGCCTATGGTTTTCTAAACTGAAAAACTGGACCAACATCATTGCATTGCTATAGATTAATTTAGTGTTAAATAAATTGGTTTGCAGAGTTTAAGCAAATGGTATGAATTCAACAGTACAGTACCAGAATTGTATACAACATACCAATTTTTAGCTTATTTTTGGAATATGATCTTGTGTTTATGCTTAGGCTTTCCTGGATTGAGATCTTCCTATCAAAGCTTTCTACATAGCTGAGATGACAGACAGATGCCAACTTGACTAGCAATTGTATGAGATGTGATCATTGTTAAGTCTACAGGGAACCTACCACCTATGCCCATCTCCTTCACCAGTCTGAACCCAGTAATCACCTGAATGTCCATTAACTAACTGTGTGTCGGAAAAGGATCCTTGGATCTGAGATTACTTCCTCCAAGTCTATTTTCTATTGTGACTTACTCATTTTAATTTTTTTCCTGAAATAGTCCAGGGGCTTAAAATAAGGATCTATGCACTCTCCTGAGCTTAATGTTGGATCAAAGGCTAATAAACACCATATATGACTAAGCTTATATTAAAATGAAATGGTAAATTAATATATATGATAAACTGATAAGAGAACCTACTAATGCTTGTGTGTGTGTGTGTGTGTGTGTGTGTGTGTGTGTGTGTTTTATAAGAGCTCACTTTTAATACTCTATTCACTATAAACAGTAGAAAATTATCTAGGATGTTATTTTTAGGATAGTAAGTTCTGTAGAATCGGTGACATAAGCTTCCACATTCCAGGATCTTGAACGTATTCTGTTCTTGTTTGTTGAACCATGAGCTTTGAAAGCAAACTCTCCTATATCTGAATTGCCAACAGGGAAGTAGCAGTCTAACACTACATACATATCATTGAATCTCAAGGTAATAGGTTTTTTTTCACATCAATAAGATAATTACAAAAGGGATGAACACACAACAATTAAGTATCTAGAGTGAAAGGGAAACAAAAAAGTAAGCTTTTTTTTGGGGGGGTGGGTCCAGTTGTGGGGCCTGAACGCTGGGCCTGGGTGCTGTCCCTCAGCTCTTCAACTCAAGGCTAGTACCGACCACTTGAGCCATAGCACCACTTCCGGCTTTTTTTCTGCTTATGTGGTGCTCAGGAATCAAACCCAGGGCCTCATGCATACAAGGGAACGCTCTAACACTAAGCCACCTTCCCAGCACCAAAAGTAAGCATTTTTTAACTCCATATGATAATTTCACAGGGGATGAAAGAACTACAATTAAGTATCCAAAAAAGAGCCATCACACCTTCACAGCATCCTGTTATATTGTTACAATTGGTAGCTCTTGTTAACTTCTCAGTATGCCTAATATATAAATTAAGCTTTGCCATAGTTATTATTGTGAATATCTTAGCCTATCATAGTATTCTTTTCATTTGTAGACCCCCAAAAGATGACTTACTTCTTCTATTTAAAGACATGCCTTCAGCTTTAGTGTTCAACCATGCATTTTCAGTCTTCTCAATTATTAACAGCTCTTTTTCTGAGTATATGTTTTTTCCCCTTGTTTAGGAATTGGTACTAAATGTTAAAGAATCCAATCTAATAGAAAGTGTAAACACCCCTAAGCTCTAGGAGAGAGGTGTTTGGTTTTTTTCCTCCCGGGATGGATAACAGGACCTATTAATAAAAAGGCTGCTCTAGAACTTTGTGTCACTGAAACTAGTACTGCTTTATTGTTCTAGCTGTTCCTGGGGCTTGAACTTAGGGCATGAGCTCTGTTCTTGTGGGACTTTTATCTTCTACCACATGACCACAACTCCACTTTGGTGGTTAATTGGAGATAAGAGTCGCTTGGATTTTTCTGTTCGTCCTGGCTATGCATTATCCTCAGAACTCAGCTTGCTGAGTAGCAAGGATTACTGGTAAAACAACAGGGTCCACTGCTTTAAGTGTTGATTTTTATTGTTATTCTGAGCTCCAACTCCTTTCAGGGTGAAAAGCAGTCACTGGGGATTCAGTTTTGCATGGGTTTATTTGTATAGCAATTTTTAAATATTTATTTGCTTTCTTGTTACATTGTTGCTACTTTATCTTACCTTCATTTAGTATTGGTGTCTACATTTTACATTTTATTATTACCAACATATTTCATGAAAAAATGGGATTACTGCACCGAGAAATTCAAATTAGTACAGTATTAGTGGTTTGCCTCATTTGAGGAAGGTTCTCTGCCATAGAGTTCCCAACACATAGATATTCTCTTCACTTAGAACACCAGGCTACCACTGAAAAAATGGGGCCTGACAGGAAATTGGATAGCACCAGGGGGGTATCTCCAGATAAGGGAACTCTTAGCCACATTCCAAAAACTCACACTGCCATCGTCAAGATCAAGAAACACACCAACCCGGCCCAGAGGCTTCTCTACATAGTGAGGCAGCAGTGGGGAGGTGGTAAAAATGGTGGAAAGTGTGTTCTCTTTCACAAACAAAAGGAGGAAAAGATCCTCAGATTCAGTGAGGTTGCTTTCTATGGAGGAATGCCTAGTAACTCCCAGGGCCCAGGTGGAAGAGTCATCCACACTAACCTCCCAGTAATGTTTCCCAGAGCTGAAGACTTGGCGTCCAAAAGCAGTAAAGTGGAAGGACTCTTCAGAATTCAAAACTGCATAGGGCTTGTCATGTCCAACACAGCTCCCAAGATCTTGATTCCGCGTAGCTTCATTGAAAGCAATCTCCACCTTGTACTGGCTGAGCCTCTCTATCAATCCAGGAATGGGAGGGGCACTGAGCTCTGGCCTCAGAGGAAGAGGCAGGAAGAACAAGACTGACTCACAGCTTTCTAGGGTCAACTCTACATCCTGAAGCAGGTCTACATCTGGCTTCTGGTATGTTTCGATCAGCTTCTGATACATATTCCTGAGCTGATGTTTCTTCTGAAGCATTTGGGTTTCCCTTTCTCTGAGTTGCAGTAACATGGCTCTTCCTTCATTGATCAGTAGCTGGGAATGGTGTCTTTCCTCCTCCTGGACACCCAGCTCTAAAAACAGCACTCTAAAAACATCCTTAGTCATGCCTTGGAATAGCTTCACATACCAAATCCATCGGTTGATGAGTCTCCTCTTCTCCTGTAAATTGTGCTGGTTTTCTTGAGTCTTTTCCCATACAGCATGCATCTGCTTTGAAATCATCTCCCTCTGCTCCTCAGCAGCCCTTTCTATGGGATGGTGTTTGTGAGCCCTGTGCTCCTGAGACTCGGAGCAGCTCCTACAGAGCAGGGCCCTGTCTACCTCACAGAACATCTGCTTTGTCTCCGTGTGTGTCCCACACATGTATTCCTCAGAGCTCAGAAAATGCCTGAGGCTGGCTCTTCTGGCAATGGCCACCAGGCTCCTCAGAACCACGTTGGTTTTGAGGTCTCTCTGCTGGCTTGGTTCCCTGCACACAGGGCACGTGGCTGGAGTCTGGGTCTCTTCCCAGCAGAGGCAGAGACAAGGTCGACAAAAACTGTGCCCGCACTCTAGGGTGACTGGCTCTATGAAAGTATTTATACAGATGGAACATCTCAGTTCTTTCTGGAAGGCTTGGGCAGTGTCAGGGTCCATCATTCCTAGAATCTAATGAGGTGCTGGTGGCTCACCCGTAGAAGCCTAGCTACTCAAGAGATTGAGAGCTAAGGATCAAGCTTTGAAACCGCCTGGGCCACAAAAGTCCCCCTGACACAGACTCTTATCTCCAATTAACCACTCCAAAATCACAAGTGGGCTGTGGCTCCAGTTGTAAAGCACTAGCTTTGACCCAAAGTGGCCCAGGGACAATGCCCAGTCTTGAGCACAAAGTGACCCAGCAACACTGCCCTACCACTGGGTTCAATCCCTGCAACCGACAAAACAATACCACCACCACCACCACCAAACCAAGGAGAGAAGAATTAAAAGAGGAGTAGATTCTCTCACTCTAATCCTCACCTGGAGTATCCAAGCTCCAAATGGCCTCAGTCCTGCTGATGTAGGATCTTCAGCAATGCCTGAGTCTCAGACTTCCACTCTATTTATACTGAAAGAGGGTTGGTCCAGGAAAGGAAGTCTCTGATTGGTTGCTTAGGGAAGCTGATTTACATATCAATAGGAGCTGGAATTTACATCCTAGCAACCACACCTTCACTTCCTCTTTCAAGGACCTACTTCTTACAATTTGGTTAGGTTATTTGAGTTAGGTGCAATGTAGGTTTGTCCAGGATTGGAAAAGTTTATTGTGTTTGTTTTATTTTGTTTTGTTTTGTTTTTTACTTCTGTGTATGTTTTATAATGGAACTATGCATTTATTACTTTTCCACAGGACTGTAGGCCATATTACTGACATTATCCACTGTATCTTGTGGGTCTTCAAAAGTAGCTGAGTTCGTATTTCTTAACAGGTGATCATCCTATACTTTTATTATTTGAAATTTGTCAGGCCTGATGTTGGGCTGGTACTTTACCACTTAGGCCTTGTCCTCTCTGTGTTTGCTTTTGTTTTTGGAATAGAAACTTGTGTTCATTCTTAGGATCTCCTTGACTGAGTTCTTCCAATTCACAATTTGCACAAAGCTGAGATGACAAGAATTATCTCTTGCTTGAGTTGTGATCAGGATTAAATCTGCCCACAGACCAGCCCCTCCCACCTTTCCCATCACCTGCCTGATTCATACCAGTAATCACGTGACTATCGTTGATCACCCGACTATGAGGGAACAAATATCCTAGGCTCAGAGATCACTTCCTCTTGTCTATTGTCTATACTGACTCATCCTTTCGATGTTGTTTTTCTTGTTGTTTGTCTGTCAGTGCTGGACTTGAACTCAGGGTAGAGGATCTGTTCCTAAGCTCTTCTTCCACTCTATTTCTCTTATCTTTATTTCAAATATCATTTATGCCTTTTTATTATAAAATGATGTGGTATTATAACATATAATTTAATAACTCAATGCCGTTTTTGAGAATGATCTAAAAATTATCATAGACATAAATATACATATATATACATATAACTATATACATTGGATTTCAAGAGCACATTATCAATATTCAATTTGCTATAAATTTTATCCTATCAGAATATTCTCTTTAGGGTTATAGGTTCTGTAGTTTCCCTGGCATAACCTTTCCCATTTGTGATTTTGTTACTATAATAAATTTTGTACCTTTCTTGATGTTGATCCACTAGCTTTGAAAGCATAATCCCCTATCTGAATTGTCAGCAGAGAAATAGTAGCCTAACACTGTGTTTGCATCTTTGACACTCAGGCATTGACTCTCAATCTTTTTTTATTTTTATTTTTATTTTTTTTAAATATTATTTTATTTTATTTGAGAACATACTGTACAGAGGGGCTACAATTACATGGGCAGGATAATGCATACATTTCTTACCAAGCATTGCAACCTCCTCCTTTGTTTACCCTGCACCTCCCTTCCCAGTCTCCCCCCTCGCCCCAACCAATTATACCCCTCTCCCCACCCCCCCACCGACATTGTAAAGCTGGTTTTGACATGACATTTTGTACTTCTCATTGTTGCAACAGGTCCACCTGAATCCTTAAACAACTTGTTTGCCCCCATCTCCTCCACATGTTATACTGACATCAAATATAGTGAAAGCGGGGGTTACACTGTGGGGGAGGGACATACAAAGCAACAAAGAAATAATCTTATAAATGCGTTAGAAACATATGCATGAAAGAGAGGAAAACATTAAAATACATATTTAAGGGTTCATTTTCCTAACATCACATTATCTGACCTTTTCTGCTTGACTCATACCTATACTAGATATTGCAAATAAGGGAAACCATGGGACCTATGCTTCTTTGGGCCTGGCTTACTTCACTTAATATAATTTTTTCCAAGCCTTTCCATTTCTTAACAAATGGGGAAATGTCATTCTTTCTGATGGAGGCATAGAATTCCATTGTGTATATATACCACATTTTCTTGATCCATTCATCTACTGAGGGGCATCTGGGTTGGTTCCATATCTTAGCTATGGTAAATAATGCTGCAATAAACATAGTTGTGCTGGTAGCTTTAGTGTGGTCTTGTTTGTAAACATTTGGGTAAATGCCCAAAAGTGGGATTGCTGGATCATAGGGGAGATCTATGTGAAGTCTTTTGAGGAACCTCCATACTGCTTTCCAAAGTGGTTGAACAAGTTTACATTCCCACCAACAATGAAGTAAGGTTCCTTTCTGTCCACATCCCCTCCAGCATCTGTTGTTAGAGTTCTTGATTTTTGCCGTTCTAACTGGAGTGAGGTGATATCTCAATGTTGTTTTGAGTTGCGTTTCTTTTATGGCTATTGGCCATCCTTCTTTCTTCTTCAGAGAAGCTTCTCTTTAAGTCTTTCGCCCACTTATTTATTGGGCAGTTGTTTCTTTGAGGATTTGTTGTTGGGTGGTTTAATTTTTTGAGTTCCAAGTATATTTTAGATATGAGACCCTTGTCCGTTGTATGGCTAGTAAAGATCTTCTCCCAATCCCTGGGCTTTCTATTGATCTTGCTAGCTATGTCATTTGCCCTGCAGAAGCTCTGCAACCGTATGCAATCCCATTTGTCCAACCTTTCTTTGATTTATTGTGCTTCCGGGTCTCTATTCAGAAAATTTCGGCCTGAGCCAAGGAGACCTAAGGTTTCTCCTATTCCATCCTGTAATGTTTTCAGAGTGTCTGCTTTGAGTTCAAGGTCTTTGATCCATTTGGAGTTGATTCTGGTGCAGGGTGATATATAAGGATCTAGCTTTAGTTTTCTACATGTAGTTAACCAATTTTTCCAGCACCATTTACTGAAGAGGCTGTCTTTCTTCCATTCTATTGTTTTAGCTTCCTTATCGAAGATTAGATGGCTATAGGTCTGTAGGTTCATTTCTGGGTTTTCAATTCTATTCCATTGGTCCTGAGGTCTGTTCTTATGCCAATACCAAGCTGTTTTGATTACTGTGGCTTTATAGTAGAGTTTGAAGTTTGGTATTGATATTCCTCCAGCAGTGTTCTTTCCGTTGAGGCGCGTTTTTGCTATTCGGGGTCTTTTATTGTTCCATATGAATTTTTGGATTGCCTCCTCTATTTCCTTGAAGAATGAGGGTGGAATTTTGATAGGTATCGCGTTGAATTTGTAGATAGCCTTGGGAAGTATTGCCATTTTCACGATGTTAATCTTGCCAATCCAGGAGCATGGGAGGTTTTGCCATTTTTTAAGTTCTGTGTTGATTTCCTTTTTCAAGATTTTAAAGTTTTCATCATAGAGGTCCTTCACTTCTTTGGTTAAGTTAATTCCTAGGTATTTTATTTTTTGTGGGGCTATTACAAATGGAGTTGCTTTCCTAATTTCAGCCACACTTTTCTCATTGTTGGCATATAGAAAAGCCATTGATTTTGGGGGGTTAATTTTATAACCTGCTACTTTGCCAAAGTTTTGAATCAGCTTGAGTAATTTGGGAGTGGAGTCCATGTCAATCTTTTTTAAAATTTTTCTTTTTAAAAAAAATTTTGTCATTATTGCTGCGGAATTCTGGGTCTGCGGGAAACCTCAGCTCTTCAGCTCAAGGTCAGCCCTCAACCACTTAAGCCACAGCACCACTTCCAGCTTTCTAGTGGTTTATTGGAGATGAGTGTCTATGACTTTCCTGCCCGGGCCAGATTTGAACTGAGATCTCAGATCTGTTTTCTGAGTAGCTAGGATTACAGGGGTGCACCACTGGTGCTAAGTATTGTTTTTTTACCTTCATATGATAATAACAGCGGGGATGAATGCACAATAATTGGGTACATAGAGTGAAAGACAGACACCAACAAAGAACCATCACAACTGGACAGCAAACTGTTGTATTGTTACAATTGTTGGCTATTGTTAACCACTCTGTATGCCTAATGGGTAAATTGAGCTTTGCCATTGTTATTATTAATCTCTTAGCCTGAATTAATGTTCTCCTCATTTTTACCCCAAAAATTATTACTTATTTTTTCTGAAGCCATTCTTTCATCTATAGTGTTCCACCCTGCATTTTCTTTCTTCTCCATTATTACCAGCTATTTCTCTAAGTATTCCAATTGATTTTATTTTATTTTAGTTTTAGAAATTAGTACTGAAACTTAAAGAATCCAATATAATAGAAAGTTTAACACCCCAATGATCTAGTATAGAGGTGTTTCTGTTTTTTTCTTCCCAGGATGGGTAACAGGATCTAGTAATCAGAAGTCTGCTATACAGCTTTGTGTCACTGAAACCAGTACTGCTTTTTTGCTCTCGAATGTACCTGGGGCTTGAACTTAGGGCATGAGCACTATTCGTGAGGGTTTGTTGTTGTTGTTGTTGTTGTTTGCTTTTTTTTCTCCTACTACTTGGACCACAGCTCCACTTTGGTGGTTAATTGAAGATGAGTCTTTTGGACTTTCCTATATGAACTGGCTATGAACTGCCATCCTCAGAGCTCAGCCTACTGAGTAGCAAGGATTACTGGGAAAACAACAATGCTCACTGAATTAAATGTGTTTTTTTTTTGTTTTGTTTTGTTTTTTGCTGTTATTCTGAGATCCACCTTCTTTCATGGTGAAAAGCAGTCACTGGGGACTCATTTTTGCATGGGTTTATTTTTATAGCATTTTTAAAATATTTCCTTGCTCTCTTGTTGCATTGTTGCTACTTTATCTTATCTTCATTTTTTACATGCTATGTTTTATTATATGTTACCTCCATGTTTCATAACAAAATGGGATTACTGTGCATAAAATTCAAATTAGTACAGTATTAATGGTTTGCTTCATTTGAGAAAGGTTCTCTGCTATAGAATTCCCAACGTATAGAATCTTCACTAGTAGTGGTTTATCATTGGAGAAAAAGGGTCTGACAGGAAGTTGGAAATAGCCAATAGCGAATCTCCAGAGAAGGGAACTCTTAACCACATTCCAAAAACTCACACTGCCATTGTCAAGATAAAGAAACACCACAACCCCAAGAAACTTCTCCATATAATGTGTCAGCAATGGGGAGGTGGTAAAAAAAAAAAAAAGTGTAAAGAAATTCACCCAAAGAGGAGGAATAAGTCCTCTGATTCAGGGTGGTGGGCCAAGAAAAGGGTTTGTACCTGAGTTCTCATTTAGGGAAGTTGATTTACATATCATCTGGAGTTGGAATTTCCATCCTGTAAACCACAACTTTAACTTCCTCTTTCATGGAAATGCCTCTTACAATTTCCTTAGACAGTGACAAGGGTTGTTTATTTTGCCTAGGCGAAAGTTAAATTTGAACAGGATTGGAAAACTGTTTTTTTTTTCTTACCTTTTTGTATCTTTTATTTTTGTACTATGAATTAATTACTTTTCCACCATACTGTAGGTGAATTTTTATCTTGTGATTTTGAAAATTAGCTGAGCTTTCATTGTGGAGTTATTAGATGACCATCCAAGTCTTTTTATTTGTAAATTGTCATGCCCTGCTTGTCTGGTGCTTCACAACTTGAGCCATTTCAATCTTTTTATTTTCATCGGACTTCTAATCTCATAAAAAATACTGTATTAATTTTCTATTGGTAATGTAGTTCCCCAATTTTAATTTGTGCAAGAATTCTGAACTGATTTCAAAAGTGAAGGACATTTTAAAGTAATTCATTAAAAAGCTATGAATATGGATCTGTATATAATTCATTACTTTTGTTTAATTTTTCACACCTCAGTTGTAGAGTATGCTCAAAGGTGATTTTTACACTGATCTTTTTCTTTGAGGAATTTTTTTTTAATTAAGAAAATATTTTAGAGATATTAATGTTAGTTCAGCTATTTTTCTCCTTCATAAGGAATGTGATTTTAAGTTAATAAACAGAAAATCTAAGACAGATGATACATTTGGTATTTCGATCAATTTGTGTAATTACTTTTTAATTTAAATACTGAATAGTTGTCTGAATTTTCAATTTATTACCTGAGTCAAAGGTATATCATTACACATGCAGAATCTAATCCATTAAGTAACATATTAGTTTGAATTTTATTTTTTAATTCAACAATAATATTCAAGAGGTATCATTTCAGTAGGTTTCACTGAAAAATTATTAAGATATGCCATATGTATAGATATTTCATAATTCTATATTCTTATTTTTGGATTACATTTCTGTAATCCATGAGTCTGTACTCCAATTGTGTTAGACTTCCAATTGTTCATCTCATATCTTTGCTTTGTTCCAGGATTTCAGCAGTAATGTTTTCTTGTTTTCCATGGTTTTTATTATTTTTTTTCATCTCACTATCACCGTTGTAACTTTTTAACAAACAAAAAAGAAAATTCACTATTGCCCAGCTCAGCATTCTTTACATTTTCAAAAAGCCAAGTGATGCTAGTGACATACAACATACATCATGAAATGATTGATATAATGTATACAATATGGTAATATCAAAATATTGCATAAAATGTAAAATATGTATTGTTATGAAATTAAAATACACTATTATTAAACTGTGACATCAAACATTTTCTATTATTATCATAATATAATAATATAAAACCGTTGGGCTGGGAAGGTGGCTCAGTGGTAGAGTGCTTGCCTTGCATGCATGAGGCCTTGGGTTCGATTCCTCAGCACCACATAAGCAAAAAGAAAAAAGCCGGAAGTGGCGCTGTGCCTCAAGCGGTAGAGCGCTAGCCTTGAGCTGAAGAGCTGAGGGACAGCGCCCAGGCCCAGAGTTCAGGCCCCACGACCGGACCCAAAAATAAATAAATAAATAAAATAAAACCGTGCCATCACTCTCCAACTTCCTTTGTAAAGAATTTACACTTTGTGGAAACCTACACCTGAGCCCCTTTCCTGGTAATGAATGGACTGTTAAATGTCTCTAGAATTTGGGCCAGCTCCCAGAAGCCTCTGGTATGTTTGGCTCCTCCCCTCTCTCACTCATTATAATTAGGCCTAAGAGTATGCCACCTAGTACTATGGCGACAAAGTAAGTTAGAGAACAAGAGCCCTATTCCCCAGCTGAAAGCCTCCAGGTCTTCATGCAAAAATGATCTCCAAGTTGTCATTTGTCTCAGTCCTGCAGCCATTATTGCCCAAACATGTAAGCTCAGATAGGTGCTTGAATAGCAAGCTGTTGTAGCACAATCTGCTCTGTAGTAGGGGTCCTTGAGATGCCAAGGTACCCCAGCCTCTCCTTGGGCAGTATCCACATAGTCTTCAAGCTTTAAATCTTTAA
Source organism: Dipodomys merriami (assembly GCF_024711535.1). Lineage (NCBI taxonomy): Eukaryota > Metazoa > Chordata > Mammalia > Rodentia > Heteromyidae > Dipodomys > Dipodomys merriami. The sequence goes on along the minus strand of NW_027206287.1, from coordinate 223,748 downwards.
AATCTGTTGCTTCTTCATAACTTCCCTCTTCCTGAAGCCTGAGAGGTCTGAGGGTCCCTCATCCGCAGGGGTCTGGATGGCTGCCAGGATCTTGTCCTGAAACTCAGGTGCCTTCATCTGTAAGAAGCAATAGCAGCTCCTTCTTCTCCTTCTCCTGGAAGAGCTGGTTGACACACTCATCTTTCTTCTGATATAGCTCATCCAGTACTTCCATCTGTTTTTATAGAAATCTAGGGACTCTTCAATGGGGCTGATAGGTTTTGACAGCTGGCTGCATCCATGTTGGAATTTATCCACTTGCCTCTAGTAGCCCACTTTTTCCAGGCAGCTTGTAGATGAAGCAGAATTTCAGGGTCTTCTTGGGCACTTGTGTGTCCTGCTTCCTTTCCCGTGGTTTCAACTTCTGGAGAAGAAACCCTACTGCTTCAGCTTTCTCTGTCTCTTGACTACCATATTAGCCAGGAACCCATAGTAGGTCTGTTGCTCCTGCAGCTGCTGGCTGAGCTTCACCTTCTTTAATTCATCAATGGATAAAGATAACAATCCCACCTAGTCTTTGGATTGTCTGTCCTCTAGGACAGTCACAACAAGTAGAATCACCCCCTTTCCTTTTTGCTCACTCCTCCTTCTCTATTGAAAGCCAGAAAGCTCAGCTGGGGCCCATAGCTGCTCCTGCTTCTGTCTGGTGGTTTTAAGGCACATCACAAGTGTTGTGTAATTTTTAATGGTCCTTCTTGGTCCTGCAACTTTGTCCAGCAACTGTGTCTGCTTCTGCAGGTGCTGCGGCAAGGCCTCATTCTTTAAGGTCAGCTGCAAATTGTAGGCCCTGAGCTGTTCACAGGTAGCTCTGAGCTCCTGCAGCTGTTCATGAAGCTCCTGAGATTCTGAGCCACTTGACTCCTTAACTCAGCCATCTCTTTCCATTCTTCTAACTTCTCCTCTTGCTGGTCCAGCTTCTTCCTTCACTTGGAGCTCTGAGTGCAGCACACGAGAGAGCTCCTCCTTCTGTTTCTTAGCCTGTGGAAGGCATCCTGCAGCTGGCCCAGCTGCTCTTTGATCTCTAGGTTATGCAAAATTGTGTATCTCATGGCCTCATTAATATGTAATCTTCCCATTGTCTTGAAGAGCTTATACAGATCCCAGGCCTTTTCCTGCTGCTCCAGTTATCACAGCTGTTCCTGGTGCTTCACATTTTAGAGACTGAGGCTCTAGTTTTCCTGCCTTTGAATGTAACACTGCTTCTCACATTTCTGTTGCTACTTCTGCAACTAATATGTCTTGGCTGGCAGCTGTAGCTTGGTCTGAGTTCGTCCTGCAGGCTGCTGCTGGAGGGTAGCTCTGCCAACTGCCATTGAAGTTCCACCATGTTTATCTCTAGGTCAAACACTTATCACACCCATTGCTCTTTCTCATCTCTCAGCTGGTTCATCTGTTGAACCTTGTCTTTCCTCATGGACCTCTCCAACTTCAGGTCCTCTGCAACATGGTGTCTCTCCAGGCTTAATTTGGTCATTAATTCTTTCATGTTCTCTAGCTTTCTCCAGCCATGCCTTCTCTCTTATTACCTTTGTTTATCTTTTGGTTACTCTCTTGGGGTAACGTAGGACTTCTGATATATTTTTAGTTATTCCAGTGTCAGAGGAAAGGATACTAGCAGGAAAGGAACCAGAGGAAGATTCCAGGTCTGCATGATCTTTGGTCTCACCCTTGGTTGATTTACAGTCCACAGTAATGATTGTTATGAGGTTACCTGTTTTCAGTTTTCGTTTTGTTGGTGTTAGTGGGTCCACCAGGTCAATTCCTCTGCAGATACTCTTGCTGTTATTTCTTGCCTAAAGAAAATTTTATTGTGCATGCATTTCTGGTTTGGTTAGATATCCCAGTAATGGGATAGGGAAGGTGGAGGGGCCACGTTCCAAAGCTTTCTGAAATCACTTCTATTCTTGCAATCACCCACTTCCTACAGGATCTCTGAAATTAACTCAGTCACCACATAGCACCTTTACTTCCTTCACCTGCTGGTAGTGGTATGAGCCAATAGAGGAAAATGCCAATGGTACTAGGCAGCACAGAATGTGGATGTGGCCTCGATTCTTGTATCTTATTGTTCAGCTAGAAACAGGTATGCATTGTGGGATCATTGTGATCCAGACACAGTGGGGGAAGTCACCCCATACCTGCTCTTACAGTCCTCATCCATCTACATATGTACTTGGGGAGCAGGGCAGCACCAGCTCCTGTTTGCCCTGCCCATCAAACCTGCCCACTTGGGCTGATAACTAGGATTAGCTCTAGTTGGGTGCCTCCACAGTGGTACTGGAGACTACTCAAAACAATGTCGTCCATCCCACAATTACAATCACCAAGTGATCTTGAATGGTTGTTCTCAGGAATAACCACTCAGGATCACTGTCAAAGTCCCTCTTATGCTGAGACTATGGAGGGATCAGACCCAGAGCTTAGGGGATGAGTGAGTGACAGAGAGTAGAGATACTGGATAATGCATCATTTTGCAGTCTATTTCCTCATATTACAACTTGGTCCACATATTTTTACATCACAGAAATACCGTCCAAATAATTTCCATCCAATCCTCCAGACTGCAAGACTGTGCTAGTCCCATAATTCGCTGACTCCTTACTGCAAGTTTCTAATCTGGGTCTGAATCTGTTCCCCTGCCCGCCAGGTCTCTATCCCACACCTAGCATACCATGTTCCCATAAGAGAGAACAATGGATTGAACCAGCCTTTGTCTTCTTAAAAAATTTTTATTGTGAAAATACCATACAGCGGGGTTACAATTACATGGGCAAGGTAATGAGTACATTTCTTATCAAGATGTGTTGGCTCCTCCTCTGTTTCCTCTTCCCATCCTTTCCCATCTCCACCGCCCCCCACGACCAAAGTTGTAAAGTTCGTTTTTCAACATAACGACTTGTACATCTCATTGTTGCAATGGGTCCACCTGTATCCCTATTTAAACGGTTTGTTTTTGCCCTTCCCCTCCACAAATTATACCAACATCAAATACAATAAAAGCAGCGGTTATGCTGTGGGAGCGGGGCATATGAAACAACAAAGAAATCATCTTATAAATATGTTAAAAACAATCACAAGAAAAAAAACAATTCAATACTTATAGTGGGGTTCATTTCACCTAAAATCAACTTATCTGATCTTTTCTGCTTGTCTCAGACATATACTAGTTATTGCAAATAAGGGAAACCATGGGACTTGTGTTTCTTTAGGCCTGGCTTACTTCACTTAATATAATTTTTTCCAAGTCTTTCCTTTTCCTAACAAATGGGGCTATGTCATTCTTTCTGATGGAGGCCTAGAATTCCATTGTGCTGGAGTCTACCGGCAACGAAAGGGAATCCTGAATTAGGGGGCGAGGATGCAGAAAAATAAAGACATAAGACAAAGGATAGGGTCGGGAGGTCTGCAGCTCAAGATTACAGCCCCGTTTATTTTTAATTTTTCCTATTATATACTATTAGAAGTCAAGAGGTAACATAAGGTTACCATAGTGCAGAAAAACAAGGAAAGTTTTAATAAAAACAAAGTGCAGTAAATACAAGACAAGATCAACTGATAGAAAGTAAAACAAATTCTGTAGACATAGCAAAGCAATCCCGGGCACCTAGTGTTTTTCATGAAAGCCAGTTCCTTATGCGTGCCTTTAAGTGAGCACAGGGGTCAAGATGACCTTAGAGCTTTACTGTGGACTCCCAACATCTCCCCCATCTTTGTTTGAAGAAGCGAACCTGCCTGTCTTAGGCTTGGTGGATCACCTTGTCTGCCTTACCCGTCATCGGGAACTTCTTCAGAGTAAAGCTGAAGGCCCTGTCTTAGGTTGGTCAGACTGGCACCCCCTCTTACCCGTCTTTGGCTACAGTTCCTCTCGGGGGAATTCATTTATATACAGCTTGATCTTATGTAGCTGTATGGCTAAACTCATAAGAGAGTTTTGCAGTGCACGTATAATACAAGGAAGGCATAGAAAAACTATCAGCAAAAGCATTCCCACACCGAGCAATGACATTAGCAATCCTTTAACATAAGTCAGGGAAGTGATATAGAGTTGAAATTGTTTAAACAGGTTTTTTTTAGCAGTTTTTGCCACGTTAGCGTCCAGAGGTAGGGCTTGTGTAGTACTATGAGCAAGCTGATTAAGATAATGAGCAGTTTGTACATTTTGTGTTAGTGCCACAGCAGCTGCCGCTGAAGAGGCAGCTAACAAAATAAAAGCCAAAACATCAGCTACAAGTAGCCCAACAAATCGATGAGGGCGCATTAGTTTTTTCAATTGGCTTAACACCTGAATGCCAGAACCTTTATACCAAGTTTTAGAAATATTTACAGGAAGCATAACAACAGATGGTTGTCTAACAATAAGTATAGATTCAGTTATGCCGCTATACAAGCAATTAGTAAAAGAACAATTAGAATAGGTGACATAAAATAATTAGCTCCTATAGAGATATTGAATGGTCTATACATAATGACATGGGGTGGTGATACACAACTCATAATATTTTTTAAAAGAGATGAATTGGGCCAGGTTATGTTGTTGAGTGCAGCCACCAGCATCCAAACATGATGTTGAGGATGCCCATTCATCCACCACAGTCCAAAATTGTACTTATTAGTAAGATTAGCTCCAAACCAGTCCATTAATTGAAATTTAGTTCCAGAAATATTGGTAACAAATGGCCTCACATGCCTGTACCTTATTGTATGAGGCTTTCCTGTAGATACTACTATTTGTGAAGAATTAATGCAACGGGGTATCATATAGGATGTAGTAAAATTTGCATGAACTGGGTACCCAGTTGGTAAAGATGTCATCTGTATATTGTACATTTGATTTTTGTCTGGGATCCAAATTTTATGAGTCATGGATATCATTATAATACAGCCTGGAATGGAGCCTTTATAGCTGGTGGTAAAGTAGAAAGGAGTTCCAATGTCTGAAGCTGAGGTATCTCCCATCTTGGTTTGCTGGATGAAGGGATCAGGTGTTGTACTGTATGCTGATCTATTGACTTGAATGAGTACTTCAACTCTCTCCCAAGTTGTAGGGTGCACAATCGGGGGATCTGGCACGTAAGCCCAATGTGTCAGGGTTTGTGTCATCAGAATGAGCCTCCACAATCCTAATGGAATGCTCAGGCAATCAGCGGGATTCATTTTCTTCCTGCGAAAAAACACAAACATATCCTCAACCCCATGTTAAAACTGGATCGAGCCCGTGCCAATCACCTGTTAAAGGATCCTTCCACTTAACTTGGCCAAAAGCTCTTTGCTCTCTTTTTTCCCAAAGTCACTGTACTGTGGAAAGTCCATTACAATCTAAACTTAAAAATTTAGTACAAATAAAGCATGAGAAGAATATTAACAGGAGAGAAGGGGTATAATTCCCCCCTTTTAAGTTAAAAATTTGGTGTTTTAACAGCCCGTTGGCTTGTTTAACAATTTCTTGTTCTTGAGGAATATAGGGAATATCTGTAGAGTGAAAAATCTGGTAAGATTTACAAAAAGTTTGAAAAGCTTGTCCGACATATCCCGGACCATTATCAGTTTTAATATGTTTAGGAAGTCCCATAAAGGCAAAGCAGTGTAGGGAATGAGCAATACTATGTTTGTTAGTCTCCCGGCAAGAGGAGTAGTCATAATAAAATTAGAGTAGTTATATGGTAACATGGACAAAACGAAGCCATGCAAAAGATGGAATCAGGCAAGAGTTTAGTCTACTTTTTCCATGGTGGAGGAGGTCAGGGTAACTATGTCGATTTCCTCCCCGTGACTGTAAGGCTGTAGCAGCCGCAGCAACAGCAGGGTCTTTCAGTGTCTCCAAGGGACTGTCACACCTTGTGCTATATTTCTACGCAGACTGGTTAAGGATACAAGTAATACCTAGGCTTGCCAGGCTGTGGCCCCACTAGTTTTTAAGACTATTTAGACAATAGCCCAGGACAAATTACCAAGATGACAAGCTTTTTAACTAGATAGTTCTTTTAATAAAGCTGATTTTCTAGGCAGATGTAGAGGGCTCAGGCCTGCACTACTATTTTCCATGTGTTTTTCTTCTGTCTATTTTGCCACATTTTTTTTATGACTCTGGTCCCTTATTCTAAAAAGGGGATGATGGGTGAAAATTCATCTTCTGTACCTTCTTCAAGCTGACTCAGGGGTGTTGATACTACCTAGCCAGGAACCTATAACCTTAGTCTATTTTAGAAAGAGATTACCAGGGTTAGATGTCATTAAGAACAATATTTTAACTTTTGACAAATGCACAGACTTTTTCTCCAGCTACAGCAGTGTAGCTTGTTTAGCACTCTGGTTTGTAAAAGCATCTTTAGGAATGTGACCCCTAGTGATCCTAACAATGGCTAAGTCACCCGTGCAGATGTTAATAGACAGATGTTAATAGAAATACACTCTCAAGTTTACAAACGATTTTCTTGAACAGATAAATTTCTTGTAGCTGGTGTTAGCTCAAAAGTTACTGTCAATTAGGGCTTTTGGCACATACAGGGGCTGGGATTTAAACCATCTCCCACATTTTATAACTTCACTTTTTAGTACTATCACAGATTACTAATGTTTCTGTCCCTACAAGGTAGGTAGTCATGGACATTAGGCATGCTTACAAACTATCTTCCCATGACATTCTGGCTCTGACCAATTTTTGAAGGGCCACACACAAATGACTCTAGGATCTGACATTTTTGCCATTCGAGCAGTGGCTTACTGCCTCTGGATGCTCCTCCATAGCTCTTGTCCCACGAATGTCTTCTCTACACTGGGATAAATGCCTCATCTGCATTTCCCTTAGCTGGTCGCTGGACTTGAACTCGGGGCCTGAGTGCTGTCCATCAGTTTTACAGCTCAAGGCTAGCACTCTGTCACTTTGAATCCCAAAGCAATTATTTTGGTAATCCTAATTTTTTCACTTTGAGGCAAATGTTAAGAACAATTTTACTTTTAAACTTTATATCCAGAAATACATTTCTAATTTTTAAGCCTCCTATTAATCACTTTTATTATTTTATATTTTAGTTTTTAGTTACATTTTTTAAAAATCCTTTAAAATCTTGAGGCCAAGTGTCACTCATTGTCTTCTGGATGCTTGTTTTAAAACAGATACACATTAAAACTTTTAAACTCACATGACAATTTTTCCTTAATGCAAGAATTACAATCACCATCACTGTGCCAAGAAGGTAAACTTAACACCTTTATGACTTTTAAAAACCTATCTTAATTGTAGAACATCACTGAAAGCAAGTCACATTATTCAAATACATTTTAACCCTCTTTTTAAGTCCAAGGGGCAGTTTTAGCAATACTAATCAGATCATCACATCATTAATTTTTTTTACCATCATGTTTCTAGTATATACCTGTAGAGAAAAAGAACAGAACAAAGTGGGCCACTTGGCCCCTCCTGTGGAATGGGCAAACACCTAATCTCACTCTAGGGTAAGATGAACTGCGTTTGTGCCAACTTGTCCTCTTTCACCATGTGTGGACTCCTCCCATGGCCTGTCCCACCATGTATGACCAGCTGAACTGAACTTTTGCCTGTTTACCCCTTACTCCTAAAGCTAGGTCTTTTGTTGGCTTTTAAATTTTTTCCTTTTCTTATCTCTTGGTTTTTTGAATGAAAATACATACTTTTAGACAGACAGGACAGTAATGTCTTTGAGAGTGTTAAACAAACTTTTATATTTAAACTTTTAATATTTATCCCCAAATTTTAGCCAAGAGAACTAAATTCCAAACAGCCAATGCATTTTGTTAAGCCAGATAACTTGATTACAGTGAAAACACCCTTATGCATTTTAAAATACCAGATTTTTTAATTTTTTAAGTTAAAGAATCCTTAAAAGGTCATTTAAAACAATGTGAAAATTCTTTAAAATTTTTGGTAATGTCCAAACCTGATAACCTTTTGAATTTGAAACTTAAACTCACCTAATTGTTACAGCATGCTGATAATTCTTATCTTAAACATGTTCACAAACACACACAAAACACACACAGATCTTAAAGCGCACAAAAATCAATCAGTTTTATGTACATTTAAAACTGGTACCAATTCTAAAACAGAACTAGACAAGACAACAACAAAAGGCTGAGTTGGGGGCTAATGGGCCCCCAGTTCATCCCTACCTCAGAAAACATAGAACAGAAAACACACCGAAGTAAACAAGACAAACAAGTGGCCACAAAGACAAAATCAGGTCTCAGTGAATGGGGCGACATCTCACCACCACTCACAAGTGGGACTCAAATCCACATACCAGGGGATTCGAACCCCCTCACCTCACCTCCGGAGGATTTTTCTTTTAGATTCCTGCAAACATTGACCCAGGGGCCTTCCAAGTTAGAGGAAAATTCCCAGTCATGTTGGGGAAAGGGAAAGAAGTCCCTAGCGGCCGTCCCCTCAGACTGACAGGTTCTCCCCCATATTCAGACCCCCTGGGTCAAGGCTGGAGTCTAAGGTCTTGCTGGTGTCACTTGTAGATGGTCAGTGGCATTTTCATCCGGCTGTGAGTTCTCCCTGCCAGCCCTTTTAAGTTATTGTTAGATCCTCCAGGTTTTTCACCCCCACCACCCCACTACTTCTGGATCCAGAGAGGGCGGAGGAGGTGGCTGTGAAGGGTAGAAAAAGGGGTCAGTTTAAAGTATAAGTAAAAAAGAAGGAGCTAGAGAGAAACAGATATTGAGGGAGTGTTAGCTAGTCTCCTCTAGGCTCTCACATCAGGATGAATCTGAGAAAAGAAACATTCCAAGAATTCCAGAATACATACACACAAACATTGAGACAAAACACATTTACAGCGTGCACATTGTAGACTGTCAGACAGAAAGTGTTGGACTACAGATGGGCCCAAATGTCTGCACTAGTGGATAGTTTACCCTGATGGGGATCTGGGGGATGGCTCCCACTGGCCCAGTTGGCTGTCTTATAGTGCGTCCGGCAGTACCTCTTGCCAACCCCAATACAGAACCTGCAGGCTACACAGATACCAGACAATTACAAAGCAGCAATGTTTTAACTTACAGGGCATTTGCATCATAGTGTCCCTGAATGTTTTTTGTTTTTTGTTTTTTTTGCTAAGTTTCTAAACTAATGGTTCCTTTCTCCAGGAACCAGGGATATACTTCCTCAACAAAGTAAAAGAAATATTCTAACTGACTCCGTCTAACTTTCACTGCTTGAGCATGAAGCACACCCTTGAGAGCCTGCACATATAACATGTGGCTGTTACCTTGCCCCATAATTTCTTACTCCCGACTACACTCTCTCCCACTCTCTATTTCTGGATGTCCTCGTACCTTAGCTGGGTCCTCTGCCATGATCCCAGGTTTTCAGTTCCCTGTTCAGGCCCCACTTGCCGGAGCCTGCTGGCAACAAAGGGGAATCCTGAATTAGGGGGCGAGGATGCAGAAAAATAAAGACATAAGACAAAGATGGGGTCGGGAGGTCTGCAGCTCAAGACTGCACACAATTTATTTTTAACTTACCTTAATATATACTATCAGAAGTCAAGTGGTAACATAAGGTTACAATAGTCCAGAAAAACAAGGAAAATTTCAGTAAAAATAGAGTGCAGTAAAAACAAAACAAGGTCAACTGGTAGAAAGTAAAACAAACTCTGCAGACATAGCAAAGAAATCCCGGGCACCTGGTGTTTTTTAAGTAAACCAGTTCCTTGTACTTGCCTTCAAGTGAGCACCAGGGTCAAGATGAACTTTAAACTTTACTGTTCGCTCCCAACACCTCTCTACTACTTTTTCTCTTCCTTTCTCTACTTTTCTCCTCTTCATCTTCATCCTCCTTCTTCTTCAACCCCCTCTTTCTCCTCATTCCCACCCCAGCCACCATGATAACCAGCCCTGTCTGCACCATGTGATCCTTAGACACACCCCAAGCCCAGAGATCAGCAGACACAGTCAGACCTGGACCCAGGCCTCTGAGACCAGAGCTAGAAGTGTTCCTTTGCCCTCATTCCTACACAGAGACCAGAGATGTGGGCTTGGAGCTGGGGAGAAGATACTGTTGAAACTGAATTCCCCATGAGGTGCTCAGAGACTCAGAGTCTGTACCACTTCCTGAGAGATGGAAGGAGGGGCAGGTCTTTGGAGAAAAAGTTATCTCAGAAGTGCCGTGTTCAGGCAGAAAAGCCTGGGCCTGTGTTATATAATTTGAGAAATAATGGACACGCAAGCCTGGTTCCTGATGGACATACCTGTCATCCTAGGTGCTCGAGAGGCTGGTTCAAAGCCAGCCCAGACAGAAAAGTCTTTGAGAATCTGTCTCTCAAATTACCAGCAACAATTCAGACTGGAGGTATGGCTTAGATGATAGATCGCCAGCTGTGAGCAAGAAAGCCAAGCAAGATTCTTTGTATGCTTCTTTTCATCTCTAGAGTGAATACAAGGCCCTGAGTTCGAGGGAGGGAGGGAAGAAGAGGAGAGCGAGAAAAAGGGAGGCCTTGGTTTCAAACAAAAAATGCAATTTGAATTTGTTTAATTCAGTTTTTTCCTTTCCACAGCCACCCCTTCATCCTCTCCCTTCCCCTGCCCACCCCTGCTGCCCACTCTCTTGTTGGTGAAGAGAGGGAGATCTATCCTCATGTCTTTGTTTCTTTGTTCCAAAGCCTGGTAGTGATGTGGAGACTCCACATACCCAGGGAGCCCTCCCCCATCTCCTACCTACCCTTTAGCTCTCAGACCTCCCTTAATCAAAGTAGCTTCAGGAGACACACCCAACTCACATCTCCCCAAAGCCAGCCCAGTGAGCCTGCCACCCCACTCCCACCCCAACTCACACCTGAACTCAGACTACCTTTGGGGTCCATGGGCATCAGAAAATGAGCTGTAATTGCTCTGTACTTAGCACCTTCATCTTCCCGGCGCTCAGCTGGGGCACCATGTATGCGATTTCACTCTTAATCAAGAGGCCTTACAGTCTGACTTCAGAGACTTACTTGCTCCACCATGCAGTAAATCACAGAGGCCTGGCAGAGAACTGAGACTGTATTTCACAAAAAGTGAAGGGAAGAGCCTGGCACAGGGAAGGTAGAAAGGGTGGCAGAGTTGAAGGCAAGACTCAAAGCTCAGTTGAATCCTGGGCTGCTGGGGAGGTCAAAGTAAAGAAGATCATAGATCACAGCCAGCAAAGCAAAAAAGCTCCATCTCAACCAGCAAGCAGGGCATGGCGGCTCACACCTGTCATCCCAGCTCTGCAGACAGCATCGGCAGGACTACAGTCAAGGCTGACCAGGACAAGAATGTGAGGCTCTACCTAAAAAGTAACTAAAGCAAAATGAGCTGAAGGCTCTGGTTTGCATCTGTCCTTCCAAAAGTGCATGTGTTGCAGGCTGACTCCCATGGGCCTGTGTCCGTGGCCCTTCAAGGTGGGGACGTTGAGAAGTGACAAGTGTCCCATGGTGTCATGAGGGTAGGCTACCGATGGTGGCATTTGTGGCTTTATCACAACAGGAAGAAACTGGCACCATGGCATGAGCCTGTATCCCTAGCTACTTCAGAAGAGGAGTTAAGAGGGTTGTGGTACGAGGTCAGCCCAGACATGTTAGTGTGTGAGACCCCATTTCAACCAGTAGCTTGGAGTGGTGGCATGCCCCTGGCATGCGGACACAGTGGAAGCACAATGGCTAGGAGCAGTGGCACGCTTGTGCCATCCCAAGAGATATGAGACAGTGCAAATAGTAGGACCACAGACCACTCCAGTGCAGGCATGAGCAAGACCCCACCTCGAAAATAACCAACCAGCGAGGGGCAGTAATTAAACAACACAGTATATCTAATATGTCTACTAGTTTTCCTTCCTCTTCTTTCAGAGTCTTTTTGATGGTGCTGAAGTTTGAACCGAGGCTTTTTGCTTGCTTCTTGCTGACTGACCAGTGCTCTACCATTTGAGCCATGCCTCCAGCCCAGATGTTTCTTGATTACATTGGAGATGGAGCCTCATGTGCCTGGTCTGGCTTTGAGACGTAATCTTCCAGATCTCAGCCTCCTGAGTACCTAGAATTATAGTTATGAGCTTCTTGCCCCTGGCTCTTTCTAGATTTTTGAGTAAAGCTCTGTTCTCTTGATCCTAAGGTCACATTCTTCCCCATCTTTTATTCTTCTGTCTCTTCCATCTTTACCCAAATCATCAGGAGAAAAGTAGAAGAAAAAGAACAAAGCTTTGGGGCTGGGAATGTGGCTTAATTATAGAGTGCTTTCCTAGCATGCATGAAGTCCTGGGTTCAATTCTTCAGTACCACATAAACAGAAAAAAACAAAAGTGGTGCTGTGGCTCAAGTGGTATAGAGCTAGCCTTAAGCAAAAGAAGCTCAGGGATAGTGTCCAGACCATGAGTTCAAGCCCCAAGACTGGCAAAAAGAAAAGAAAAGAAATTTCCTGCCCAGGCTGGCTTCACACTGCGATCTTCAGATCTCAGCCTTCTGAGTCGCATGGTTTACAGGTGTAAACCACCAGCACTCAGCACAAACACTTTAAATATAAACTAACAGACAAGTCGAGTTGTAGATTTACAGCAATGATATTACTAAGCAGCCACAGGTCCCTTGCAAGAACACCAGATGGGCAGGAACCACAGAGCCCAGCACAGCTCTCTCCACATGGCCTGTGTGGGAGCAGTTCCACTGGGACAAGAGGATGCCCTCCACTTTCACTTGCCAGGGGACCTGAGCCTGAGGCTCTGGAGGTAACCAGGGACTCCGCATCGAGACAGAAGGTAAAGGGAAGGTCTGTGCTAATCAAGTGTTCCATCACATCGTGTAAGACCATGTCAAATATTTGTCCAGTTATTTTTTCTTGTTTTACCATCAAGTGACCACCAACCCATGCCTCATCTCATGGGGGGGCTGCTCAGGAGCAACTGGACAGGTGGTCTCCCTTGTTCCTGTCCAGTGCCACTCTGTGATCCCCAAATGACCCCCGTGGCAAGGTGCAAGGTGTGTCTGATGAGTTCTTGTGTTCCGGTTCATAACCACAACTCTGTCATTGCCAAGATTTCCCACTACAGAAAGGAACAGCAGCCCTAGGCCTGGGTCATGAGGCTGCAAGGTCCTCCACACTAAAACTCCCCAAGCAATCACATGTCTGCTTTCTTGTAAATTCCCTCTTGTCCACTCCTGAGAGCCTCAACGACAAGCAGGCATCCCATGCTTCTATTTCCAAAGAGGAGCTGGGAGTGGAAGTCAGTCCACAGTGAGCAACAAGCACCTGGCATAAACCAGCCTTCAGCCGGTGAATATGCCAATAGCCCAGTTGGCTTCTCTACCCAGGCCCAGGTGCGCCACGGTGACTCTGGCCCCATGCCTCTTGTCCTCAGGCAGTGGTGCTCAGATCATCCATAAAGGCAGTGTCTACCTGAACCTCCAAGGTCTGAGCTAGTCAGCTGGGAGTCCAGGACAAACTTGCTCTCAAAAGATTCAGTTGGAAGTAATCACATAAGCCAAGTAGTGAAAGAACAAGGCCTGGGATGAGGAAGGTAAGGAAAAGAAAAGGAGGAGAAAAGGGAAGAGAAGTAGGAAGAAAGAGGAAGGGTAGTTGAAGAAAGAAAGGGAAGAAGAGAAGAAGGAGGAGAAAGCAGAAGGAAGAAAAGAGATGTGAAGAGGGGAGAGGAGAAGAGGAGAAGGAGGAGGAGGAGGTGGAGGAAGGAGGAGGAAGAGGAGGAGGAACTTTAATAAGCACACTATAAGATAGAGGACAAATGGAGATCTGAGCCAATCTTCCCATGTCTTGAGGTTTCAGCCAGTGACCAGAATTTTTGTGAATGCCCCCCAAGCCTCTAAGTGTGAGGAGAGCCACAATTATGCCATGTCCCCTCATCCAGCCATGTAGCCCTGGGTTCTCACTTTCTCAGAAACCTTGTGACACACTACACACATTGGCAGAGCTGTAGAGCACACTGTAGAGCACACCATCTCCACCCTGTCCCCAACCGTCACAGCCTAGAGATCACAGCAAGTCCAATGTGACGCTTCTGCTAGCTCCAGAGTGTCCCCCTCTCGGGCCTGCTCTGATCCCCCTCCTCTTCTCCACTTCGCGCCTCCCCATACAGCCTCAGGTCCTTGAGCTTGCTTTCACAGACAGTGTCGGTCTGCTTTTCAATGCTGTGACAAGATCTAAGGAATTGAACTCAAAGGAAGAAAGGTTTCTTTGGGTTTGTCTCCATCTGTGGTTGGCTGGAGCTATAGCTTTGAGCTGAGGTAGGCAGCACCTGTGGCAGCAGAAACACAAGGTGGAGAAAGGAGAGGGGAATGGGCTGGGAAAAGTTACTCCATTCAAGGGCACATCCCCCACCCTGTGGAGGCATTAATCCATTGATGAAGGTAGCAACCCTGGGATCCAATCCCCTCTCAAGGCCCCACCTCCTGATAGCTCACTCAGCTATGAGGTTATCAGTGGATGAGCCCGTTACTAGAGCCAAAACCCCATGATCCAATCCCCACTCAAGGTCCCGCCTCCTGACAGCCAATTCAGCTATGATATCATCAATGTATGCCCATTGGTGGAGCCAGATACTTTCTGATGAGATCCAATCACCTCTCAAGGCCCCGCCCCCTGACAGCCCACTCAGCTATGAGGTCATCAGTGGATGAACCCATTGGTAGAGACAGAGCCCTCAGGATCCAGTCACCTCTCACTATGGCCACCAGCTGGGGAGCAAGCCTTCAACTCAGGAGCTTTTGGGGATATTTCAAGTACAAACCATACCAGAGGGCATCATTGTTCAAGTACCCAAAATCCTCCACCCCACTTGGGATCCTCCTACAGTGGGGCACCCTAAATGGAACACAGTATGCCACTGTGGATAGCTGAACACAGGATCCAGGACTCCCTTACTGGAATGTTACATTTGCATAAAAACAGTCTGAGGTCTTATTATGGTTGTTGACAATCATTGTGTTTGTCTAATTGAGCTTGTAAGAACCAAGAGGTTCCCCCAAATCCTGACCAGCTGCTCTGATGGCTTTTAAAGCAGGAGCTCTTCTTGATATTCAATATAAAGAGACCATATTTCCTCTCCAGGGAGACACTAATGACAGAGAAATGTGATTTCCTGCTGCAAACTTACCAATCCTACTCCACCTCCACCAAGCCATGTGTCAAACCCTTGGTCCCAACAGTGCTCTTTCCCCTTCACCACAGTAACCACTTGCAGAAAACATCCTCCTCCATCCAGCTGTTTATTTTTTTTGTAATATCGATTTGTGATACTGATTGATATTCAGCTTTGGGTAAGGAGAAAGCACAGAGAACCCCTAGGATAGAAGTGTGGCTCTGTCACGAGTCAGCTCTGTGTTTTCTGCCAGTCACTTGACCTTGACTTGGACCTTCCCTCTCAATGAGAGAGGTTCCTCATCTGTAGACTAGAGATAACAAAAGCACACATTGTGGCTGTGAAATTCAAGGGCAAAGTGCATGTGAACTATTTGGAATGGGGGTCACACATCTGGTGGGTGCCCAGCAATAGACTGACCATTTGGTCCAATTACTTGATGGTAATTGAAAGGGAGAAAGGGGATATTATTTCAAAGTATTGAGATCCGTGGCCTGAACCTGGCCCCTGTCTATCTTGCTTCTCCTCTGACCCTCATTTTCCACTCTGCTAATGCAAGGTAACAGCAACAATATTCTGGTAGTATTGAGAGACTTCTATGACAACCAAATTAAATGTCCAACCATAAAACATACCTTCTTCGGTATGTTACTTTTATGCCTCCCCACTCAGAGTTCATCTCCTCTGTGGCCTGTCCCTTCTAACATCATAGGTAATGGTGAAATCCTTTTTCTCTCGGCTTCATCTCCATGTCCCACCAGTCTGTAACTGAGGAAAAAGGAGTTGCCACATGTTGAGAATCAATCTGACTCTATTTTCGGTTCTATATGATGAATATAAATGATTGGAAAATTTAAAAAACCATTAGGCTATTAAAAATAACTTCCAAGAACCATCTCTCAATAAATTATTTTCAGTCTTAAAAAACCCATCTTCAAAGAATATAAATGGTAATGCCAACCATCTGAGAAGTCAGTAATCAGATATAATGGTCAATTTCTCTGATATTATTGTCTAATTAAGCAATTTGGCTTTCGTGGAGATTGTATGTAACTGAGTCAGTATAGTCTAAAAGGGATGTAGAACTGATTTCTTTTGAGCTAAAGACAAAAAAGAATATTAAAACTTTAGTACAAGGAAGAATAGGTTACAATTTATGTTTTCTGCTCAATTGGCTGCTTTTCCAAAGCATAATTCAAGAGTTAAAAAGAAGCCTGACAGATGAACTGTGAGGGGAGCGGGACTCCATGTAGAAACTCCGACCCTGGGTAGGTACCAGTGCTCTGCATGGAGGACAGGTCTTGAAGCCAGTCTCAAGCAGATACCACAGGGGCCTGACATTCATTCAGAAGTATGGCTGTAACCAGGAGAGGAACTTGAGACAGACTTCAGTCAGCACCGTGAGCCTCAGAGTGATATAACAGAAATGATTTTAAATAACAGCACTTCCGTTGTCACTTTTCTTTCTTGGATACTTCTCCTTTTGGCACCAATGGATTTGTTGCTGCTGCTGCTGCTGTGGAGACAAATACAGGAGAGAGAAGTTATTTAAAAGGTACAGAATTTCATCTTAGCTCATGGTTTTGATCCTAGGTTCACCAGTTCAACAACTCTGGGCCTGCACTGAGGCAAAGCATCATGGCAGCACATGAGAACCTGTGCAGGGGGAAGCTGCTCACCTTATGGCCTGGGAGCAGAGAAAGACAAGGAGGAGGAGCAGGAGGAGGAAGGGGAGAGGGCAGGGAAACAATGAGAGCAATGAAAGCTTTCTCCATCGGCTGGTGGCCCAGGGAGGAGGAGGGAAGAGAGGAAAGGAAACATGTGTTTTAATTCCATTTTGGGTCAGCTGTGCTGCTGGCCCCAGGCCAATGAGTTTTACGTCTGACCACACTGAGACAGGTAGAAAGAGGGAGATTAAGAGCTCCAATGGAGACACCACTTGGTGGCTCTCACTTGTGTCAGCCTACAGCAAAATGACTGGGTCCCCCACATGCATAGCCAGAAACTGCAACACTCCCTCTGGCTGGAAAGGACAGTGGGACCACTGGGCCAAGTACAGTTCCCTGCATCCAGGACCTTTAAGGCCGCCTGGAGTGTCCTGCCATGAGGTGTTGGAATGTCTGAGCTAGCTAGCTAGCTATGTGAGCCTGCAGGAAGGTTACAGCCAGCACCGACAGGAGCTCACTGCTCAATGGCCATTCTGGAGCTCCAGCTACACTGGCTCATCATTGGCCCCATAAAACAAAGACACATGCACTCACCTATTTACACATGAGCAAAGACAGGTACAGAAAGATTCCATATCTGCCTAAGGCTGCAACAACTGGATTCGAACTGGCTGGATGCCACAATTAGTGCTTCCTGCTAAAGCCACACCTGCTGAAGTTATACCACTGCTGAGGCCCTACCCCTTGCTGAAGCCACACCCCAGCTGAAGCCACACCTCCTGCTGAAGCCACACCCCTAGCTGAAGCCACACCTCCTGCCAAAGCCATACCTACAGCTGAGGCCACACCCCCTGCTGAAGCCACACCCCCAGCTGAATCCATACCTCCTGCTGAGGCTATACCTACAGCTGAGGCCACAACTCCTGTTGAAGCCACACCTTCTGCTGAAGCCACACTTCTACTAATGCCATATTATCCACTGAAGCCACGCCTCTAACAAAGGCCATGCCTTTAGCTCATCTTCAAGCCACCCTAGAACTATGGAGCACAACAGTAAGGTTTGTAGAGGAAAATACAGCAGTTTCTAAAAGTCTTCCACTTTTTATCCAAACTCACAGCGATCTGCGAAAATGAATTACATGATAATTGGGCAGTATGTGTTTTCTGACTGGTAATTGTTGTAATTAATTCAGCCTCGGTGAAATGCAAGGAGTTAAAAAAATGCCTGGAAATAGTTGGAAACCCATTGTATGAGGGAAACACTCATCTTAATACAAAGTACTTAACCAAATATGACGTCTTCTAAAAAATCCTCCTTATGCGTTTCCAGCTGCATACACAGCTGTCAGCAGAGCAAGAGCACTGCAAAATTGCTCTACATCTTGCTCTAAATTCCTCTTGGTATGGGGAGCTCGTTTGGCGATAACCCTTCCCTCTGGGCTTGGAGGCAGTATTTCCCAAGAGGGCTCCATGCAAGGCCCAGGGCCACATGCTGTCTCATCGAAGATTCTAGAAACATCGGCTCTGACAGTAGTTTGGGGAGATCTGCCAGGAGAAACACTGTGCTGGTGTTGGGCAGCACTGGGTTCAAACCTCTGCTCAGTCACCCAGGACTGATACTCATTCTGCCAAGGAGGCTCCTGACTTTCAGACATAACCACACAGCCCTCTCCCAGGAACGCTGCTGGGATTTAGATTTGCTGTTCCAATGCTATTATCAGGGTCTGAACCAAAGATGACCCCAGAGGCTCATGGGACAAAGGCCTGGTTCTGGACGATAGGGTTTTGAGAGCGGACTTAGTCATAAGCTCTCATATTTATCCCTGGGTAACATTCATGAGTGGACACTGGAACTGAAGCCCTGTTGGAGGAGGGCGTAGTCACTGTGGAGTATCCTCCCAGCGTGGGTCTTTTTCCCAGAAACAACTTGTCTGCCTCTACTTCCTGGCCGCCAGGCAGTGCTCAGCTCAGCGTGGCCCCAATGTACCCCTCATCACAGGCCCAGAAATGAGACAGTAGAACTTGCCACCAGCGTCCAATTATAGCCACCCCCTGCTTAGTTGCTTTTTGTCCAAAATTTGATCACAATTGTTGAAAAAACAAAGCCACGATAATTTGCTCAGATATACAGCTAAAACAAAAGGCAAAAAAACTTTGTGTATTATTATTATTTTTTTTTTAGCATTTCCTTTCCTCCCGAAGACCACTGTTGGAGTGTGAATGCGTGAATGAACTGGTCTTGTTGGCCACACAATCACTGACAAGATGGAAACTTCACCCTATAGAAAAAGTCATGAAAGCAGAAAGCACTGGGCATGTGGCACAAGTAGTAAAGTGCCAGCCTAGCGAGCTCAAAGACCTGAGTTCAAATCCCAGGCCAAAGAAGAAAGGAAGGAGTGAAAGGGAGAGATAGAAAATTTGGTTTTATCACCTCTTTTGCCTTTTCTGTCCATAAATCCGCATTTAGATGACAGAGGTGTCTAGACACCTTGAATCCAGAAAATCCCCCTTTCTGAGAAGAAATCCCCCTGGATTTGGGAGGAGTGTATGAGGCAGTGGTGAGGTACAGGAGTACTGGTTGCTGAGCTCCTGGGCAGGTCAGCGTTCCTGGTCACAACAGGGATACACCTGCTCTGTCCACCCCAGTGCTAGGGTTGGTGTCTGCAACCTCACTGACTCTTGACAGAGACTCTGGAGGGTGGGGACAAAGGCCGGTCTTCCATGGCAGGGGAGAGGCTAGGACAAGGGAGAGACCTCTCCAGAGGACACAGCCCAGTACCAGTGAGAAGTGTACATGGCCAGCAAAGGGCCCATCAAAAGGGAGCCGGGATTCCTGAGGCTACACGGCCTGGTCCCTAGTCCCCTTGGCCAGGGTTCCCCGAAGAAGCAGAGCCCCTCACCAGTGTGGGATAGGATGGTGACGTGCAGTGACCCCTAGGCCGGAGTGCCAACACAGGACAGTGACCTACAGTGACTCCTAGGCCTCATGGTGTCCGCAAGCCTTGGCAGGGGGCCAGTCTAGCTCTACTAACTGCACATGAGCAGTCACAGCAAACTTGGGCATGCGCAATTGCACACCAGGGGCGTAAGTTCTACCTGTCAATCAAGCTTCCTATCAGTTCACACTCAGTGAGGGACGGTTCACCTGATCCAGACCTGAAAAATCTCAGCCAGGCCGGCGTTCCCTGCAGCCGACTCACTGTCTCTATAATAAACTCTTGAATGTGTTTTTCTCCATCATTTTCCTCACTGCACGTAGCAAAGCAGAGCAAGTATGCCAGCCCAGGTCTGTTCTCTCTTTATTTTTTTTTTTAATTTTTTAAATTTAATTTTATTTTATTTGTGAACATACTGTACAGAGGAGTTACAATTACGTGGGCAGGATAATGCGTACATTTATTAGCAAGCATTGCAGCCTCCTCCTTTGTTTACCCTTCACATCCCTTCCCAGCCTCCCCCCTCCCCACAATCCCAATCCTTCTCCTTCCCCCCTTTCCCCCCACCCCCGCACCCACGTTGTAAAGCTAGTTTTGGACATGACAACTTGTACTTCTCATTGTTGCAACAGGTCCACCTGTATCTCTTTAGAAAGCCAGGAATTCCTTCCTGGGAGCCTCAGGAAGGCCCCATCCTCACAACAGCTGCCTCTCATCTCCAGACAAACTAGGAGCACACCACAAACCTCACCCTCCTGCCACCAAGTCAGCAGCTGAGGTCTCACCAGATCTGAGCTGGGAGCTCCCTCGCAAGCAGGGAGAATGGATCAGCGTATTCTTCCCCAGCTGTCTCACTTGGAGCTGACTACAGTTCCCCCACACACACTGGAGTTGTGCGAATACAGCCTGCCTCTGCAGTTGTGGCACACAACAGCACCCAGTGGGCACCAGCTGTCTCCATGGCCTGTGCCAGCCTGGCTGGGGCAGAGAGAATGTGTTTGCCTCCTCCGCCTCCTCCCCCCACCACCCTGTACCTGGCTACATGTCATCTCTGTTTCTGATCAGAGATGTTCCAAATTACAGCCTGTCATATCTGCAGCACATTAAAAACAAGCTCCTCACTCTTCCGTATCTATACATTCTCATTCCAACTGTTCGAGAGAGAATGTGCTGGAGTTGCTTCTGCTTCTTTGCATTTGAACATCATCTCTTTTCTCCACATTCCCAAAGGCAGGGTCCTTGGTTAACATGCTGGTTACCTCTCCCTCCCTGTCTGCACCTACATGATCTAATCTGCCTGGGGCAGGCCGGTTGTTTGGCAATCCAACTTGGCGATCTAACCATTCGAAATATGTATTTTAATGTTTTCGTTTCTTTCATGCATGTGTTTCTAACGCATTTATAAGATTATTTCTTTGTTGCTTTGTATGTCCCTCCCCCACAGTGTAACCCCTGCTTTCACTATATTTGATGTCAGTATAACATGTGGAGGAGATGGGGACAAACAAGTCGTTTAAGGATTCAGGTGGACCTGTTGCAACAATGAGAAGTACAAAATGTCATGTCAAAACCAACTTTACAATGTCAGTGTGGGGGGGGAGGGGGGTATAATTGAGTGGGGGGAGGGGGGAGGCTGGGAAGGGAGGTGAAGGGTAAACAAAGGAGGAGGTTGCAATGCTTGGTAAGAAATGTATGCATTATCCTGCCCATGTAATTGTAGCCCCTCTGTACAGTATGTTCTCAAATAAAATAAAATTTAAAAAAAAGACAGATTAATTAAAGAAGAAAGGATTTTTCTCTCCTCCTTTCTCACCTTTCAAAGGCTTTTTGAATAAGAATCAACAGAAATCAAAATAAAGGAGTGAGAACACCCCCCACCCCTGTCAACCCCCAAGTCCATCCTAGCCCCCCCACAAGAGTGTGCTATTGACATTCATCTGCTTAGCTCCCATCTGACACCAAAAGTCAGCCCTCAGCCCTGGGGAATCAGAGGGACAGGAAGAACTTTGAATAGGATATTTATGAATTCCTCTGATACAAGCACAAAAGAGAAGCTGGACAGCTTTATTGATTTAAACATTAAAATTACATGTGCTTTTTTTTCATTTTCCCAGAGGTGATAATGTTTCTTATTTTAAATGTAGATTGAAATCTCAGAGACTTTCCACCAGCTCCTTGTGGTGATTACGAAAGATTAGTGATAACACATCTAATTAGTGTAGAGAGACATTAAAATCAATGGCAGCAGTGTGGAGAGTTAAATTGATGGACTCAGAGTGTCCAAGCCAAGATGGGCCTGCAGGCTGGGCTTTGCCAGGCCCCAGGCATGCTCCTGTCCCCAGGCTTTGTGGAGGCCTTCCAGGCTCCCAACAGTCCTTCTACTGCTTCCAATATCTGCGTTGCTGGAAATGCAAGGAAGAACAGAGCCCCGTTCATTGCCAGAAGAACACAAGCCAGGCCAGCAAGTGTCCCATGCTCAGAACCACGTGCTAGAGAGACCCAGATGGTCACCAAGGTCCTCCAGGGGCTGACCCCCCCCACCTTGACCCAGGGGTCAGGAGAGCTAGGGGGATAGAAGAGGCCCAGGGCCTTCTCTGACAGTAAGGATAGATGCGGACCTGAAAGGCTTGTTCCAAGACAGCTGTGCTCTAACTCTGCCACTTGTAGGAATGGCTGAACCACAAGGACTATGACACCACTCATGGGGACAGAGCTCTGGCTGGTCCTCAGATGCTCCCCATGGTATCCCTGGGACTTTGGGCCTGCCCAGCCTGAGAGGAGGTGGACGTAAGGCCAACAGCGCCACCGTGTGTCTGTAAAGAGCAACATCAGACTCTGACCAGATCAAAATGGTTTTTCAGTGTAAGAGAGATAGGAACTTCAAGAGAGGGATCCTAACTTCCTGAAGGAAAATGTGTTTTAATCAATTGCTTAGGGGAAATGAGAAATAAACTCAAGAATCTGGGGGGTGGTATGTCACACCTGTAATCCTAGCCACTCAGAAGGCTCACATCTGAGGATCGAGGTTCAAAGCCAGCCAGGGCAAGAAAGTCCTTGAGACTCTTATCTCTAGTGAATCTCCAGAAAACTGGAAGTGGTGCTATGGCACAAGTGGTAGAGTACTCAACTTGAGCTGAAGAGCTAAGGGACAGTCAAGGCCCAAAACTGACAAGAGAGAAAGAGAGAAGAAGGAAGGAAGGAAGGAAGGAAGGAAGGAAGGAAGGAAGGAAGGAAGGAAGGAAAGAAGGAAGGAAGGAAGGAAGGAAGGAAGGAAGGAAGGAAGGAAGGAAAGAAGGAAGGAAAGAAAGAAGGAAGAGAGGAAGGGAGGGAGGAAGGGAGGGAGGGAGGGAGGGAGGGAGGGAAGGAGGGAGGAAGGAAGGAATTCAACAGAGCTATACTAATAAAACAAATAACTCATAACTGCCATGTGTGCCATTTACCCCTGCTGGTCTCACACTGAATATCCTCCTGTCTCTACCTTCTGAGTAGCTGAGACTACAGCTATATGTCACCACACCTAGCCCAGAACGAGAGCTTTAAGAAGATAACAAGGAAGAAGTGCGATTTGTACTGTGAGCTCTTCACTACATCGTCCGGTATAATCTGTGCCTAAAGAACAGAGCAATGCAGTGGAGATGGCTGCTGGGTGCTTGTACCTCACACCTGGCATCCCAGCTACTCAGGAGACTAAGATCTGAGGACCTTGGTTCAAAGCCAGCCCAGGCACTTATCTCCAATTAGCTGTGGCTCAAGAGGTAGAGCACTTGCCTCGGGCAGAGACAGCACCTAGGCTCTGAGTTCACTTTTCTTATTTCCAACCAAAAAGTTTAAAATGTCTGAGGAAAGCTGAGTGAGAAAGACAGCGTTTGCCTCTGCAGCCAATCCGACTGAAGTGCATCCTGTGTCTCTGCTGACAGGGAGAGAATGATGGCAAACCCAGTCAGTCCTCTCCCTACTATCTTCTGGTCCCTTCTTTAAGTGGGGGCGATTCCTAACCTCCGGCACTTCTCCTGAACAAGGATGTGTACTCTTCAGGCTCTGAAGCTTGCCTGCCTGCCTGAATGTGTCCCTGGGAAATGAGCCACAAAAGACTCTGGAGGAGCAAATGTTCCTGCCTGTGGCAGGTGGGAACAGAGGGACAGGGAGCGCTCTTCTCTGTTGTGTTTTAAAACACAAGAAGTTTGCCATCATTACAGGACCAGATGCTAATGTGCTTCATGGCCGAGGTTGGCCTGAGCAACCAAGATCTTGGCCGGTTTCAGGATGAGGCTACAACCAGCATCAGGAGAAAACAGGGCATGGTGTCAGTTTTCAAACAGGCCAGAGGATAAATGTCTTGTGTGTTTTTTTATGAAATTGAATATTTTTTTAAAAGCATACGCAGGGCTGACCATGGTGACTGACTCACCTGTTATTCCAGCTACTTGGGAAGTGGGAACAAGAGGATCAAATTTCAAGACAAACCAGGACAGAAGAGTCTAAGTCCCCCATCTTGACCAGTGGCTGAGTGTGGTGGTGCACATATGAGTAATCCCAGCCAAAGAGGAAGCACAATGGGCATGGTGGTAAACACTAGGCATCCCTAGCAACACAGGCAATACGTGCAGGAGGACAACCCAGGCCAGGCCAAGCCAGGCATAGAGTGAGACCCTACCCGGAAAATAACCAGTACACAAAGGAGCTGGAGGCCCCTGGCTTAAGTGGAAGAACACCACGTCTAGCAAGTGTGAGGTACTGAGTTCAAACCACAGTGCTGGCACACACACACACACACACACACACACACACACACACACACACACACACACACACACACACACACCTACACCTCAAGAATAAGTTCTGGTGTAATTTTTGGAATGGAAAGAAAAATAAAAAGGGGGAAAATTCCTAGCCTTGACTTCAATTTTTCTACAAATTGGTCAAAAAGAATTGCAATTACTGCATATATAGGAAGTGGTAGAAACAAATCTTTCCTTTTAATACAGACCCGACCCCCACTGCAGATGCACAATAAAATCTATGTGGAGGCAAAAAAAGCCATCCATTTACATCGCTGTAAATCTGAGTATTGTTTCCTAAAGGAGACAGGAAGGGAAGGCTCAAGGAAATAAAATTTATTTAGAGATTAATGTGGGTCCAGAGATTTGACATTGTTCATGCTCCACAACATTTGTTCCAGCTATCATCAGTGAACTCAAGTTTCCCCATACACTTTAGGCTGGCCTTTGCTTGAAGTGTTTGCCCTGCCTCTTTGGGAACACCAAATTTATAGTAAATGCGTCTTGTTTCCATTTTTATTTCCTTAGTTGGAAACATATTTTCCCACATCTTGGAAACTGCAAATTACCATTTGTGTCTTTTACCCACTACTTTGACAAAGGTAATCAGCCTTCATCTTATTGATTTGTAAATGCTCTTGATATATTATGATCACACTTGATTTCTATGATGGATGCTACAAACAGATGACAGCCCAGATCTTGCTAAGCTATTTTTTTTCTTTAGTCTATGCTGGTGATTTTCCAAACTAAAAGTTTTTAAACATATTAAGTTGTCAAACTTACCAATCAGGGGTTGAAGGTGTGGCTCCATCGGTAGAATGCCAGTCAGTGAGGAAAGTGCCAGGTTCTAGTCTCAGTCTCAGACTTAAAAGAGAAAAAGAAAGTTACCCATCCATATTTAAATTTCATGTTGGACTAGAACATAAAAGTAAGCACATATATTGTTCCAAGGTTTCTATGCTTACCCACATATATATATATATATATGAAGTATATGTACATATATATGAATATATACGAATTAAATATATTAAATATATACAATAGAATTACATTAAGAATAATATTATGTCTTTCTCAGGGAAACAAGTAGCCTGTGGAATGAGTCAAGCTCAGAGGACAGATGTGGAAGTCAGATCTAAAATGTGACCATCCCTGAAGGCACACACTGCACTACAAACGCACTTGCACAACCGCACTGCTTACGCAGGGAGGATTTCCACGGTGTGACTCCTCTGAACAATGAGCTGACAGTCTTCCAGATGAAAGCTGCAGAGCTGAAATATGTCCTGTCTGAGGGACTGGTACGAGGGGAGGTGGCAGACAACGTGAGAGGGAGGGTGAGCACAGATCATTCTGGAACCCCACTTGCTCCTCAGCCCCAGTCAGCATGTAGAGCCTCTGAGGCCATCCATGCCTCAGTGGATCCTTGAGAGTAAAAGGTGGCTGTGGCTGTGGCTGTGGCCGTGGAAATGGCTGTAAGTCCATCAGTCAGGTAGGGCGGCTGTACCCACAGGGTTCAGCTCCATCTCCTCCCCAAGCACCAGATAAGGCTGTGGAAAGCCAACCAAGCCTCCCAGTCATTCACCCCTACCTCAAAGCGATGGGAAATGAAGAGGCCTGAATTACATCCCCATTTTGTTTCCAGGGAGATGAGGAATTCTGTCTGTCCGAAGGAATTGGGGGTGTCCCATCCCAGCATCCCAGAAGCAACATTGCTCACTGCTGTAGAAGATCTGGGGGTCACAGCCTCCTAGACATAAAAGCAAAGAATCTTGGAGCTCCATTCACTTGGGCCTCCCAACCTAGAAGCCAGCCTTGTGGAAGCAGTGGCCAGGCCAGGCCAGGCCAGGCCAAGCATGGACACGGACGTGGAGGGTCCTTGCACCCCACCATGCCATCATCCTTCTTGCATGGAGGGTGAAGGTCGTCAGGAAAGCAACGTGGAAGTGCACCTTGTCCCTGTCTCTGCGTCTCATGGCTACAGGACTGGAAAGCTGTATAAACTCAGTGTCAGGCCCTGGCTCAGATTACACTCCTGCCATTCCAACTGCTCAGGAGGCTGAGGTCAGAAGATTGCAGTTCAAAATCTGCCTCACCAGAAAAGTCTGAAAAACCTCATCTACAGGATAACCAGCAAAAAGTGGGGCCAGAGACACGGCTCATGTAGTAGTGTGCCAGCCAAGCAAGAGCAAAATCCTGAGTTCCAAGTCCAGCAGCCCCAAAGAAGAAAAAAGAAAAGACAAAACACCAGGACCATTCAGAGAGTGGTGAATTACTTTCCCAGAAAGTGAGAGGCCATGAATTCAAACCCAAGTCCTGTCAGGAAAGAAGGAGGGCTGGGTCACATTGGACAGCAGGGATTTCCACTCTCCTGATTGCCTCAAGGTGAACACAGGCGTGGGGGGACGAGGCCACACTTGTCCTGATAATCCCGCATCTCATTTTCTGCCCCATTTGCAATGCAGGTTTGCAGGTGTGTGAGTGAGCGGGATGCCTGTACTCAGATTTCTGGTCCTATTATGTAGAATGCATGATTCCAAGCCAGGAACAAGGCTTAGAGAAGATGAATGCAGACTTGGGGTTCTCTGAGTCATAAACCTGCTTGGGGGAGTCATGTCCTATGGTTCTGTGCTCATTTCCACCTCTCCTCATTTCTCTCCCAATTTCGTTATGATTTCCTTTCGGGCCCTGTTCCCTACTGGGCCTTAAACGTCATGCCCGGCTCTCATATTTGTTACTGTGAGTCAACAGCGGAGGGGAGGTTTTGAGTACTGGCCTTGAACTCATTGGATACGGTCCCCAGAAAAATATACCTCACTGAGAACCAAGCTTCAAAAGTATGTGGGGTGTCTCTCTGTCCCCAGGTTGACACTGGCCATTTCCCAGGTCTCTCAGCATCATGGCATCAGGGAACCCAATGGAGAATGTCAGCAAGGTTGTGATAGGTGGGTGGAGGACCCCAGCCGACAGAGCCATCACCTCAGGGCAACTCACTGACTGATCCACAATCCCGGCTGCTGGGCTGGCTTCTGTCTCTCTGAGCACATGAATACCAGCTGAGCTTTCTTCCTGCAGCATCTCCGTGCTGAGGCTGGAGGGGGGGGGCGGACTTCATGCTTGCCAATTCACTTGTTAAATTCACACCAAACACCTCACAATTCAAATTTCCCGCAGATCTCTCCTTCTGGTTGACCCGTGGCCTTGAAAGAAGGAGCTCGGTGTTGGCCAGACACAGTTGGATGAGGCTTCCCTGCATGATAGAGAACAGTATTTTGCTTCTTGTTTTGAGCAGGCTGATCTACCCCAAAATGAAACACGAGGGGACCCCTGGGAAGCAAACCCTATTAGTGGTGACAACTTCACTTGTTCCATCTGACCTTGCGTAATACACCCCAAAACACACAGTAGGTCTACTGACCCACCCTTGACTAGCATAGCAAGGAGCACACAGTAGGTCTATTGGCCCACATGAACTGAACTTCCCAAGAGCACACAGTGAATATAAAACATTCAAAGACACACAAGGGCATAGTATGCCCAAGCCCACACTAGGTCTATTGGCTTATCCCTGAATAATATACCCAAGAGCACACAGTGCGCCTACTTCAACCAAAAACACACAGTAGATGTTCTAACCTGCCCTTCACACCCAAAAGCACACACTGGGTCTAGTGACCAAGCCTTTCTTAACACAACCAGGAGCACACAATGGGTCTCAAATGCATAAGAAAGAGTACACAGTGTGTCCAGACTGGAGGCCAGCCTTCAAGACTGAAGACCCTACACCATTCCTGGGCCATGTGTGGATGGGTGTTCGGGGTTTTGAAAACTCAATGTAAGTGCTACTCCAGGGGTGAAAAGGGCCAGGAAAGCTCACTTCCTCCAATGCTCAGTGGAGCCACTTCCCTGCTCTGTGTCCAAGGGGAACTCTTCCTCCCGGGGGTCCGGCAAGGAGCAAGCACCCCCACCCCACAACCTAACACATACGTTCCCAACCCATACCACCCCAGCCTCCCTAACCATCTCCCCATTTTCCAGCCAACTCCATCCTTGCTCTGATAGCCCCACCACACTCCTAAACCATTGCAGGATCCCCAAAACAGAGTGTCCAAAGGTTTCCCTAACACCTAGCCATGAATATCCACCCATGAGCCCATTAGAGATTATGAGAAACCCAGCCATATCCAACTCCACACTGCCCGCTGCACTTGGCAGCATACTCCTCCTTTGTCTGTCTGGTTTCACCAGCTGACCCCGGCCACCCCTGTTTGCTGGGACACATGGGTGGAGAGGAGGCTCCCCTGGATTTACAAAGCCAAGATCTGAGGCTCCTGGAGGGCCCTGCCCCTCCCCTCCAGGAGCCCAGCTTGGCAGTCCCCGCTGCTAGATGGAGGGTCCCGTTGCCTTGACAACCAGTACCGAGCTGCTATTTCGGGATTTTTTCTCTCCATCCTTGGAGCCCCATGAAAGCAGGAAATGCCATAAGGCATTTGTGTGAGTGTGTGAAATTTTCAGCAAAGCGGCATTAATAATGTCATGGGGTACCTTACCATCTAGGGCTCTCCCAAGATGGGCAGGCAGAGACAGGATGCCAATGGCGACATTTCACCCAGCCTGTCACCTCAAAAGCCACTACTAATGGCGACAGCCAGGCAGTGTAGTGGGAGTTTGTTCCTGGGGGAACTCCCGGCCCCCATCATGCCATGTTCTGTCATAATCAACAGCTGCTATGTGCCTGGTGAGCATTGTACAGCAGCACCATCTAAGCCTGGGGGGCAGGGGGTTCTTCAGGACCCTCATTATAAGAACATAATTTCCACACAGTCCCTGGGAAGAGAGGCAACTGTGCCTTCCTCCACACACTCAGCCATCACCTGCCAGTCTGGAAGGAGCCCCAGGGCCCCACCAGGAACAGCGAGATGCCCAAAGCTTTGTCCTGATGACACCCAATGGCCCATAGCACTAAAATGGCAAGCCCATCCAGGCGGCAGGGGAGTGGGGGCTGGGAGAGCTTGGGGACACAGGGATCTGAGGGCCAGCTGAGTAGCAATGGTGACAGATAAGCCATGTTGGTGTTAGAATCGATTTTCATAACGGCTTTTGCATGATCCTGTAATACTTCTACAATCACTCTGGAGTCCAGCATGCTGTTCTCACCATGTGACCTGTGTTTTCCAGCTCCCTGTGGCTCTGCAACAGACTATCCCAAGATGGAGGGTTGCTATGGCTTGAACAGGTGGGGAGGATAGGGGGGAGAATGTTGCCTTTTAGAGGCGGAGCCTCCTGGATGGTAATTAGCTTATGAGGACCCTCCCTCATGGATGCATTAAGGCTGGCCTTGGAGTAGTGTGGGTCCCAGAAATGGATTTGTTCGCAGCCACCGCTGCCCACTTACTTTGCTCTCAAGTAGTGGATATGGACAAGGCCAGGTCAAAAGGGTGGTCCATTGTGGACACATGGAATGCCTGATGGGCAGCATCTCCTGCACTCCAAGTTGGCACATGCGCTCAACATCACAGAGTTGCTAGCTGTCCTCTGGTGGCTCCGGGTAGAGTGAGGGCCCCAGCTCCTTTCCAACGGGTCCCATAGGCCACCTGGGCGTCCTCATAACATGCATCCAAGGACATTTGGATGATTTTGATAGCAAGATATAAAAGCTGCCATTGTCTTCAGATTTGGGCCCAGAGGTAGGTCTGGCACTCCATGCACATCGTCTATTCTTCATAAGTTTCCAAGGCTCAGACACATGGGAGCTACCAGAGACCCCCCTCTTTCCATGGGATTCATCTTTAGTCAGTGTGATCACCTTTAATCTAGGAATCCCCTGGGAGAGCTATCACCCACGAGGAACCTTCTTTGGGCCTCTTGCCAGGGTGACACCCATCAACTCATTGTGCCCTGCTCCTCTCACCATGCCAACTGAAGAGCTGAGCTGAGAGTAGTTTTTTAAAAATCCCCAGGGTGACACTGCTAGGAATGGGTGGAGTCGGGATTGGTCTTCCCTGCAAGTGTCCGGGCGACTCCCCTCCTCTCCTTTCCCTATACAAGTCTGTCGTGGAGATTGCTATGGCTGGTTGTCTGTGCTGACATTCGCTGCCCCCATTTCCCTGCTGACCTCCTGCCCTCCTGTACTCCTTCCCCCGCCCCATCTGTGCCTCTTGAATCTGCCCCAAAGCCTCCCATTTGCCCTTGATTCTCAGGCCAAACTTCCTCCCAAGCTCTCCCAGCATCCTCCCAGCAGGGCCCCATGGTCCGCCCAGCCATGTGGAGGCCTGGCATACCACCTGCCATGTGGTGGCTCACCATCAATGTCAGCCTAGCACCAACACATCTGCCCCAAGCCCTCACCAAAAGCCAACTTGCTGGCCTTGAATTCAAACTTCTAACCTCCACCTCATGAAGATCTTTTCTATTGCCCAAGCCAAACAGCCTAGCTGCGCACTTTTCTGTCATGACAGACTTCCCAGGTCCCAGGGTCCCAAGAGATGCCCTCCACTAGGGAGAGTCAGACATCTTTGCCCTGCAGCCACCACCATACAAAGCTAGCATGAGTTGAACCAAAGGATTTCAAAAATCAATGCCTTTCCTTGATTCTCACTGCATCCCTCTTACAGGAATGTAAAAGCTATAAATGACTTATGAATGCATTTATGAGAGGTACAAGATGCAGATAAGGAAAGCTATCATATTTACTAAAATCCATAAAGCAAATTCAGGATGTAATATGACGTCCCCAAAGTGTAACAGATAATTTGACACAGTTCTGCTCTCTGTTGATCTGTTTCAACTCTGAAATTGCATGCATATTTTAAACAGTCATTTACTGGGTGCCAGTGGCCCATGCCCATAATCCTAGCTGAGATCATGGCAGCCCAGGTGGAAAAGTCTTTGAGAAGCTATCTCCAAAACAGCCAAAACCCAGGCTGGAAACATAGCTCCATTAGTAGAGCACCAGCCTTACAAGCAAGCTGAGCAAGTGCAAGTTCTTGTGTTCAAGCCACTTAATAAGGAGAGAAATCAGAATGTGATGCCCTTTTTGTATAAATACTAAATTATGAAAAGATTAGTCACTTAGTTGTAAAATAAATACTGGATTCTTTATAAACTGTTGGGAGACAGTGCATTATCAATCAGAAAATTTTGAAAGAGGAACCTCATCCACTTGTAGGATAAAATCAACATTACATATAGGTGAAGACATACATGTAAAGTGAAAACCACAGGCCTAGTGTAGCAGCACATGCCTACAATCCCAGCTATATGGATGGCAGAGATAAGAGTATCACAGTCCAAGTCTGGTCTCAGACACAAGCATAAGACCCTAGCTGGAAATCAACTAAAGCACAAAATGCTGGGGACCTGCCTGGCAAGCACAAAACCCCAAGTTCCAACCACAGAAAGCCTTTCCAATAAAAACGTAAAAACCAAAAACTCCAAGAAGGTCACAGGTGCCATTAGGGAATTAAACAAACTTTCTAAACAATATTGGAACTCCTCCCACCCTAAAATTAAAGATATACATATATGAATGATGAAAGGAGTGAAGTTGATTGACTTGTCTGCATGAATAACCCCTTGGCATAACTATTTTAAGATAACTTTAATAATTAAATATGTATGCCTACTTAATTATGTAAAAATGTAGAACTTCACCATGTAAGAAGGACCTAAAGGAAGGTGATTTGGGACTGGGAAGAGCTTTTGTATACAGATGGGGGACACAAGGTGAATAACTAACTTGCAAAGAGCTCTGGGTAATTCACAGGAACCACTATACTTCAGAGGGTAAACATGGAGTTGGGCAGGAAATGGGATGGCACATGCCACTAGTGAAAGAGATGTGAATTCCAGTGGAACTCTGTGTCATCAGCACCTGGAATACACTGACACCCACGGGGGAAGAAAGTGCTGCCCCACCTACAAGGTGCTTCTATCTCTGAGAAACGCCACCACATGGCATTCATCACAACATTAAAATTAAGTATCTTGAACCCAGGATTTCCGCTTTGAGAAGCCATGACACAGAACTGAAAATAGTAATGGATTTCCAGCCACCTTCTTTCTGTGGTGACTTATGCACACAGAACAGATTGTGAAATGAGGAAGCAGAACACATAATGGTCCATTCAGAGTGTGAAGTAGTATGCAGTCTCTATAAAGGAAACATCAGACTCTGCCCAGATGGTTAAAATGTAATTTCTCACACATTTTATCTAGGTTATACTCAACATGAGATTTTTATCTCAACAGATAATCAAATAGAGCTGCTCTTGGAAAGGTCACTGATCATTGAAGACCCAAATAAGGTTTCTTTCCCCTCCCAAAAATATCCTGTCTGTTAAAAAGGGATCTCAATCCAGTCAGAATGACCATCTTCAAGAACACAACAACAAATAAGGCAATAAAGGCACATAAAAGAGATGCATAGAGGGAAAGAAGAAATCAAACTATCCCATTTGCAGATTATATGATCTTATACCTAAAGGACCCAAAAAATCCATCCCCAAGCTCCTACAGCTGATCAACCACTTTGGTAAAGTAGCAGTAAACAAAATTAACCCACAAAACATCAGTAGCTTTTCTGTATGCCAAAACAAGGTACAATCAGAAAGGGAAATCATGAAAACAATTTCATTTGTAATAGCCTCAAAAACAAGTACCTCGCAATCAAAGACCTATTAGATCTTTACAATGGAAACTATAAAAATCTGAAGAAAGAGCCTCAAAAACAAGTACCTAGCAATCAAAGACCTATTAGATCTTTACAATGGAAACTATAAAAATCTGAAGAAAGAGCCATGTGCAGTTGGCTCACACCTGTAGTCCTTGATACTCAGGAACCTAAGCTATAAGAATCATGGTTCAAAGCCAGCCTGAGCAGAAAAGCCTCTGTTGAGACTCTTTTTTTTTTTTTTTTGGGTCCGGTCGTGGGGCCTGAATTCTGGGCCTGGGCGCTGTCCCTCAGCTCTTCAGCTCAAGGCTAGCTCTCTACCACTTGAGCCACAGTGCCACTTCCGGCTTTTTTCATTTTGCTTATGTGGTGCTGAAGAATCTAACCCAGGGCCTCAGGCATGCAAGGCAAACGCTCTACCACTGAGCCACCTTCCCAGCCCCTGTTGAGACTCTTATCTCTGATAAACCACTCAAAAAAGCCAGAAGTAGTATTGGGGCTCAAGTGGTAGAGAACTACCTTGAGTACAAAGAGGCTCAGGGACAGTACCCAGTTCCTGAGTTCAAGCCTCAGGACCAGCAAAAAAATTCTGAACAAAGAAATCAGAGGACACAAGGAAATGGAATGATAGTCTATGTTCATTGATAGGTAGAATAAATATTGTGAAAATGGCCATACTGCTAAATTCAAAACAATACCCATCAAAATCCCAATGATGTTCTTTACTGAGATAGAGAAAATTATCCAAAAATTCATATGGAACAACAAAAGACTTAGAATAGCCATAGCAATTTGGGGGGAGATGGAGCAATGTGGTGGTATCACAATACCAGATTTCAAGCTCTACTACAAAGCCAAAAAATCCAGCTTGGTATTGGCACAAAAATAGATCCAAAGGTCAATTGAACAGATTAGAAGACCCAGAAATAAAATCACTATAAAGTCATCTGATATTCAACAAAGGAGCCAAAGACATACAGTTGGTATTGGTATTGGTATTGGGAAAACTGGGCAGCTATATGAAGAAAACTAAAGTGGATCCCTGCCTTTCACCATGCACTAACATCAATTCAAAGTGGATCAAAGACCTCAATATCAGACTCAAAAACTGAAACTACTACAAGACACAGTAGGAGAGACATTAGACTTTCAGGTATAGTCAGGAACTTCCTGAATAGAGTCCTAGGGGCCCAACAGATAGGAAAGAGACTGGACTACATGAAAATAAAAAAGTTTCTGCACAGTTAAGGAGAGAATCACCTAGAAATACAGCCAACCAATTGGGAAAAGATCCTTACCAGCAATACATCAGACAAATGCCTAATATCCAATATATACAAGGAGCTCAAGAAACTAACCCCTCCCCAATCTAGTACACTAATCACTAAATGGGCAAGGGAGCTAAGGACCAATTTCTCAGAAGAGGTGAGAAGCGGAGCACCGGTGACTCACACCTGTAATCCTAGCTACTCAGGAGGCTGAGATTGGAGGATCATGGTTGAAAGCAAGCCCAGGTAGGAAAGCCCATGAGACTTTTACCTCCAATTTACCACAAGGAAACTGGAAGTGGTGCTATGGCTTAAGTTGTAGAGTACTTGCCTTGATCTGAAGGGCAGTGCCCAGGCCCAGAGTTCAAGCCCCATGACAGACAGAAGAATAAGGAGAGGAGGTGGAAGGAAGAGGAGAAGGAGGAGAAGGAGGAGGGAAGAGGAGGAGGAGAGGGGGGAGGGAAGAGGAGGAGGAGGAGGAGGAGGAAGAAAAGAAGAAGAAGAAGAAGAGGAAGAAGAAGAGGAAGAAGAAGAAGAGGAAGAAGAGGAAGAAGAGGAAGAAGAGGAAGAAGAAGAAGAAGAAGAAGAAGAAGAAGAAGAAGAAGAAGAAGAAGAAGAAGAAGAAGAAGAAGAAGAAGAAGAAGAAGAAGAAGAAGAAGAAGAAGAAGAAGAAGAGGAAGAAGAGGAAGAAGAGGAAGAATAGGAAGAAGAGGAAGAAGAAGAAGAAGAAGAAGAAGAAGAAGAAGAAGAAGAAGAAGAAGAAGAAGAAGAAGAAGAAGAAGAAGAAGAAGAAGAAGAAGAAGAAGAAGAAGAAGAAGAAATGGTAAGCATGGCAAAGAAACATGGAGGAAATATTCATCATCCCTGGTCATAAAGGAAATTCAAATAAAAACAACCCTGAGATACTATCTCACCACAGGTAGACTGGCCAACATTTTCCATTCCAACAAGAAATGTTGTAAACAGAACCCTACTGTACTGCTGGTGTGAATGTAAACTAGTACAACCATACTCTGGAAAGCAGTCCCAAGGTTCCCAGGAGTGGGCATCTACCCTGAACATCATGAGCCAGGATATGATAAGGACACCTGCACATCCATGTTCATTGCTGCACTATTCACATTAGCCAAAATATGAAATGACTCAGATGCCCACAATAGATGATGGCATCCAAAAAATATGGTACCTATACAAAATAGAAATTTACACATCATTAGAAAGAATAAAATAATGTCAGTTGCAGGAAAATGGCTGGAACTAGAACAAATCATGTTAAGTGAGGTAAGCCAAGATCAGAGACAAATGGCCTATGTTCTCCCTAGTATGTGTTTTTAGTTTTTGACGATTCAGGCTTCTTTTCCTTATGTATGGTATATTCACGTGTATGTCTTTGCAAGAGTGTGGGAAGGGCACAGAACTGGAGGGGAAGAAGGTGACAAGTGCAATAGTGGAGGGCACTAGACACTGGTGAAAGTGAACTACGCAACTCTCGGGTGGAGACAGAAGAGAGGGACCGGGAGAGAGCAAGGGAATGGAAGACACTGTAGGAAAGGAAATGTACTTGTTACCTGACTCATGTAATCAGAATCCCACTGTAGATCATCTCTAGAAGAACAGTGAAGTAAATTAATGTAAAATAAATAAATGAATTTTAAAAGATGTAGGATTTAGAGGCACTTCCACTGGTCCCAGTGGAGTGGGCAAGGCACCGTGACCTGTGAGGAAGGGCTAGACCAGAAGTTCTTCTGTGTGGGGCTGCGTGGGGCACAGATATGGGCCCAGGCCACCCAACCCAAACCTCCGAAAAGCCTCGTCTCTATTATATTTTATTTCTTGTGTGTATGTGGTGTGTGTTCATACTTGCATGCATGTGCATGCACACATGAACAAGTCCTGGTGTTTACTGTCCCTGAGATTTTTTCACTCAACGCTGGAGCTTTGTTATTTGAGCCACAGCAGTACTTTGGCTTTTTGGTGGATAATTGGAGAGAGGGGTCTCATAGACTTTCCTGCCCAGGCCAGCTTCAAACCGAGTCCCCAGATCTCAACCTGCTGAGTAGGTTGGATTACAGGCATGAGCTTCTGTGCCTAGCTTCATCTTTCTTCTTTGCAGTTTTTCTTCTCACAAGTATTTGTAACAGCAATGGTAGCACTCTAACTCAGCTCCATGTGCCCAGCCGAGCCTAGCACCGAGTCGAAAGCCAAGACCTCAAGAATATTTGTTAACTGACTGGAGAGTGAGGAGGAGGTCCCAAAGCAAAGCTTTCAAGGGTATCCCTAAAACCAGGCAGGTTGCAGAGCAGGCAGGAGGCACTGTGGACAGTAATACTTCGGTCTCAGCAGGGCTCTTCCCTTCTGCCAAATCAACTTAATAATGAAAATGTCTTTAATGGGGGCAAGATGGTGAAATGTAATGAACTCTCTAATTGAGATCTAGAACTTTAAAAGTAATTAGTGGCAGGGCTAAATTGTCCTTAACAGGAGTGCTGGAATAGACCAGGCAGCGGCTGGGAGGGCAGAGACCAGCTGGGAGGGGATATGTGTCATTAGCATTCTTAACCTGTGCACAGGTGCCCCCACCAGGCTGGCACCCTCTTAGAAGGAGCTTTAACAGAAGACCAACACAAAGCAAGAGAGAAGGGTGGATTAGCTAGACAAACAGATAAGACAGACAGATAGATGGATTAGAAAGAGAAGACAGATAGATCAGGCAGACAGATAAAATAGACTCATTAGATAGGTAGATAGGTAGCTAGGTAGGTAGGTTGATAGATAGGTAGGTAGATAGATAGTTAAATAGATAGATAGATAGATAGATAGATAGATAGATAGATAGATAGATAGATAGATAGATAGATAGATAGATAGATAGATAGATAGATAGATAGATAGATAGATAGATAAAGATAGATACACAAATGAGCTAGTCAGGCAGACATTTCCTCCACAAGGAGGCCCTGCTTCAGCCCTTGGGTGAAGCCTGCAGGTCTAGGCCTCCGGACCTCCAGGCCTGTGCTTTGCCCTGGCCCCAGGGACACCCCAACCCAGCAGCCGCAGGAAGTGATTGTTAAGTGGGCGATCAGTGATCACAAGCCAGCTGGCGGCAGATGGCCTCTATATTTAGAGGAGGAATTAATGTGATTAAGAACACATCACAGGCCAAGAAAATGAGCACAGTGAGGGCTCCAAATGGCTCCCAAAGGGGAAACAAGGAGCAAAGAGAGCCTTCGCTTGTCCTGTGTTGTGGTTTGCCATGTCTCCCCAGACCTCTCCTTGTCTCGGTCCTGGCACCCAGGGTGGGTCGGCCTGTGTGTGCACCCCAGGATGAAGATGGGGTCTGGCTTTGCTGGCCAGGGACAGGCAGGGAGATGTGTGTATGGGATCCCAAAGACCTGGAACTTGAGCACCTCCTGTCTCTCCCTCCTGATCCCAGACTTCCAATCTCCAGGAGATTCACCACCTTCTCCCTCTCTACCATAGCTGGCAATGGTACCCCCTGCTAACCAGCCCCCACACACCCCTCCAACCCTCTGCCTCCTGTGCCCCCACTGTTCTAATCACTTCTAAATACCCAGGGCTGGCCCCGCCTGCAATCCTCCCACCTACAGCTCCTGTGTATCTGGGTGATAGGCATGTGCTACACACCTGGCTTGTTTCATTGAAATGAGGTCTCACAAACTTTTTTTTTTTTTGCCTGAGCTAGTCTTGACCCATAATGTTCAAACCAAGAAGCATCTGGGAGGCCAAAAGTAAGTGTCCAAAGATGGAAGCTGCATCCTGAGGTTGATGCAGGAGTCAGATGGCAAGGTGGGATGCAGGCTCACCCACAACTGCTCAATTCCAAGACCCCAGGACACATTCAGTCTCTGTGTTTATGTGAAATCATGGCACAGTGGGCCCAGTCAACTCCAGATGCTTTCATTGTGTTCCAGATCCCTAGGAGAAATGAAAAAGCTCTAAGGTCAGTCATTATTTGAGATGCATCTGTTCTGATTGGTGGAAACTTCTCCCTCACACAAGTGTGCACACACTCACCCAGGCACATGTTCGCAATGTTCGCACACATCCCTGTCTTTTCTTGAGAGAGCTGTGTGTCCCATTATTTAGCTTAGGGAAGAGCTATGTGGCTTCGAGTGGAGGATATGAAATTGAGGGGCGAAGGGCCAACACTGGGATGCTGTCAGCTGTCAGCTGCTGCCGGTGCAGATATTACCCCGCCATTGCTGAAAACAAAAGACCACAGCCTGCCACGTCTCCATTTGTCAACCTGAACCTCTGATAGAGCCAGAAGGGGCCGTCTCTGAATTCTTCATTCTCCAAGAAGCCCAGGCTTGCTACGTCCCAGTGAATGGAGTCATGATCACAGGCTGTGTGGCTCTCCCACTGCCATCTGAAAATATCCACAGCAGGGAGCAGCAGGCAAGGATTGCTCAGGACGACAAATAGAAAATTCCACAAGTCTGGGAGATAACCCTCCTCTACCTGAAGGAGAAAGGAGAGCCTGTGAGTCTAGGAAAGTTCTGGATCCAGGCAGAAGCAGCTCCTCTGTCCCCTGTGGTGGCAGGCACACCACACCCCGAGCAGCCACGCCTGGGCCCCTGGCAGCAGAGCTTCGTGATGCACAGGACCCACCTGTCTCACAGGACCCCGATTTCACTCAAAAGCAGGAGGAGACAGCACTTCCCACAAGGTGTCACTGATAAAACAGTTCTCTGTGCAATGGGAATTTTGTTTGTTTTCCTTTGTGCCGGTCCTGGGGCTTGAACTCAGAGCTGGGCGCTGTCCCAAAACATTTTCATTCACTTTCACAGCTCCACTTCTGGCTTTTGGTTGGCTCCATGGAGATAAATGTCTTGAGGAGTTTCCTACCCATACTGGCTTTGAACCATGATCTCAGCCTTCTGTAGTAGCTGGAATTACAGGTGTGAGGCACCAGGGCTGGGCCAACATGAATTTCAGATCTCCTCCATCTGACAGACAAAGTGGGAGGGTGGGGTCTCCACTACAAGAAACACTTCTGTACCATGGGGCCTTGGCCAGGAGGGTTCCCACCCCTGAGGTGTGGAAATGGGGTGCTGACATCGACAACCCCGCTCCCCCCTTCCCCCCGGGTTGTTTTGATCATGAAGACCCTACAACACCGTGCTGCATACAGAGCCAGACACCATAAAGGTTCAATGAATCACAACTGTTACTGCCGTGGAACTCTTCCCTCATCAAATATGGAAAAGGGCAAGAAAAATAAACAACTCACTGGGAATCTCTCTACAAAAATAAAAACTTTAAATTAAAAGAAGAAGAAGCCTGTGATGTTAGTGCATTGGTAGTGTGTGGCTAGGACCGGGCTTGGGCTCACTGATCGGTGGAGGTCCCTGTCAGGTGCTCGGTGGGTGCCACGTGGAGCCCGGTCGCTCAGATTCCCCCGACTAACCCATCGACGTTTTCGCTGCCAGCACAGACACGTGGGAGTGATGGACCCTGAGCCAGTCCACAGACAGGGGGTGGACCCAGGATTAAGAATGGTCTACCCTCAAACAACATCCCTCATACTACTCCAGCTCCCCATCTATACCAGAGGCAGTCTGGACAAATGGAAATCAGTCCTGTATTCTGGCTATGGCTAACAGGAGTCACTAGCTTTCAGGCTAAACCACTCTAATTTCCTGAAGATGAATTAAAAACTTTATAAGAAATCAGGAAGTAAGCCACAGAAAATACTCACCTCCTTCCATAAAGAAAAACAGACCACAGAACACCTGTAACACCTACAACAATTGGAATTCACAGCTCATCTTCAGGTAGAGCTTGTTTAATTTCCAACATCTTAGTCAGTTTCTAAAACCTTGGCAGAATGTCAGAGGGTTACCAATTACATTAGAACAACCCATAAAACAAGCTCTCAAGGGAGGTAGGAATCAGGAGGATTTAAATTCAAGGCCAGTGTAGCAAACAAGAGGATTCCCCATCTCAACCAATAAGCCAAAGGTAACTGCATTCCAGCTCCTCAGCAATCACAGGAGGGAAGATCTTGCTCTGAATCCAGCTGTAAGCAAAAACAAGAGATGGAATCTAGAAAAGAAAACAAAAAAAGCATGGAGGGAATGGCTCAACTGGTAAAGCACTGCCTAGAAGGGAAAGGCCCGAGTTCAAAACCCCAGCAATAGCCAAAAAAAAAAAAAAAGAAAAACTCACATCTTGACCTGCTGCCCTTCATAGAATGAGTCGTGTCATACAACGAGGTCTTGCTAACTTGCCATCCCCACAGCTTTGGAAGGGGACAGTCCTAGTCTGACCATCAAGTCCTGCCCAACATGCCGGTGTTGGTGCTGCACAGCCCTGAAGTTGTGGACATGGGTTTCCAGACATGACCACCTCCAAGCTCCCGGAAATGATCGAGGGTCCTTGGACCCTCAAGGCCATTAGTCCTTCATTATTATGCCGCCTTCGCCCTTTGCCTTCACTTTGTATTAGTAAGCCTGCTCCCACTCGTGTCTCCTCTCCATCTATCCTTGAATTCTTTCTAGAACCTTCCAGCCCCTCTGACCTGGCAACAGCTACAGCTGCCATACAACATTTCCACACTTGATCTCTAAAACATTTCCTTAGTCCTCCATCCTCTGCTTTTTCCAATGTTGTACAGAGCAGTGGAGAATTCCTGAGGCCCATGGTTCCAGAAAGGGTGGACACTGATAACAGGCCATGGGCTCTAAAGTTCTTAGCCCATGGCAGAGCAACTGAATAAGAGAATTCCTGCTGAGTTTCCTCAGCTTGGAATTGTGTTAGGCAAGAAATAATCCTCAAGCTGGGTGCCAGTAGCTCATGCCTGTAATCCCAGTTACTCAGGAGGCTGAGATCTAAAGATCTCAAACCCAACCTAAACAGGAAAGTTCATGAGACTTATATCCAATGAACCACCTAAAAATTGGAAGTAGAGCTGTGGCTTACCATGGTAGAGCACTCGCTCTGAGCAAAAAAATCTCAGAGGAAATGTTTAGGCCCTGAGTTCAAGCCCCATGATGGACAAAAATAAGAAGAGTCCTTAGCTGGAGGAAGCCACTCAGATTTTTGGAGATGTTTCAACAACTTGTTTGATGATTCCTTTCACAGCTGGCTAGGGAATCTCACTTCCTCAATTCACTCCCTGCACACCCTCCCACAAGCACTCTGCCCTTTGCACATGCACTTTGCTCTGGCTATTGGGCCATCAGCAAATATAAACAGAAGCTTCCTGGTGAGAAGTCTTCCACCAAGTGAACACACTTAGATTAGCCAGCCAGCAATCAGCACTAGTGTCAGACCAATGCAAGAAGCCGTATTGGAAAGCTGAGCCTCAAACCAGCTCCCAAGTGAAGTTAGCTTTATGCCCACTTTTGGTCCTCAGCTCCACCCAGCCCTGAGCTACTGTCTGCCCTGGAGTTCCCGCCCTACAGCAGGCCACTCCCTCTCTCCACCCAGACCCACCTGAGCAAACACCCACTTCACTTCCTACTCCCAGCCCCTCCTGCTACCTGAATAGGGACGGATGCCATGTGTTCCCTGTTCGGGGAAATATGGCTTCTCTAATACACCTTGTAGTAATCTTTCTCTTGTGCCTGCTTGCCTTTGGGTGGTCCCCTGGAATGGGCATGAAGGATCCTTTCAAGCAGGACCCCTGTAACTCCCCAAACACCCAAAATTTATGTCCACACAATACATGAGTCAATAAAAGGGATACCAAACCAGCAAAAATAAATAAATAAAAAATTTTAAAAAATAAATAAACAGAAGAAGAAGAAGAAGAAGAAGAAGAAGAAGAAGAAGAAGAAGAAGAAGAAGAAGAAGAAGAAGAAGAAGAAGAAGAAGAAGAAGAAGAAGAAGAAGAAGAAGAAGAAGAAGAAGAAGAAGAAGAAGAAGAAGAAGAAGAAAGAAAGAAAGAAAGAAAGAAAGAAAGAAAGAAAGAAAGAAAGAAAGAAAGAAAGAAAGAAAGAAAGAAAGAAAGAAAGATAGAAAGAGCTGGAGATTGTTGGGAGCCGACAGTAAAGTTTAAAGGTCATCTTGACCCAAATGCTCAATGTGGGGCATGTACAAGAAACTGGGTTACTTAAAAACCACCAGGTGCCTGGGATTTCTTTGTTATGTCTGCAGAGATTGTTTTACTTTCTACTAGTTGACCTTGTCTTTTTTTTTTTTTTTTACTGCACTCTGTTTTAACTGAAATTTTCCTTGTTTTTCTAGACTTTGGTAACCTTATGTTACCTCTTGACTTCTAATTCCATATAATAGTGAAAGTTAAAAATAAATGGGGCTGCAGTCTTAAGCTGCAGACCTCCCAACCCCATCCTTTTTCTTATGTCTTTATTTTTCTGCATCCTCGCCTCCTAATTCAGGATTCCCTTTTGTTGCCGGCAGGCTCTGGCAGGAGATAGCTGCCACTTCTCAGTGCTGAGCATTTAAAAATAAATTTTAAAGCAAGGGAGGCAGGTAGGCTTCTGGGAGGGGGAGGGCTGCGGAGGGGAAGGAGGGAGGGACGGGTTTTTGGAAGGGCAGACAGCATAGATGGGCCATCAGGAGCTTCTCGCTGTCGCATCCAGGGTGGCTGCCAGCGCCACCAGGGACCCATCTTCCACTAGAACTAGATGCTGCTAATTGGTGAGGAATCCGTGCCTACCACCTAAAGAACAGAACAAATTCTTTGTCACCACATGTTTTTTTTTTATTCCTTCCAAGGGAAAGACATTAACTCTCAAATAACAGCACCACACTGGGCCTCCCCAAACCCACAGATACATCTTCATGGAGATGCAGGGGATGGGGAGGGAACAATGGGGTGGCAGGGGCTCTGACCCTTTGCTCCATCCTAGTCCATCCGTGGTTTCTGACCCCTGGGACTCTGAGCCAGTAAGGACCCTGGAGAAGCTCTGGGGCTGGATGTCCAGTGTAGGGCTGCATGCACCAGCTCCCCAGCACTGTGACCAGATCCCCACGTGGGATCATTCACCACGAGAGAAGGTTTAGTTTGGTTCACTGCCACATAGGTTTCCATTTAAGGCAGCAGTCCCATTGCTGTGGGTTTACCTGTAGCAGAGAAGACTTCTTACCTTCTTACCTCATGGCAGTTAGGAGAGAAAGAGAGAGAGAGAGAGAGAGAGAGAGAGAGAGAGAGAGAGAGAGAGAGAGAGAGAGAGAGAGAGAGAGAGAGAGAGAGAGAGAGAGAGAGAGAGAGAGAGAGAGAGAACAGGGTCCCAAACCCCACTCCTCCTGGAGATGCTTAAATATTAAATCATGTTCTTCTGGCAGCTCCCAGACTGAGGACCACTCTTTCCATGTGGGGGCCTTTGGAGAATCTTCTAGACCCAGACTATAGCTGAGAGTCAGCTCACTTGGCCCCATTCCCTTAGAGAGTTCCCGCAGGCCCCTCTCCCACCTTCAGGGAGGAGGGTTGATCACCATCTCATCTGTCCATGATCTCGGGGTTTAGTCGAGTTCTGGTCACTGCCTGTGTCCTCAGCATCCATACTCAAACAACCACCATCCTCTGCCTGGCTGAATGGCTCCCCATCAGCATGTCTCTTCTTGTCTAGGGACCAGGACAAGAACGGACCAGGTAGACCCAGGGACAGACATGGCAGAGCAGGGCATCTGGACTCAGCCTGTCAGTGCAGTGCTCTGCCCACCCTCACAGGTAAGGCCTTGTTATCTGCCCTTGCATGCTGTGGTGCTGTCTACTGCAGTGTCCATGGCCATGGTCCGGGGCTGAGCAGTGTCTGCAGCCATGGCAGAGCCCGCCAGGCCCAAAATCATCACATTCCAGTCTTGGCAGAGAAAAGCTGCCCACCTTCCTCCCAGGCAGAAGGGAAGCAGACACAAAGGAACCCTGAGGTGCCTGGGTCATGGGAGGCCATGAGGGGAGGTCCTCTTCACCTCCCTGAACCAGGAATACAACACCCCCCCAGACTAGCTGGGCACCAGTGGCTCACACCTGTAACTCCAGCTACTCAAGAGGCTGAGATCTCAGTATCATGGTCCAAAGCCAGCCTTGGCAGGAAAGTCCATGAGACTCCAGAGAACCAGGAGGACAGAGGCTGAGCTGTAGTTTAGGGGTTCAAAACACATGTGCAGCCAGGTGCGAGTGGCTCATGCCTGTAAGCCTAGCTACTGAGGA
Organism: Dipodomys merriami; assembly: GCF_024711535.1. Classification (NCBI taxonomy): domain Eukaryota; kingdom Metazoa; phylum Chordata; class Mammalia; order Rodentia; family Heteromyidae; genus Dipodomys; species Dipodomys merriami. The sequence goes on along the minus strand of NW_027206287.1, from coordinate 179,160 downwards.
GGCTCAGATCTGAGTATCATGGTTCAAACCAGCCTGAGTAAGAAATTCTGTGAGACTCTTATCTCCAATTTTCTGGTGAGAAAACCGGAAGTGATGCTGTGGCTCAAGTAGTAGAGTGCTAACCTTTTGTCGGTCATGGGGTTAGAACTCTGGGCCTGGGTTCTGTCCCTAAGCTCTTCCACTCAAAGTTAGCCTCTACTACTTGAGGTGCCCTCAATCAAATTGAAGATCCTCTCACCTTTCCTCCCAAGTACTGGGATTGCAGGCATGTATCACTGCACCTGACTGCTTTTTTTTCTTCTTAGTGAACATACAATATTTGTACTTATTTGTGGTGTACTGTACATCAGCCAATACACACACATGATGAGTAATTACCAAACTGTCATTAATCCACATCTCCATCTCCTTAATCCCCTCCATGTTGTGACCCTCCAAACTTTCCCCTCCACTCATTCTGAAAGAGGTGAGAAACTGTCATAGACAACAGATACCAAAATCGACTCCCAAGGATGGAATTGTCAGAAAGTTCTAGAAGAAGTCCATATCCCAGGTAGGAATCTTGAGAATGTTCTGGAAGAAGTCCACATTTACTGATTTGGGGTAGAAGATAAACTCAGGACTGTCAAAGCAGACGTACACATGAGTGAAAGAAACAAATTAGCCAGAGCCCATTCATAACCAGTCATGCATAACCTTGAACCCAGTTCCATCCAACAAAATCTGAGACCCAAGCAGGCACGAGGAGGATGAGCATGAAACCCTGTCCTGTTTACTTGCAGAAAACTGTGAGGGCCACAGCAGTGCATCACCAGGTACTCAGCAAATTAATTCCCTCATATTATAACACACACCTCCAAGCTGGCTTCCTAAATCACGGTGGTGAACCCCTGCATTGCCTCTGCTCAGATAATTCTATTTTATTTCTTGGATCAGCGCAGTCTAAACAAGTTTCATAAGTATTTAAGACAAGAATGGGGAAAGGGAAAACACTGCATAATGCATGAAGAGAGCCAGCTGGCCAAAGCAGAGCTGCCCCTGAAAACTAGCTCTGGAAGCTTCCGAGCTTTAGTACCCACATTCTGCACATGACAAGAGGAAAGATGGGAGCCTGCCATCCTCTTTTGATTTGTTTTCCATTTTATTGCTAGATTTTTTTAAGCCACTGCTTGAAATACACTAAGTCCTTTCTGAATTCAGTCTTTATGGTCAAGAGGTTTTTGGTTTTGTTTTTTAAGTAATTGCTAACTTGACAATCTGTGGTTTCTTTAGAGAATGTGTGTAATTGTGTGACTGGCTGGTCACCTGCCCAAACCCCATGTCACCCTCATTTTGGTTACAAGATAAACCTAAGTGGAAAACATGGGAAGCATTTGTCACTGCCCATACAGAATTATACCTAGCTGGAATGGGAGCTCACACCTGTAATACCAGCTGCTTTGGGGGCTAGGATAGGAGGATCACAGTTTGATGAAAGCCAAAAAATCTTATGAGACCCCCCCCATCTCAGTCAATAAGCCAGGCATGGAGGCTCCTGACTTTCATTCCAGCTACACAGAAAGTATAAACAGGAGGATCACAGTTCAGAAAGAAAAGAGCAAGGCCATGAAATCCAGTTAAAAAATAAGAAAGCAAACAGAACCAGGGTTGTGACTAAAGCAACATAGCAAGCATGAGCCCCTGAGTTCAAACCCCAGGACCCCCACAAGAATTTAAATACACAGAATCACCAAGGCAATGGGGCAGGAGGTGGAGTGAATTTTGAGGAGACATACACATCCTGCAGAGCGTGTTACCAGTGCACTTGCCAGGCTCCAGGCATTTCTACTCTCAGCAGAGTCCATGTGTGGCTCCTTCTAAAGAATCGCTGTGGGGGAGGCACCCCCTCCCTCCCTGTGAACACCTGGCTGGTGAAACCAGTCCTCACCCTCACCTTCCAATCCATTACTCGCTTATCGGCTCACTCATGCAGTTCCCAAAACACCCTCAGACCACAAGAAAATGCAATTTCACTTGCAAAGCTGATTGCAAATTATCTTCTGATTACAGATTGATTTTGTTTGTGACAAAATGTTTCCTTCTTGCTGCTAAAATAATCTTGGAGGGGCTCACCATGGAACACCTCAGTTATTAACCCACTGTAGCTTTCCCTAATCCCTGTTTTCACCTTTTTTATTTATTTTAAACACCTATTTACAACATCATTAATCCTCATTAATATTGTTTAAGTGCTGGTAAGCACCCCAAAGAAAACTACAGTCAGCCAGGCACGGAAGTGCAGCCCTATAATCACAGTGATGAAGAGGCTGAAGCAGGAAGTCAGTATGTTTGAAACCAGCCTGGGCTATGTACCAAGAAAAGGAAGAAGAAAAAGAAAAGCACAGTGGTTCACACTTACAATCTCAACTACTAAGGAGGCAGAGATCAAGGAGTGTGGTTTGTGGCCAAACCAGGGCAAAAACAAGCTGAGCATGATGATGGATAGCTAGAATACCAGCTATGGAGGAAGCATAGATAGGAGGATCATGGCCTCTGAGCTCTACACTGGGTGAAATGAAAATGGTCGAGCCAGGTGCCGGTGGCGCACACTTGTAATCCTAGTTACTTAGGAGGCTGAGATCTGAGGATCTAGGTTCAAATCCAGCCCAGCCAGGAAAGTCTGTGAGACTCTTATCGCCAATAAACCACTAGAATACCAAAAGTGGAGCTGTGGCTCAAGTGGTAGAGCACTTGCCTTGAGCTGAAGAGTGCAGGGACAGTACCCAAGCCCAGAGTTCAAGCCCCATGACCAATCAAAAAAATGGTTGAAATGTAAGTTCTTCACAGGGAGTTATCAGTGTGTATATTTGAAATTTGAAATTTTTCTTGTCTTTGTGATTAGCCCTGAGATAAACACATTGAAGAAAGAATGGTATCTCCTGCTCACAACTTCAGAGGGCTCCATCCCTGGTTGCTCAGCACCAGGTTCCCAAAAATCATGGCAGCTGGGGGGTGGGGAGGACTTCATGTCTTGGTAGACAGGAAGTGAGGAGAAGCAGTAACAGGAAGTGGCCAGGCAAGATACAACTCCCAAGGAGACATTCCCAGCCACCCACTTCCTCCACCCAGACTCCATCATTTCCACCAGCTCCCAAGGGTCTAATCAAATCCTGAATCCATCAATAATGAGATTCACGGATCACATCATGATCTGATGAATTCACTGATGATCAGATCTACACTGATCACATCATGATCTGATGAATTCACTGATGATCAGATCTACACTGATCACATCATGATCTGATTAATCCATCCACAATCATCACCCTGATGTGATTGGATCATTTCAAAATCCATCATGGACATGGGCAGAAGTGAGCCTCCCCAGTCTCCCCCAAGTCTCTCCATCCAGTCAAGTTGACCAATCAGGGCTAGGACTTCTCAAGCCTTATCAATGGGAGAGGAGGGGGGGATGCGGGGGTGGTGATGAAGAGGATGGAAAAGAGGATTTACACAAAATGGTGTTCAGTAGACAGAAGTGGAGGAAAAGTCCTAGGAACAATTAAGAATCAGTAGACAAAACCTATAGATTCAGACTGGTGGAAAGTAAGGGGGCAGAAGGTCTGCAGTTCTGGAGTCCCAGGCACTGCAGTCCAGAGTGAAACTGCTCTAGGCCTGCCTGAAAAGGCAAGGAGAGGAGTTTAGTCTACACAGCTCTCCACCACACTGGAAAACATGAGTTTGAGCAGCTCAGGCAGCCAAAGCCATATTCCACCCCACTTGAGATGGAGGACTGCCGGGGATCTATGGAGGACTCTTCCAAATGCATCCCCCAAGGCCAGCACGGAAGCTGCGGCACAGCCAGGGCCCCCTGCTAAGCCTTTTCCATAAGAGCTATTGGTCCATTTGGCTCTCCTTAATGTAGTACTCGGTATGTATCGATAGCACAATTGTCAGCCCAGCAGACATTTCCCATTTTAATAGTTCTCATGAGATGCTGTATTATTGAGCTTACAGCACTAAATAAAAAACTCCTTTGTCAAGGGAACACGAAATGGTTTTTCATGGACACAGCCAAACACCTGCTAATAGTTATGGCAAGAAAAATAACCAGCCTGATAGAGGAGATTTGGAAGTGCGTCGAAATGCTTTGGCTTGGGGATTTTCTGGCTTTTTGATGACACTGAATATTTCTTCCCCAGCCTACTATCCAACGGCTGACTCTCAATGAGAGGAGAAAGAGGAGCCATTGGCCCGAACTTTGCAATGTGCAAGTGGCATGTTTTCTGTGCCTCATCTTCCATAGGTCTCCCCACCTCCCTGACAGCCCCAAATACATGATTCTACCCCAATAAAAGAAGCTAGGCACTGCAGACATTAATTTCTCACTCAGACAAAATCGGTTAGTGGATGATTCCAGGATAGGTATTTTCACACCTTAGGTTTAGAGTTCTGAGTCACCATCTCTGCTGTCCTCTTGATTTGATCAACTGGTCCATTAGGACTGCAACCAGCCATCCCTGCTATCCCTTTATGTCATCTTCTTCACCTGGGAAGCATGAATATGGTCCAAAGGCTCCTGGGTTGAAAGCTTGCTGCCATCTGGAGACAAGAGAGAGGTGATTGGGTCATAGAGGTTCTGACGCCACCAACACCACAGACCCACTCTCCTCACTTGGGATTCAGTTCCCACCTTCAAACTTCAGCCATGACGCCAACTGCCTCTGGTCATACTCATGGCAAGCATGGACTAACCAGTTTGGAATCCCAGACTGTCTTTGCAAGAGCTACAGAGTCTGCAGAGTCATTTCCACTGGCCCTCCTTGGGTCTGTAGGAGACATTCCCATTGGTCCTCCTTGGGTCTGCAGGAGAAATGCCCATTGGCCCTACATGGGTGAGCAAGAGGTATTCCCATTGGCCCACCTTGGGTCTGCAGAGGGATTTTTATTGGCTCCTCTTGGTCACACACCCACCTCCTGCACCAATCACTCTTTTTTTGTTGTTTATTTATGTGGTGCTGAGGAATGAAACTAAGGGCTTCATGCAAGCTAATCAAATACTCTACCACTGAGCCAAATTCCCAGCCCCAATCACTCTTTTTTCTTTCATTAAAAAATACTTTTTTTATTGTGAAAATACTGTACAGAGGAGTTAAAATAACATGGGCAAGATAATGAGTACATTGCTTATCAAGCATTGTAGCCTCCTCCTTTGCTTCCTCTTCTCATTCCTTCCCATCCTCCCCCCGCCTCCCCACGCAATCCTCCCCGCCCCTCACACCCTCCCCCACGAAAGTTGTAAAATTAGTTTTCGACATAACGTCTTGTACATCTCGTTGTCACAATAGGTCCACCTGTATCCCTATTTATTTATTTTTTCCTTTGCTGTAACTTCTTTTTTTTTATTTTATTTTAAATTTTTTTGTGAGCACACTGTACAGAGGGGTGACAATTACATGGGCAGGATAATGCGTACATTTCTTATCAAGCATTGCAGCCTCCTCCTTTGTTTACCCTTAACATCCCTTCCCAGCCTCTCCCCCCATCCCCCACCCAATCCTCCCCGCATCTCCCCCCACACACCAACGTTGTAAAGCTCGTTTTTGACATGACAACTTGTACTTCTCATTGTTGCAACAGGTCTACCTGTATCCTTAAACGACTTGTTTTTCCCCATCTCCTCTACAGGTTATACTGACATAAAATATAGTGAAAGCAGGGGTTATACTGTGGAGGAGGGACGTACAAAGCAACAAAGAGATAATCTTATAAATGCATTAGAAACAAATGCATGAAAGAAAAAAAACATTAAAATACATATCTAAGGGTTCATTTTCCTAACATCACATTATCTGACCATTTCCGCTTTACTCATACATATACTAGATATTGCAAATAAGGTAAACCATGGGACCTATGTTTTTTGGGCCTGGCTTACTTCACTTGGTGTGTGGGGGGGAGGGGGGTATAATTGGGTGGGGGGAGGGGGGTAAAATTGGGTGGGGGGAGGGGGGAGGCGGGGAAGGGAAGTGAAGGGTAAACAAAGGAGGAGGCTGCAATGCTTGGTAAGAAATGTATGCATTATCCTGCCCATGTAATTGTAGCCCCTCTGTACAGTATGTTCTCAAATAAAATAAAATACAATTAAAAAATATATATAATTTTTTCCAAGGTTTTCCCTTTTCTAACAAATGGGGCAATGTAATTCTTTCTGATGGAGGCATAGAATTCCATTGGGTATATATAGCACATTTTCTTAATCCATTCATCTACTGAGGGGCATCTGGGTTGGTTCCATATCTTAGCTATGGTAAATAATACTGCAATAAACATAGTTGTGCTGGTAGCTTTAGTGTGGTCTTGTTTGTAAACATTTGGGTAAATGCCCAAAAGTGGGATTGCTGGGTCATTAGGGGAGATCTATGTGCAGTCTTTTGAGGAACCTCCATACTGCTTTCCAAAGTGGTTGAACAAGTTTACACGCCCACCAACAATGAAGTAAGGTTCCCTTTTGTCCACATCCCCTCCAGCATCTGTTGTTGTTAGAGTTCTTGTTTTTTGCCATTCTAAATGGAGTGAGGTGATATCTCAATGTTGTTTTGATTTGCATTTCTTTTATGGCTAGGGATGTTGAGCATTTCTTCATGTGTCTATTGGCCATCTTTCTTCTTCAGAGAAGTTTCGCTTTAAGTCTTTAGCCCACTTACTTATTGGGCAGTTGTTTATTTGAGGATTTGTTGTTGGGGGATTTAATTTTTTCAGTTCCAAGTATATTTTAGATATGAGACCCTTGTCTGTTGTATGGCTAGTGAAGATCTTCTCCCAGTCCGTGGGCTTTCTATTGATCTTGCCAACTATGTCCTTTGCCATGCAGAAGCTCTGCAACTTCATGCAATCCCATTTGTCCAACCTTTCTTTATTTGTTGTGTTCCGGGTCTCTATTCAGAAAATTTCGGCCTGAGCCAAGGAGACCGGGTTTCTCCTATTCCTTCCTGTAATATTTTCAGAGTGTCTGCTTTGACTTCAAGGTCTTTTATCCATTTGGAGCTGATTCTGGTGCAAGGTGATATATAAGGATCTAGCTTTAGTTTTCTACAAGTAATTAACCAATTTTGCCATTACCATGTACTGGAGAGGCTGTATTTTTTCCATTCTATTGTTTTAGCTCCTTTATCGAAGATTAGATGGCTATAGGTCTGTAGGTTCATTTCTGGGTTTTCAATTCTATTCCATTGGTCCTGAGGTCTGTTCTTATGTCAATAACAAGCTGTTTTGATTGCTATGGCTTTATAGTAGAGTTTGAAATTTGGTATTGATATTCCTCCAGCAGTGATCTTTCCGTTGAGGAGCTTTTTTGCTATTCGGGGTCTTTTATTGTTCCATATGAATTTTTGGATTGCCTCTTCTATTTCGTTGAAGAATGAGGTTGGAATATTGATAGATATCACATTAAATTATTTGTAGATAGCCTTGGGAAGTATTGCCATTTTTACGATATTAATCTTTCCAATCCAGGAGCATGGGAGGTTTTGCCATTTTCTAAGTTCTGTTTTAATTTCCTTTTTCAAGATTTTAAAGTTTTCATCATAGAGGTCCTTCCCTTCTTTGGTTAAGTTAAATCCTAGGTATGTTATTTTTTGTGGGGCTATTACAAATGGAGTTGCTATCCTAATTTCTGCCACAATTTTCTCATTGTTGGCATAGAGAAAAGCCATTGATTTTTAGGAGTTAATTTTATACCCTACTACTTTGCCAAAGTTTTGAATCAGCTTGAGTAATTTGGGAATGGAGTCTATGGGATTCTTTAAATACAAGATCATGTCCTCTGCAAACAGGGAGAGTTTTATTTCTTCTTTCCATATTTGGATCCCCTTCATGTCTGCATCTTGTCTTATTGCTGTAACTAGGCATTCTAATACTAGATTGAAGAGAAGTGGAGAGAGGGGACATCCTTGTCTTTTTACTGAGTTAAGAGGAAATGGTGTTAATTTTCACCATTAAATATAATGCTGGCTGTAGGTTTGTCATATACAGCCTTTATTGTATTGAGGAATGTTCCATGCATTCCTAATTTTTCCAAAACCTTCATCATAAAGGGGTGTTGGATCTTGTCGAATGCTTTTTCTGCATCTATTGAGATAACCATGTGGTTCTTATTCTTGCTCCTGTTGATGTGATGAATAATATTAATTGGTTTGCGTATATTGAACCAGCTTTGCATCCCTGAAATGAATCCTGTTTGATCGTGGTTTATGATCTTTTGGATGAATTGTTGAAGTCGATTGGCCAAAATTTTGTTGAGAAGTTTTGCATCAATGTCCATCACCCCAATCACTCTTGAGAGAGACTGGATTGCTGTGATTGGCTGGGCTTAGGTCACAAGCCCCTCACTGGTGATGCTGGTGGGTGATGGGAAGAATGGTTTTGTGCCACCACAAAGGTGAAAAAAGGGGACAGAACCACACTCAGAGGAAATGGGGCTGGTCCTGAGGCAACGGCCAACCCAGGTGCTTGGGGCATCAGTGAAGAAGGAAGCACAGGCCTCTGCCCTGTCGCAGGTTCCTTCCCCCTGCCATGGCCACAACCTTGGGCCTGCCTGGTCTGAGACAGCCAGCCTCTCTCGCAGGGATCCTGGTGAGCCAGAAAGTAGCCCTGAGCTTGGGCAGGGGTCTCTAACCTTCAGCAGATCCCCAGGATGCCCTGGGACAGAGCTATGTGGAAGGCCATCCAGTTAACCCCGAGGCTCTGCATTTATTGCCAGTGGAAAGGCAGACTGTGGTGTGAACTTCCTTGGAAGCTCTACACAGAGCTGGGGGCCTGTGAACTGGTTTGAAAGGGGCAGACTGGACGTCTTAGTAGGGGTTACTTACAGAGCAGGAGACAGCTATGAGCCCCTGGCCTGTGCCATCCAGAGAGTCATTACCAGGACCCTGGAAGACAGACACCCATATACCACCACCCTGAAATTCTCCTGTGACTGTCTTTAACAGAAATCTAGGTCAGAGCACCACCTAGTGTCAAGCCCGCAGAGAAGCTGCAGGCGAAATATGGGATGTTCTGCTTGCACCCTGCTTGCTGTCACCCAGGATCCAGCCAAGGGAAGGAGGTCTTGTGTGCTGCCGTTCACCTGGTCCAACAGCTAAGTAATGGATTGCTACAAGATGGCATTACTCCAACTTCAGCAAGGACCTATGTACCTAGAGATCAGTGCTGTGACCTGGAGCTCAGCAGTCCACATGGATGAACAAACCCCTAAGGGTTCACCTAGCCTCACAGAACGACCTCTCTGGGAAGAGAAGGCTGGATGTTGAACCTAATTTCAGAGTTGCAAGATAAGCAGAGCTTAGTTAAGGTCATGCCAAGGACATGACTGATGTGAGTCTAGATTCCTTCCTGAAACCCATCTGCAAAAGGGGAAATGGGCTGAGCACATCAGGGCACACCTGTCATCCTGTTTACAGAGAAGACATAGGTAGAAGGATCTTAGTCGGAGGCTGACACTGGGCAAAATTGCAAGGACTTTTTGAAAAAGTATCTATAGCAGCTGGGCACTGGTGGTTCAAGCTTTTCATTCTAGCTAATCAGGAAGCTGAGATCTGAGGATCATGTTTCAAAGCTAGCCCGGGCAGGAAAGTCCATGAGCTCTTAACTCCAATGAACCACCAGCAAGACAGAAGTGGTGCTGTGGCTCAATTGGTAGAGTGCTCACCTTGAGCTGAATAGCTGAGGGACAGTCCCCAGGCCCAGAGTTCAAGCCCCACAACTGACAAAAAAAAAACTTAATGAAAACTGTTGCTGGTGTGTCAGTGCTTCCTGCCACCATCCCCCGTCTTCACCCCACCAGTTCCTAGAGAGATACCAATTATCTCCCAGGGAGGATGTGAAATATTCAACATGCTCTCTCCTCAATGACATGAATGTTTAACAGATTATACCTAAAAAACAAAGTCATATAGCACTTTTCTGTGAAAAAGAAATGCTCCAAGTTTGGATCGATTGATAGATGGATGGATGGATTGTGGACAGATGGAGAATGAATGGATGGATAAACAGATGGTAAAGAGGGGCATAAGGGATGGAGGGTAGAAAGATGGATGATAGATGAATTGGTGAGTGGGTGAATGGATGGATGGGTGGATTTTGGATGGATGAGCATGGATGATAGATGGATAGATTATGGGTGGGTGGATGGATGATGTGTAGATAGTGGATGGGTGAATGGATTATGGATGACTGATGAGTAAATGGGATTGGAATAATGATGAATGGATGGGCGGATGGACAGATGGTGGAGAGATGGATGAGGGATGGATGGGTAGATATATGGATAATAGATAAATTGACCGCAGGTAGATGGAAATATATTTAGTCTTTGCTCCTCCTAGCACAGAGCTTCAAAAATCTTCAAGAAGATATTAAAGAGAATCATGTTTTGAGGATGCGATTCTTGCTAAGCCATCTTGACAGAATTCTTGCTCAATCTAGGTGATGTAAGGATGAGCTAGCAACCTGGAGAGTCTTCAGAAAAGCCCCTAAACTTTGGTGCCATTGGGTTATTATCGGGGGAGCACTGCCACCTAGTGTCCACAGAGGTGAATAGCAGGAGCCTGAAGAGACCATGAAATGGTCAAAGCAGGGTAGTTGCCAAAAAAATCCAATGAAACACTTCTTGCCATGTTTTTGGTGTGTGTGTGTGTGTGTGTGTGTGTGTGTGTGTGTGTGTGTGTGTGTGTGTGTGTTCTGAGCCTTGAACTCAGGGCATGGGTGCTCTTCCTGAGATTTTGTGTTCAAGACTAGTGCTCTATTACACGGGCCACAGTTCCACTTTCAGCTTCTGTGAGTGGCTAATTGGACAAGAGTCTCACAGACGTTCCTGCCCAGGCTGGCTTTGAACCGTGATCCTCAGATCTCGGCATCCTGAGTAGCAAAGAAGACAGGAATGAACCATCCGTGCCTTGATTTTGCCACTTTTTGGAACTGGTTACATTTTTTATTTACTTTGTTAATTTAGAGGTGATATACAGTGGGATTACATTTACATACGCCAGGTAATAAGTGCATTTCCTTTCACAGAGTATCATGTTTCCTTCATCCTCTCCCATTCCCTCCCTTCTATCTGCACAGACGAGTTGCATAGTTTGTTTCATCCATGTTTAGTACACTCACTGCTGCACTTTTTCACCCTTTTCCCTCAGATTCTATGGCCTCCCCTCCCCTTCCACAGATGTTCATGTGAATACACTATCTATAAGGTAAAGAACATAGCGTCATCATATAAATAAAAAAAACTAAGAAAAAAGTTAGTTATTTCCATATCTTTGGAGTTCATTTCAGTATGTGTATTAAATAAATAAAAAGAGGTGCTTGGGTAATATACCTTGGTGATTCTCTCCTAAGGCGATCCTCTTTTGGTCTCACTGTATGTGAGTATCTAGAATTCTGTATAATTTGTCATATACCAGTGTGTTTCAGATCTAATCCACCTATCAGGGAGAATATGCGCTATTTGTCTTTGTAATCTTGGCTTACCTCACTTAACATAATTTGTTCTAGTTCCATCCATTTCCCTGCAAATGATATTATTTTCTTCTTTCTGATGGTTATGTAAAATTCCATTGTACACAAGTACCACTTTCCTTGTTGTTGTTGTTGTTGGTGGTGGTGGTGGTCATGGGGCTTGAACTCTGGGCCTAGACGCTCTTCAGCTCAAAGCTAGCACTCTTACCACTTGAGCTACTTCCAGCTTTCTGGTGGTTTATTTGAGATAAGAGTCTCATGGACTTTACTGCCTGGGCTGGCTTTGAACTGTGATCCTCAGATTTCAGCCACCTGCATAGCTAGGATTACAAGCATGAGCCACCGGCACCCAGCACCACATTTTTTTTGATCCATTCATCTATTGTGGAGCATCTGGGCTGTTCCCATATCTTAGCTATTGTGAATAATGTGGCAATAAACATGGATGTGCAGGTGTCCTAATCATGATGTTCAGGGTAGATGCTGGGTATGTCTGGGTCATATGGAAGGTCTACATTTAGTTTTTTGAGGAACCTCCAGATTGCTTTCCAGAGTGGTTGTATTAATTTACATTCCCACCAGAAGTACTGTAAGGTTCCTTTTTTCCCACATTCCCCCCACCCCTGCCCCAGCATTATTTGTTGTCCAAATTCAGAATACTGGCCAGTATAACCAGGGGTGAGATGGTATCTTGTTGTTGTTTTTTTTTTTTTTTTTTTTTTGGCCAGTCATGGGCTCGAACTCTGGGCCTGAGCACTGTACCTCAGCTCTTCAGTTCAAGCCACAGCGCCCCTTCTGGCTTTTTCTGCTTATGTGGTGCTGAGGAATCGAACCTAGGGCCTCATGCATGCAAGGCAAGAACTCTGCCACTGATTCACCTTCCAAGCCCTTAGGGTTGTTTTGATTTGCATTTCCTTTATGTCGGGAGATGATGAGCATTTTATCTATGGACAGGGATGATGAGCATTTCTTCCTGTATTACTTTGCTATTCTTACCTCTTCTGAAATTCCCTCTTTTGCTTCCTTGCCCATTTAGTGATTGGTATATTAGGTTTAACAGAGGTTGGTTTCTTGAGCTCCTTGTATTTTTTTGGCTATTAAGCCTTTGTCTGATGTATTTCTGGTTAAGATCTTCTCTCAGTCTGCTAGCTGTCTTTCTAGGTGAATAACTATGTGCAAAACTTTTTTATTTTGATGTAGTCCCACTTATTAAGTCTCTCTCCTCTCTGCTGTGCCCCTGGGACTTTATCCAGGAAGTTTCTGTTGTACCTGTAAGTCCTAATCTGTTACATTTATTTAAAGACCCAAGCAAAAGTCTTTTAAAAATGCATACCTTGTTCTTATTTTCATTTTGTATTTTGAGAGGATGTTTTGTTATGTAGCCCAGGCAGACCTCAAACTCATGATCCTCCTGCCTCAACCTCCCAAGTATTAGAATTTCAGATGTGCCCACATCCAGCTCCCCAGATATTCCTAGGCAGGACAAGCCCATTGTTTAGAAGGAGGTCTCTTGATTTGGGTTTGTTTGGTGGTTTCACAAAATATGAAGCCAGGCATGGTGGTGCATGCCTATAATCCCAGGAACCCAGAGGTGGCGGGAGGAATTTAAAGCCAGCCTGGGGGATGGTAATGTAACTCAGTAGGAGAGCACATGCCTAGCATGCCTGGAGTTCTGGGTTCAATTTCCAGCACCACAAAAAAAAAAAAGATGAAAAAGAGATCTAAGTGTTTGCAAGTAGAATGTGTCTTAAAGTTGTAAAGTGATAGCCTTGAGCACAAAAGCTCCGGGATAGCACCAGGACCCAAGTTCAAGCCCCACAACTGACTAAAAAATAAATAAAAACAAATCAAGCCAGCTTGGACTAACTGAACATTTCAATCCAGTTTCTATACCCCAGTTGGGACCAAAAGGTTTGTTGTTTTTGTTTGTTTTCTTTGTTTGTTTGTCTTTACCAGTCCTGGGGCTAGAACTCTGGACCTGGGTTCTGTCCATGAGCCTCTCTGTGCTCAAGGCTAGCACTCTACCACTTGAGCCACAGCACCACTTCTGGCTTTTTCTGAGTGGCTTATTAGAGATAAGACTCTCAAGGACTTTCCTGCTCACACTGGCTTCCAAACATGATCCTCAGATCTCAGCCTCCTAGAGTAGCTTTGATTACAGGCGTGAGCAACTGGCACTTGGCTTCAAAGATTTTTTGTTTTGTTCAATGAGATTGCATAATATCAAGAGTGGTAGTACATGCCTGTAGTATCAGCAACTCAGGAGACCAAGGTATAGTCATATTTAAACTCAAGAATTCTACGGCCTAGCCTAGACATTATAGGAAGACCCCTTCTCAAAAGAAAGAGCTTGTGCAGGGTGTACCCATGTCTGACACTGCGTGTGGAATGAGCCAGACTGGTGAGCTGCATGGATGGTGTAAGTCTGCTCTTCTAGACTCAGTGCCCCTTCCCCTTCATTTCATCCTGGAATGCAGTAGCTAAACTCAAATGCTCCTGACGTCACTAGCAACATGTCTAGCAGCAAGGGACCAACTCAGACTCCTAAATACTTTAGGACAGCACCCAAAGAGGAGTTCCAAATGCTCAACATCAGAAAGTCCTTTTTTGTGCCAATCTTGGGGCTTGAACTCAGGGCCTGAGTGCTGTCTCTGAACTTTTTTTTTTCTATTTTTTTTCTTTTTTTTGCTGGTGCTCTACCACTTCTGGCTTTTTGGTGGTTGATTGAAGAGAAGAGTCTCACTTTGGTGCTCCAGCTGGCTTCAGGCCATGATCCTCAGATCTCAGCCTCCAAAGTAGCTGGAATTCCAGGAATGAGCCGCCAGCTCCAGACTGAACATCAGCAATTCTTAAGACACTTCCTCTCCTGCGGACTCCCTCGCCATATGTTAGCTGTAGCCCCAAACCAAGCAAGCAACTCCCATTCCTCCCCCTGTATGCTCCTCATAAATATTTTATGGAGCTGTTCATGAACGATGTAGGCAATTAACCTCCATCCTGGTTTTATTAATGGAAGATGTTGCAATTGCAAGAACAGAGCAGGCATCCTTGGTTCAGGAGGCAGGGCTGCCGAGCCCAGGGGACAGGCTGAACAGGTACACACAGGCTGGTGGCTCGTGGCTAATGGGCTGCTGGCATCTGGCCCTCAGATGGCTGGCACGCAGCCCTGGCAAAAGTTCTGGACAAGCTGTACTGAGCAAGCTTCCCACGTAAGATGGGTGAAGGCGAGTTCACCCCCAGTGGGGTTTGAGTCATAAAAGTCTGCCTTGTTTCCTTTCTGGCATAAACTCGTGCTGGCACACATCCCTTCCCCCCATGCATATGGAACTTCATGTCAGATGTATCTACAGGGAAGGGGAGGGAGAGGGAGAGAGAAGAGGGAGGAGAAAGTTGGAGAAGTGGAAGGAAGGAGGAGATAGGAGGAGGAAGGGAAGGGAGAGGAAAGTAAGAGAGGAAAAGAGGGAGAGGAAGAGGGGAAAAGGGGGAGAGGGAGACAGGGGAGAGAGGCAGAGGAGGGAGAGGGAAAAAGAGGGAGTGAGAAAGACAAGAGGGAGGGAGATAAAAGAGAAACAGAGAGAGGGAGTGGGAGATAGAGGAGAGTTAGAGAAGAGAGAGGGAAAGAGGGAGGGAGGGAGAAAGAAGAGAGAAGGGGAAAAAGAGAGGGAGAGAGGAAGAAAGAAGAGGGGGAGAGAGGAAGGAAGGGGGAGGGAGGGAGATAGGAAGGGAGAGAGAGAGGGAGGGAGGAAAAGGGAGGGAGGGAAGGAGAGGGAGGGAGGGAGAGAAAGGGAGATGGAGGGAGAGGAGGAGGGGGGAGGGACAAAGGGAGAGAAGAGAGGAAGAGAGAGGGAGCAAGGGAGGTAGGGAAGGAAAGAGGGAGGGAGAAGAGGATGAGAGAGGGAGAGAGGGAGAGAGGGAGAGGGAGAGGAGAGAGGGAGGAAGAGAGAGGAAGAGGACTTGAGTCCCTGGAAAGCTGAGCTCTGAGGCAGGCCAGCTGGGAACCCTGCCCCTCTTGCTGTAATTTGCATAGGTCTCCAGTTTCCTAGCAAAGGTCTCTGATTGTCCCCAGCCCTGTCTGTCTGCCCACCGCCAGCCCCTCCCCTAGGGCAGGGCTCATAAGGGTGACTGACAATGAAGCTGGGAGGCCCAGCCCTGCCCCAGGGTCCTGGATGCAATCACCAAGAATCCTGCCAATTCCACATGATGCAGCACCTCCTTTTGGTGGAGCAAGGGTCTGGATGTGGGGGGAGGGAGGCGCCTCCAGTCTCACTGGGCCCAGGTTGGAGTGAAGCTGTTTGGGAGGCCCAGCTGGGAGGCTCGGCCAGGAAGGCCGGGCAGGGGAGAGGAAGGAGAGGGGGACTTTGCTGGGGTTCCAGAGGCAGAAGTCGGGAGCCTGGACTCCCACCATGCCCTCGACCTGGGAGGAGCAAGTGAGGCAGTGACAAGCAGAACCAGGACCACCGGAACAGGGGCAGTGGAGAAAGAAGGTCCACGTCAAAGCCCCTCTTGACCACCTCTTCTCATCAAGCCAAGGGCATGTTGGAAGGAAGGGTGGGAGCTCAGCATGAGACACTTCTCCTAGTCCCAGACAACTAGGTGGTTATCTGCTATTAGAAGTGTGTGTGTGGGGGGGTTGGAATTCCTGGGCCAAGCTTGGTAGCACATGCCTTTAATCCCAGTTACCATTGAGAAAAAGGGTACTAATGCTCCCCAGGAAAAAGCATGAGACCCTATCTGAGAAAGAATCTCAAATAAAAAAGGGCTGGAAGCATGGCTCAAGTGGCAGAGCACCTGCCTAACAAGCAAGACATCCTGAGTTCAAACCAGCAAAACAAAAAAAACAGTCTGGCACACATGCTCTCCTGGTTCCACCCTCTTCTTACACTGCCAACCCTTCCCTGATGCACCCATATAGTCCTGCAGTTCAAGAACACTGCTTCAGCACCCAGAGCAGACACAAAGACACTGGCTGTGTTCAAGGCCAGCTGCCATGTGGTCATCTAAATCCACACTTTGGAAAGATGACCACAGCCATCGTTCCTCTCCAAAAGTGGCTGTGGGGTTGCTGTCCGCTCAGAACTGTCTGCAGCTGAACAGACCCATGCCACACTTAAGACACAGACCACTGCTTTCCCTTCAGGACTTGCTGGCACCTGGCACTGCTTTTTATTTACCTTAACCAGGACCCAATTCCCAGGCTGGGAATTCAGTCTCTTCCCATCTCTTCCTCAAAAATTGGTCTGACCTGAAGCTTTGAAAATATTAGAGGAAACACTTCAAGACCACCAGGTAGGTGTGGTGGCTTCTGCCTGGAATCCTGGCTACTTGGAGGCTAAGAAGAGGAGGACTAGACAGAAAAGTTCAAGATACCCTACCTTAACCCAGAGCTGGGTACAGTGGCATATGCCTGTCATCTCAAGCTACATGAAAGGCTGAGATTGGGAGGATCATGGTTCCAGGCCAAGGCATAAATAAATAAATAAATAAATAAATAAATAAATAAATAAATAAATAAATAAATAAATAAATGCCCTCAAAACTCCATCTGTACAGAGGGAATTGGAATGGGGCAGCCTGTTCCTGTGGTTCCAACAACAACAGAGCCCCTAAAGCATCCAGGACATGGGGAATGGAAGGTGTAGCTCAGCACTATTATGCCAGCTTAGTAAGTATGGAGCTCTGAGCTCAAACACAAGCACAGAGGAGGGGGCAGATGTAGGCACCGGCAATAATTTACTAAGGACTCTAATAGCTCAGGAAATAAAAGCAAGAACTAGCCGGGTACCCGGTGGCTCAAATCTGTAATCCTAGCTACTCAGGAGGCTGAGATCTGAGGATAACGGTTCAAAGCCAGCCCAGGCAGGAAAGTCCATGAGACTCTTACCTCCAACTAATCACCAGAAAACCAGAAGTGGTGTTGTGGCTCAAGTGGTAGAACGCTTGCCTTAAGCTGAAGAGCTCAGGGACTGCGCTCAGGCCCAGTGTTCAAGCCCCACTACCTACACACACACCCTCCCCCCAAAAAAGCAAGGACTAACAATTGGGATTGCATCAAATTAAGAAGCCACAGAGCTAGTTTGTTGTTGTACACCTGTAATCCCAGCACTCAGGAGACTAAGGAAGTATTGGGTAACCTAGTAAGATCCTGCCTCTAGAAAGAGGTAAGCCTTCAGAGCAAGCAAGGCCTGCTGACACCTGGTTTGAACAAAGAATAAATCTCTGTTATTTAAAGTTACCAAGCCCATGAGAATTGGCTGTGGCAGGTTAGAAAAGTACTACCATCCCTTACCGTCTCTCTCTCCTCAGGTGTCATGCCTTGGTTGATTCTCTGTTTCACCTTGACTGGACCACAGGGTGCCCAGATATGTGGTTTCTGGCCTCCCTGTGAGTTTCTGGATGGCATTGGCATTTAACTTGGTGGGCAGAGTCCAGCCAGGTTGGGCTGTGCAGGTGGACGTCATCCAACCCAAAAATAGAGCACAAAGGTGGAAGAAGCTTTATTCTCTCAACCTGCCAGCTGGAGCTGACATCTTGCTCTTCTCCCCTTGGACTGGGACTGTTACCTTTGGCTCTTCCAAGTCTCAGAGAATCTGAACTCCGGCTGGAATTCACCCTCTGCCTTTCCCAGGTCTCCAACTGACAGATAGCAGACTAGATTTCCATAACTCAGGAACAAATTGCTGACGATAACTCTTACTATATAAAGATGCTCCATGCACAGCCTACACCCCACCTTCCCATATGGTTACATCCCAAGTCTCCTGTCAAACATTTTGACAGAGTGTAAGTCAAAGATGCCTTTCATCCACCTCCTCCCAGGCATTGTTGCTTAGCAACACAGCACACCACAGAGGGTCCACTGATTTCCCCGGGGATGTGTAAGCTCACTGTCACCATGCAATGTCCTGGACATCACTAGCCAGGGGACCAAGCAAGACCTGGTGAAAGTGAACTGCTCTTGTCTTTGTCCCATGGTGGGATACTGCCATTGAGAGTTCAGCCATCATAAATCAAGGACTGTCCACTCACCTACAGATCCATCCCTTGCACCACCAAGGAAGATGACATAGATCTCATCTAAACAACAAACACAACTGTTCCAGCAGGGAGAGGGACTTCTCTGCTCCCCTGGAGGATGGCTGTGGCTGAGCCAGGTCATGAGGGCAAAGGCAAATGAGGACTTGTAGGCCCCTGGAACAGAGGCCCATGCCATTCCTTAAGGTCCTCCCAGTGGCTCACTCCCTAATATCACCATTTTGGATTCAATGTCAACTGATAAATTGGGGGAAAGAGCATGTGGAGCCCTTGCCTGTGCCTGTCACACTAGCCGGTGGCTCTGAACACTGAGGTCAATGTGGATCTGCAGACACCAGGAAGGCAGGGCTGGATGGAGGTGTCCTAGAGCTACTTGCTGTTTGTATTTGAGGGACAGCTTATAGCCGAAGACCTGTGCTTTTATTATTGGTGTGTGTATGTGTATGTGTGTATGTGTGTGTGTGTGTGTGTGTGTGTGTGTGTGTGTGTGTGTGTGTGTGTGTGTGTGTGTGTGATTGGTACATGCACACACACTGGTTCCAGAAGCTTGAACTCAGGGACCCACTCAGCTGCTTGGCTTTCTTGCTCAAGGCTGGCATTGTAGCAATTGGACCACCCCAGGCTCACAGGCAACCTACCAGGCCACACATAAATGGATCCTTTTCCACTGCAGAGATGAGCCTGTGCAAGAGGCAGAGGCCCCGTGTACTCCTTCACCCCAAGACAAGGAATGTCTACTCTGTTTACTGCACCAGGCACCTAAGACTTGAGGAACACAAAATGGCCTGGGAGGGCTATAAATCCTTTGGTGTTCCTCTCCCATCAACATGTAGTGAGACAAGGTCCCTCCTCTTCTCTCTCTCTGTCTCTGTCTCTGTCTCTGTCTCTGTCTCTGTCTCTCTCTCACTCTCTCTCTCTCTCTCGTTGGTCATTTGGCTTGAACTCAGGGCCTGGGCACTGACCCTGACCTCTTGCTCAAGGCTAGCACTCAGACATTTTGAGCCACCAGCTCCACTTACACTTTTCTGGTGGTTTATGGGAGATAAGATACAAAGGGACTTTCTTGTCCAGTCTGGCTTTGAACTGTGATCTTCAGATCTCAGACTTCTGAGGATTACATGTGTGAGCCACCCATACCCAGCTATGTCCCATCCTTTTGATCCTAGGCTAGCTGCAGCACCAGGTCTGTGCAGGGCACAGCCATGCTGCAATGCACTGCTAACTCCAATTCTCCTCAGAACATATGTACTGTAGTCCCATGCTGCCTTGAAGACCACGTGCTGGAAAGAAGCACACACACACACGCACACACACACACACACACACACACAAACACACCCTGCATATGACCTGAGCCAGCACAGCATGGCAGATGGCTCCAGCGGTTCCACCTCCACCTCCACCCCCAGCCAGTTCCAGCCCCTTGGGGCCTGAAGCATGTGGCAAAACTACGTGAATAAGCACCTCTGGGATCCTGGCCCACACAAGTACATTGGGGTGACACCGCTCAATTTTGGGGCTAATCTATGGGAGCAATGATGCTCTCTTTGAGTTCCCTCAGTAATTAAAATTTCAACTTGACCTTCTCAGGTCACAAGCAAGGCAGAAGTTTGCCTCTGGAAAATTCTAGAACCTTTTATATCATTATGGATCATGGGATCATGTGACTCAGAGAGAGAGAGAGAGAGAGAGAGAGAGAGAGAGAGAGAGAGAGAGAGAGAGAGAGAGAGAGAGAGAGAGAGAGAGAGAGAGAGAGAGAGAGAGAGAGAGAACCAGTTAAACACAAAGAGAATAAAAAGAAGAGCCAGGCACTAGTGGCTCATGCCTGTCATACTAGCTGCAACTCAGGAGGCTAAGATCTGAGGATCAAAGTCTGAAGCCAGCCAAGGCAGGAAAGTCCATGAGACTCTTATCTCCAATGAATCAACAAAAAAATGGAAGTAAGGGATGTGACTGAAGTGGTAGAATACCAATAGAATACCAGTGAAAAAGCTAAGAGACAGTGCCCAGGCCCTTAGTTCAAGCTCTAGGACTGACAAGAAGGTGTAAAAGGAAGAAGGAGAAGAAAGGGAAGGGGAGGGGAGTGGAGGGGAAGAGGGAGGGGAAGAGGGGGGAAGGAAGAGAAGGGAAGGGAAGGGAAGCTGCAGCTCTGCGGGAAAGGCAAATGCATCATGCTGACCACAAAGGGCAGGCCTTGGAGGCCAGAGGCAGCCAGAGAACTCTGTGAAGCCTGTCCCAGGAGGGAAGGAGAGGTGAGGGGAGGGAGGGGAAGGGAGGGAGAAAGGAGAGGAGGGGAAAGAAGGGAGAGGAGGAGAGGGGAGAAGAAAGGAAAAGAGAGAGGGGGAGGAAAGAAGGGGAAGAAGGAAGAAAAGGGAAGGGGAGAAAGAAGGTTTATAGGAGAGGAGAAGGGAGGAAAAGAAGGGAAGAGTGTAAAGGGGGAGCAAAAGGGAGAGAAGAAAAGAAGGTAGAACAGAAGGACTGAGTTGCATGAAGGGAGCTGATAGGAGGAAGGAGAGGGTGGGGCTGCAATGGTGGGGTCAGTGACCTTAGAAGAAGAGACACAGTTCAGGCATGGTGGCTAGTATCTGTAATCACAGCTGTGTGAGAAGTGTAGGTTTGGATGATCTCAGTCAAGCAGAAGGGTGAAACCCTATCAGAAAGAAAGTAAGAAAGGAAAGAAGGAAGGAAGGAAGGAAGGAAGGAAGGAAGGAAGGAAGGAAGGAAGAAAGACAGACAGACAGACAGACAGACAGACAGACAGACAAAAGGAAGAAAGAAAGAAAGAAAGAAAGAAAGAAAGAAAGAAAGAAAGAAAGAAAGAAAGAAAGAAAGAAAGAAAGAAAGAAAGAAAGAAAAGAAAGAAAGAAAGAAAGAAAGAAAGAAAGAAAGAAAGAAAGAAAGAAAGAAAGAAAGAAAGAAAGAAAGAAAGAAAGAAAGAAAGAAAGAGAAACAAAACCTTGTTAAAGCCATGGCTGAGGGGAAGAGGGCTTGGTTCAAGGATGTTCCACTGGCAGCTGTGTTGACCCTGGACTCCACAGAGTGAGGAGCCATGAGAAGCTAATGTGTTCTGTGCTGAGCCAACCTCTGACCTTCTGACAGGAGCCCCAGCTAAGAGACGCCATCACATGGGGTAGTGCTTCTCCCAGAATCCATTGGGGGGGAGGGCAGGCAGAGGGTTACATGACCCAGAAGGATCTCACAGTGAGGGGGGAAACAGAGCTATGGGCTCTTCTTATCTTCAATCAACCAGCAAAAAGCCAGAAGTAGAGCTGTGGCTCAAGTGGTAGAGCACCAGCTTTGAGCAAACAAGCTCAAGGACAGCACTCAGGCCCTGAGTTCAAGCTCCAAGACTTGCCCCACCAAGAAAAGAGAATAAAAGAATCTGTCACAAGAGCTCCAAAAGTGACCTGGGCCCTCAAGAGCAGCAGACCCTGGAGTGGGAAGCAGACAAGGCCAGGCTGCCCTCCAGGGCTGCCACTTTGGGACAGGCTCTCCCTGTGCCTGCGGTGGAGGGTCAAAGGCTCCTATGTGCCAAACACACCCATGGTTAGGGATTGCAAATCTGCTTGACATTGTCACTCATCAGTTTATTTTTGGGGGGAGGGGTTTTTTGTTTTGGTCCATCCTGGGTCTTGAACCCAAGGCCAGGCCACTGTCCCTGAGGTCTTTTTGCGCAAGGCTAGCACTCTACCACTTTAAGACAATTCAATTTTCCAGGCGATGTGCTGTTCCACTTTGACTCTCTGGGGGTTACTTGGAGATAAGAGTCTCTTGGAAACCCTCAGATCTCAGCCACCTGAGTAGCTAGGATTATGGGCAGGCATGAGCCACCAGCACCTGCCTGGCTCCCTCCTCAGCATTTAGCACCAGGAAGCCACATGAGCAGGAACCCAGAGCTAGGGGAGTGCAAAGCAAAGGCAGATCACAGTCCAACACCAGCTCGCATCTTCTTTACATATGGAGGGCTCTGGCAATCCCTCTTCAGCGTTTTGGGGGCCACCAGCTGTGCCAGCAGGCTGGGCCATAGTCTGGGCTTAGCCACAAGTGCTGGGCTGGGCTGAAGGGGACTTGAGCTGCCATTCCAGAGAGGCACTAGTCTATCAAGTGGCAGATGTTTTCCTAGGGTCTTGATCCAGTCTTCTAGCCCCCTGGAACACAAAGGTGCAGGGCCCTGGGAATCAAGCCCTACCCCCAGGTTTAAGCCCCGCCCCTGCTCCTCTTAACCAATGACTTTTCAAATTAGCACGTACATCACTGCAAGTTTCGTTGTGACATTTCCACAGGTCTACAGCGCATCTTGATCAATATCTCCATCTGTCTACCCCATCACTGAGCCCTTCTTAATGAAATCTCAGGCTCCAGGGTTGTGGGTTTCATCTGTAATTCCAGCTACTCCGGAGACTGAAATCTAAGGATAGAGTTTGGAAGCCAGCTGAGGCAGGAAACGTAGGAGTTTCTTATGTCCCATTATCTTAACAGTAGAGCTCCATCCTTAAGCAGAAAAAACAGAGTTACAGGCCCTGAGTTCAAGCACCAGTATATATTAAAAAAATGTGGTCTAGGCTAGCGAAAATCATGATCCTATCTCAAAAATAACTATATCAAAAGTCAGTATACACTGTGGAAAATGAACTGTGTAACTTGCAGGCCGGCTGGGAGGGAGAAACTGAGGAAAAGCAAAGAAAGGAGTGAAATGTATTCATTGCCTGACTTATGAAATAGTAACCCCTTTGTATAACACCTTAATAACTGAAAAAAATAACCACAAGCTGGGCACTGGTGCCTCATGCCTGTAATCCTAGCTACTCAGGAGGCTGAGATCTGATGATCATGGTTCAAAGTCAGCCTGGGCAGGAAAGTCTGTGAGGCTCCTATCTCCAATTATTCACCAGAAACCCAAAGTGGCACTGTGGCTCAAGTGGTAGAGCACTTGCCTTGAGCTGAAGATCTGAGGGACAGCACCCAGGCCCAGAGTTCAAGCCCACGAAGACCACCTCCGCAAAACAAAAAGTTTTTCCTAGGGTCAGGGAATGTGGCTCAGTGGTAAATTGCTTGCCTAGCATGCATGAGGCCCTAGGTTCGATTCCTTGGTACCACATAAGATTAATAAAAGAATCATAAAAAAAAAGTTTTTCCTAGAGTTACAAGGATTTTCCCTTATGTTTGTCTCTGGAAATATGTATTTCATCCTAGGGTTTGAACTGGACCTGAATGCTGTCCATGAGTTCCTTTTGTGCAAGGCTAACACTCTACACTTGAGCCACAGTGCCACCTCCAGCATTTACTATGATAAATTGGAGATAAGAGTCTTCTCTCCAAAATCCAGGCTGTCTTTGAACTGCAATCCTCAGCTCTCAGCCTCCTCAGTGGCTAGGATTACAGGAGTGAGCTACCAGCACTCGATTATATTTTATTTTTAGTTTGCCTTTAATTCTGTGATCCATTTTAAGATCATTGATCCAATTGTGTAGGCTTGGTTACTGTTGTTGTTGATGATGATTAAGCAGATGTTTCGATGACGTGTTTATCTTGTCTTCTGAACTTCCTCTGTCCCTACTGCCACACAGCTGTGCATTTATTTCTAATTTACTAACTTCTAATGCATGAAGAGCAGGACAAAGATTTGCCTGCTAAGAAGAAAGGAAGGAGAATTTAGATTCAGAAAATTGTTGAATTTTTTAAACAAATATTCCTTGGGTGCCAGTGTCCAAAAAGAAATATAGTCATTACCTGACTTACATAACTGTGACCCCACTGTACATCACCTTTATAATAATAAAACAATTTATAGGCACCATGGCTCATACCTGCAATCCTAGCTATTCAGGAGGCTAAGATCTCAGGATTGCAGTTTGAAGCAGCCTGGGCAGGAAAATCTGTGAGAACCTTATCTCTGATAAACTACTCAAAAAAAGCTAGAAGTGGAAGAGCGCTAGCCTTGAGCTTGAGCTGAGCCATAGTGCCCAGGCCCAGAGTTCAAGCCCCACAACCACCACCACCAACAACAAAAAATCCACTTCTAGACTCCTTATGGGGCTGAGACGGTGGCTCAGTGATAGAGTGCTTTGCCTTGCGTGCTTGAGGCCCTGGGTTCAATTCTTCAGCACCACATAAGCAGAAAATGCTATGGTTCAAGTGGTAGAGTGCCAGTCTTGAGCTGAAGAGCTCAAAGGACAGTGCCTAGACCCAGAGTTCGGGCCCTAAAACTGAACAACAACAACAAAAAAGCCAGAAGTGGCACTGTGGCTCAAGTGGTAGAATGCTCACCTTGAACAAAAGACACCTGGAGGAGACAGCACTCAGTACTTGTCTCGAAGCCTGAGGGCATATAAAAAAAGCAAAAGAATAAAAAAGAATAATAATTTTTAAAATCCACGTATTTCAACCATTATGCTATTGTGGTCATGGGACGGAGATAGGACATTAATCAAGAAATGCCCTCCAAACCAAGTCCTTGGAGAATTATTGAAAAATATTGGCTAGATGCTGGTGGCTCACACCTGTAATCCTAACTAATCAGGAGGTTGAGATCTGAGGATCGCAGTTCAAAGCCAGCTTAGGCAGAAAAAAACTGAAAGACACTTTTCCACAATTAATCAGCAAACTACTGGAAGCAGAGCTGTGGATCAAGTGATAGAGCACCAGCCTTGAGAAAAAAGGCTCAGTAAGAGCACAAGGCCCCAAGTTAAAGGAGATGGAGGGAAGGAAGAAAGTTAGGAAGGAAGAAAGGTAGGAAGGAAGGACGGCAGGAAGGAAGGAAGGAAGGAAGGAAGGAAGGAAGGAAGGAAGGAAGGAAGGAAGGAAGGAATGGAAGGATGGAAGGAAGGAAGGAAGGAAGGAAGGAAGGAAGGAAGGAAGGAAGGAAGGAAGGCTTATCAAATGTCTTCCTGAACAGAGAGCCAGGCAAGGTGGTGTGTGTCTGTAATCCCAGCAATCAGAAGGCAGAGGCAAGAGAATTACAAGTTCCAGGCCACCTGGAACTCCATAGCAAAACCCTGTTTCAAAGAACAGGAGAGGAAGCCAAGTCCTGATGGCTCCCATCTATAATCCTTGCTACTCAGGAGACTGAGATCTGAGGATCAAAGTTCAAAGCCAGCCAAGGAAGAAAAGTCTGTGACACTCATTTCCAATTAACTAAAAAGCCAAAATGGAGCTCAAGTGGTAGAGTAACAGCCTTGAGTGAAAAAACTCAGGGACAGCACCCAGACTCTGTTCAAGCCCCAGGACAGGCATGAGTGTGCGCATGTACACATGCACGCACACATACACACACACACACACACAACCACCACCACCACCACCACCTCCACCACCACCATGACCACCACCATCCAAGCCCCTTGCCAGGCAGACACTTCAGACAGCAAATTGAAGCTGCCATCACTAGTGCTTTCTCTGAAACCCACATTGCTAAGTGGCTGGGTTTATTTTCCAAAGATGGCTACAAGAATAGTTTCACCTATATACTTTTCCTTAGTTTGTTTTGATTTTGAAACAGTGTCTCACTATATAACCCAGACTGGCCTGGAACTTCTGATTCTCCTGATTGCCAGCACATACCACCATACTTGGCTTTGAATATTTTTTTACCAAGACCCATATTAAGAAATGGTTAGGAAGGGCACACACCTGTAATCTTAGTTGCTCAGGAGGCTGAGATCTGAGGATCATGATTCAAAGCCACCCCAGGCAAGGAAAGTCCAAGAGACACTTATCTCCAATTAATCAGCAAAAAGCTAGAAGTGGCACTCTTGCCCAAGTGGTAGAGAATTTGCCTTGAGCTGAAGAGCTCAGGGACAGAGTGCAGGCCCAGAGTTCAAGCCCTATGACCACCACCAACAACAAAAACAAGTTTAGGCTAGGCAATGGTGGCTCCCACCTATAATCCTAGTTACTCAGAAGACTAAGAATCTGAGGATTGTGGTTAGAAACCAGCCCAGGCAGGAAAATCTATGAGACTCTTATCTCCAGTTAACCACTAGAAAACTGGAAGTGGAACTATGGCTGACAAAAAAGAAAGAAAAAGAAAGATTGATGTTTAGGCCAGGTGCTGCTGGCTCACACCTGTAATCCCAGTTACTTAGGAAGCTGAGGTCTGAGGATCAAGGTTCAAAACCAGCCCTGGCAGACAAATCTGAGATTCTTCTTCTTCTTCTTTTTTTTTTTTTTTTTTTTTTTTTTGCTGGTCATGAGTCTTTCTTTCATGTATGTGTGTGCATGTGTGTGTGTGATGGTAATAGGACTTGAACTAAGAGAATGAGTTTTTGCTTTGACTTTTCTGCTCAAGGCTGGCATAGCACAACTCAAGCCCATGCTCTACTTCTGGCTTTTTGGTGATTAATTGGAGATAAAAGTCTCAAGGACTTTTCTGCCATGGCTAGCTTGGAGCTACGAGTCTTACTTCTTACCCTCCTGAGTAGCTCAGAAAACAGGCATGAGCCACAGGCACCCAGCTAGCTCCATGATATATTTATCTAGTTGGACAGTTTATGATGTTTCCAGGTTAGTTTTTGTTGTTTTATTTTTTTGCCTTTTAAAAAGGATCTGAAATAGCACAGTTGTAACTCAGTAATGAAAGTTCATGCGATTCTTTCTATAGGGTGATTTCTTAGTGGTAGAATTTCTAGGTTAAAGGAGCAAATGCTTTTCTTAAACAAACAAACTTATTTTCTGCCAGGCACCACTATAATCCTAGCTACTCAGGAGGCTGAGATCTGAGGATCACAGTTTGAAGCCAGCCAAAGCAAGAATGTCTGTGACTCTTGTCCCCAATTAACCACCAGAAAACCCGGAGTGGCGC
Organism: Dipodomys merriami; assembly: GCF_024711535.1. NCBI lineage: Eukaryota > Metazoa > Chordata > Mammalia > Rodentia > Heteromyidae > Dipodomys > Dipodomys merriami. Next base: position 151,829 of record NW_027206287.1, on the reverse strand, counting down.
TGTGGCTCAAGTGGTAGAGTGCTAGCCTTGAACTGAAGAGCTGAGGGACAGCACCCAGGCCTAGAGTTCAAGCCCAATGACCGACAAAAAAATTAATAATTCTATACTCTTCAGAAACACACATATATACATATCACTTACAATTTCAAAAGTGTGTTCTCATACTCTCAGTCACTAGTTCATTCAATGCTCATGACTCCTCCAGAGGGAGGAGACCATTATGAATCCCAACTTTTCAGAGAGAGCAAAGAGGTTTCATTGAGTGAAGCCATTCACTTAGTGTGACACACACATCCAGCCAGTTTCTGAGCCTGCCTGCCCTTCATGTCACCTGTTCCACACTCCTCCATTCCACCACCTCATGTCCACTCCTCACTTCATAACATTCCTGTGATAGAGACCTTCTAGACCCTTCTAGATCCACAATGGATGGCTGATTTGCAACCCCCATGAATGGAGCCAGAACGGTTTCTGTAAGAGCAAGTGGATCTTGGCCAATTTACTTTTGTAGGATGATGTTCAGGGGCTCCATTCAGCATGAAGTAGATAATTTCTGGGGCTCAGATGGTCCTAGCATTGCTTTCATGGAGCCCAGAGAATGCCCTTTGGTCAATAGATCCTTGTCAGTTCACTAGTATAAGTTAAAAATTCCACCATAAGATTTATTTACTGATTTATTTATTTTTCCCCAAAGAAGATCATTGTGATTCTGCTTAAAATGCAAACCTGCACAAAAGGGCACAGAGTCTGACCATTCGCTTACACACCTCGATCTCCTTCTAGCTGTCTTGGTTTCCTGATTGTCAATGCACTGAAGCCATAGTACCTGTCATACCCTACTGAAGGCAGTGCAGATGTAGCCCTCAGCAAGGTGCTCACAAGAGTCACTAAGTGATAAGTAAAACCAGGTCTTCTGGGTGCTTCTTGGTTGTGGCAGCTGCTGGGGAAAGGAGCTGTAGGAGGGTCAGGACCGAAGAAATAGCAGTGCACCTGGGAGGAGCAGCTCATGGGCCATGTGACATGGGATGTGGCCCTGGTGGGAGGTGGGGGTTGGTAGAGAGGATAAATGGATGGTAGGGAATTCCAAGTGCTGTTGTCACCCATATAGGTGACAGACCAAGGCTGCTTTCCTCTTTCCTTCTCATCTCAGCAGTTGGGGCCCACTCTGGGTGGCCAGGGGAGAGAGGGGAGGAGGAGGAGGAGGAGGAAGGCAATCAGGTTCTGGCTAAGGATGGGTTCACACTCTCCAGGAATTATAACATGGGCTCTAGAACAGCCTGATGCAGAATTTGGAGCAATGCGGCCAGGCAGGGCACATGGCTGTGGATGATCGCAGGCGTGGGTGTTTTATGGCTGTGGTGGTACAGGTTTGCCAGTTTATATGACTTGCCTTTTAATGTTCTGCATCTCAGGCATTGTTTCTGCAGTGCTCGCTCTTTCTCTTTCTCTCTCTCCTTCTCCATCTCCCACTCCCCCCTTTCTCTGTCTCTCTGTCTCTCTCTCTCTCTGCTCCTAGTCATCTTCCCTTTGTTTCTGATCTTTGGAAATGCAGAGGCATCACATAGAAGGGCAGAAACAATGCAGTTCCTATGGCATGCACCACATGTCTGTACACACAGGTCACCACTGTGGCCCACGTCATCCTGCAGCTCAAGGATATCCACACACATAGGACCAAGGATCAGGCTTTGTTAAAGCATGAAGCAGGCAACTTGCAAGTCAGACTTTGCCCTTCACCCTTCTCTCCTCCAAAGATCTATTAAATGTGCAGACACAGAAATATGCTTATGCTGGCAATGAGGCTTGAACTCTGGACCTCATGCACTTGCTTAGCTTGTTTTGCTCCAGACTAGTGCTTTACCCGCCATTCGACTGACCCCTCCAATTTTGACCTTTTTCTGTTTAATTGGCGAGAAATTTTCCATGGATTTGTGTGCCCTGGCTGGTTTTCAACCTTGATCCTCAAGTCTCAGCCTCTTGAGTGGCTAGGATTAGAGACATGAGCTATTAGCACTAATGTGAGAAAAAGTCTTTTCTATCAAAGGAGTTTTCTTCATTCCTGTTAATATTGAGAGATTTTCTTTTCTTTTTCCATTTTGTCCACTATGGGTCTTTTACTCTGAGCCTGGGCACTGTCTCTGAGCTTTTCAGTTCAAGGTGAGAGCTCTACCACTTGAGCCACAGCGCCACTTCTGGTTTTCTGGTGGTTTATTGGAGACAAAGAGTCTCATGTACTTTCCTGCCCAGGCTGGCTTTGAACTGTGATCCTCACATCTCAGCCTCCTGAGTAGCTAGGATTACAGGTGTGAGCCACCAGTGCCTGGTGAGAATTGTTTTTCTGAAGGGTTCCTGCTTTGGCCAGGTGGCTTGGCCCTTGTTAAGTACACTTTACTTACAAACTTCCTTTTCCTGAGCACCTGAGAAGCTCCTTGAATTTTAATTACATCTGCATCCCTTTCCACATTGTGAGCCTGAGCTCAGACAATGGGAGCAGAGGGGTGGTGCCTGCTGGATCAGGGACAGAAAGGGAACAGCCAGCCTGCCTGCTCTGTGTGGTTGCTTGCCAACTTTTTGACTGATGGTGCATTCTTCTGTAGGAATAAACTTAGCCTTGGTGAGTTCCTTTTGAGATACCCAGGAACTAAAAATCCACTTTACTGTCCAGATTCTTAACCTACACAACCTGGAAGTCTGCATGTACACAGAAGAGGTAGGGCTTGCTGCCTGTCCTTAGCACAGCAAGGTTGCTCTATAACTGACCATAATGCACTTGTACTGAGACAGGAGACAGCATGGGCTAGGCTAGAATCTCCATCAGCTCTGTGACCTTGTCTCTATCTCCTGGCTGTTCATTTGCCCATTCAAATAATGGAGTTCATGCTTATCAATCTCTATATTCTTCTCCAGTCCCGTTGGCCTTGTCCTCTTGCTTTTCCCAGGCTCCTTCTTCTCTCCTATATATTTAAGACATTTTTAAAATTTGTTTATTCCTGGTGCCAGTTATGGGACTTGAACTCAGGACCTGGGCACTGTCGTTTATCTTTTACTCATAAAGCTGGTGCTCTACCACTTGAGCCACAGCCTCACTTCTGGCCTTTTTTTTACTCATTAATTGGAGATAAGAATTGCACAGTCTTTTCTGTCCAGACTGGCTTTGGATAGCAAGCCTCAGGTCTCAGCTTCTTGAGTAGCTAGGATAACATATATGAGATATTAGTGCCCAGCAATCAATTATATCTCTAAATGAAGTGAAACATACATAAAATACTAATTTCAATGTTGGACAATAAAGTGCTATAACGAATCCTCCATCTTAGACTGTCTCTTTGTCAAGCATATAACTTTCTACTCTGTCAAGTCCCTTAAAAATGGCAGCCTTTATGGCCAAATGGTTCCTAACAGGTGAGAGTCCCCTCCCCCCACACCAGGGAGGGATTCGAGGGAGACACATATTTTGTAAGACAGACATTCAGACAATGGCACTCATTCATGCCCCTAAACTCATGTCTTTTCTACTTGCAAAACACATTAACTCACCTGGCACCAGTGGCTCACACTTGTAATCCTAGCTGCTCAGAATGAGATCTGAGGTTCATGGTTCAAAGCCAGCCCAGGCAGGAAAGTCCATGAGACTCTTATCTCCAATTAACCACCAGAAAACCAGAAGTGCTGCTGTGGCTTAAGTGATAAAGTGCTTACCTTGAGCTGAAGAGCTGAGGGACAGTGTCTGGACCTAGAGTTCATGTCCCATGACCAAAAAAACCCCAAGAAAACAAAATAGACACATTAACTTCATCCTACTATTCCCCATCCCTCCATCCACAAAAAAGTAAACTTCGTCACTTATTCCAGCATTAACTTTAAAGTCTAAAATCCCCGGTATGACCTAAGTCAAATATAGACCAGCTTTAAATCACGCTTCCTTCTGAGTTTGTACGCCAGTGTAACCCAATGTATAGTTCTAAAACACTACGGTGGATTGGCATAGAATGGACATCCCCATTTCTAGAGGGCTACATAGAACAAAAGAAAGGAATAGCCATTAAGTCTCCCAAATCCAAAAGAGTAAGCAACATTAAATCTCAAGGATGGAGATGGGTCATCTTAATGAAATTCCATTTCGTGGACACTTAAGGCCTCAGGAAGACTTTCCTAGGTGATGCTCAAGTTTCTGCTCATGCTAAAATTTCATGCCTATGATTTCTTTAGGTTGGGGCTGTACATTGTAGCTTTGTGCTTGTGTGTATGTGTGTGTGTGTGTGTGTGTGTGTGTGTGTGTGTGTGTGTGTGTGTGTGTGTGTGTGTGTGTGTGTGTGTGTGTAGCCTGGTCTTCAATCAGTCCTCTCAGTCCTCTCAATATTGTCCTAGCAGAGATCTTGATAAGACTCCATTGTCACAGCCTGCTCTCTATAGTAGCTCTTGGATAAAGCGCTTGCCTTGAGCTGAAGAGCTGAGGGACAGTGTCTGGACCTAGAGTTCAAGCCCCATGACCAAAAAACCCCCCAAGAAACAAAATAGACACATTAACTTCATCCTAGTATTCCCCATCGCTGCACCCACAAAAATGTAAACTTTGCCACTTATTACAGCATCAACTTTGTCTAAAATCCCCAGTATGACCTAAGTCACATACAGACCAGCTTTAAATCACGCTTCCTTCTGAGGCTGTAGGCCAGCAGAACCTAATGTATAGTTTTAAATACAATGGCAGACTGACATAGAATGAACATCCTCGGGCTGGGAAGGTGGCTTAGTGGTAGAGCGCTTGCCTTGCATGCCTGAGGTCCTGGATTTGATTCCTCAGCACCACCTAAGCAAAAAGAAAAAAACCCAGAAGTTGCACTGTGGCTCAAGTGGTAGAGCACTAGCCTTGAGCTGAAGAGCTGAGGGACAGAACACAAGCCCAGAGTTCAGGCCCCATGACTGGACCCCCCCCCCCAAAAATGCACATCCTCATTTCTAGAGGACTACATAGAACAGAAGAATGGAATAGCCATTAAGTCTCCAAAATCCAACAGAGTAAGCAACATTAAATCTCAAGGCTGGAGATGGGTCATCTTAATGAGATTCCATTTTGTGGACACTCAAGGCCTCAGGAAGACTTTCCTAGGTGATGCTCAAGGTTCCGCTCATGCTGAAATTTCATGCCTATGACTTTTTTAGGCTGAGACTGTACATTGTAGCTCTGTGCTTGTGTGTGTGTGTATGTGTGTGTGTGTGTGTGTGTGTGTGTGTGTGTGTGTGTGTGTGTGTGTGTGTGTGTGTGTGTGGAGCCAGGTCTTCCATCAGTCCTCTCAATATTGTCCTAGCAGAGATCTTGATAAGACTCCAGTGTCAACAGCTTGCTCTCTATAGCAGTTCTGTCCCTGAAGTAGGACCCTGACTGGTCTTCAAGGCTTTTGCAAGCATCCTTTGAAATCTGGCCGGAGGAAGCCATGCCCCCATAGCTCCCACCTTCAGATTGCCTGTGGAATTCACTGTATGTGGACAGTACACAAACAAGGGTTGCATTGTGGTGGCCTGAGGCACATCTTGGCCCTCAGAGCCACAGCTGGGGGGTGTGGCAGAGGAGTGCTGCGGCAGAATGTAGGGATCAGAAATTAGAACAATTCTGGGCAAGGATCCCCGTAGGTCCCACAGGTACTCTGGACCTGTGAGGGGATGGGTAACCCTAGAAATCTCTGAAATGCCTTCTGGAAGCTTCTTTCTATCCTTTGCTAATCTCCATATGATTACTTGGTCACAACTTTGCTTTTCTGTCCTCAGCACACTTTGTTTATGTGTGTGTATGTGTGTGTGTATGTGCACACTTGTATGCATGCATGTGTGCATGCTGGTCTTGGGGTTTGAACTCAAGACTTTGTGCTCTCACTTAGCTATTTTGCTCAAGGCTGGTGCTCTGCCACTGGAGCCACACCTCCATTTTTGGCTCTTTGCATGGGTACTAGGACTTGAACTGAGGACTTTGAGCTCTTGCTTAGCTTTTTGCTCAGGGCTGGTGCTCTAACACTTGGGCCACATCTCCATTTCTGGCTTTGCTTTTTGGCTGGTTAGATGAAGATAAAAGTCTCATTTGTTGTATACCCAGTTGTATATCCAGTCTTGCTTTGAACCATGATCATCATATCTCAGGCTCCCTGAGTAGCTAGGATTACAGGTATGAGCCACTAGTGAACCGTGATCCTCAGACCTCAGCCTCCCTGAGTAACTAGGATTACAGGTATGAGCCACTAGTGCTCAGCTTGAACATGCTATTTTGACTCTTTACATGGACAGTCTCAGAACTTTCCAGATCTTTCCATGCTCAGTCCCTCCTGAGTGTAAATTCTGGGCTTCAGATCATTTGATAATTTGTCTCTTCTTGCATTTTACAAGAAGCTGTTCAGAGAAGCCTCATAGGTTCCTGAACCTTTGCAGCCTGGAGAGATTTCTCCTGCCTAATTCCAGAGCATCACCCCACACATTCTGCCTTCTATAGCATCTGAGGAGAGGGACAGAATTCACCCAGCATCTTTGCAAGGTCACAGCAAGGCTGGCCTTTCCTCTTGTTTCTTTCTCACACTTTGCTCAGCATGTCTAACTGAGGCTCCATTTCAGCTGATTCTAAGTCCTGACTGCAACTGCTGAGAACACAGTTGTTTTCCCTCCCTACCATTTTATCCTCACAAAACCTATTGCCTAATGCTTCCTTTACAAAAAAGCAAGACTCCTCATGGCATTCATCTCTAAACCCTTCTTGCTTGGGCCCTGTATCCAGCTCCAAACCCACTTCCACATTGTTAGATATTTAGGAGAGCCACCACAGTGTACCACATGGCTCTGGGACCCATCTTTGTCATCTTAGTCCATTGGTATGACTATAACAAAATACCAGAGGCTAGACACTTTATTAACAAGAGAAACTTGTGTTTTACTGCCTTGAAAATGGAGACAAGTTCATGGCCCAGCTGTCAAAGGCTCAATTGTCAGATGATGCTACAGTTGGCTTCCAACATGGTGCTTGGAACACAGAATCTTTGGATGGGGACAGACACTTGCTGAACATGGACACCGGCAGTCAGACTCCCCTTAGATTCCTTTCTGATAGCATTAATCTCTCCACAAGATCAGAGCCCTCCTGGCCTAAACACCTCCCCAAGTCACCACATTCTAACACTGAGAGAATAGGGATTAAGTGTTCAACTGTGAACTCGTGTGTGTGTGTGTGTGTGCGTGTGTGTGTGTGTGTGTGTGTGTGTGTGTGTGTGTGTGCGCGCGCGCTCAGATCACAGTGATCTCACTTTCCGCATCTCTGATATAAAACATTCTGTGTGCTAAACAGGTATATTAAGGAGTTCCATGTGAAATCATATGAGCAACAGGAAACATGCCAGGAACTTTAGATAGAGGGAAAAGGGATGATGGCTAGGATTTTTTTTGGCAGTCATGGGGCCTGAACTCTGGGCTTGGGCGCTGTCCTTGTACTTTTCAGCTCAAGGCTAGCGCTCTACCACTTGAGCCACAGCACCACTTCCTGTTTCTCTAGTAGTTTATTGGAGACAAGAGTCTCACAGACTTTCCAGCCTGGGCTGGTTTTGAATCGTGATCCTCAGATCTCAGCCTCCTGAGTAGCTAGGGTTACAGAAGTGAGCCACAAGCAACCGCTTTTTCTAGGATTTTTATCCCTTTCTCCTGAATAGAATTAAAGACACTGTGAACAAAAGTGTCAGTTTGTCCTCTGTATCTTGGTATTATTTCCAGGCCACCATTGTGATTTCTGAGTACTAGGATAAAAAGATTCATGAGGGCAGCTTTCCAAATATATAGCATGGAGCTATATTTGGTGATGCCCATTCAAACAGCATAAGCTTGTTTATGAATTCTAATTTGTATTTCACTCAGGAATCACATGGAATTAGACACCAGACTAAGGTGAGCTATATGGAAATGAAATGGACAGAACTCGAGACTTCAAAATTCTGTTGGTCAGCCAGGCCCTGGGGGCTTATGCTTGTAATTCTAGCTACTGAGAAGTCTGAGATCTGAGGATTGCAGTTCAAAGCCAGCCCTGGTAAGAAAGTCAATGAGACTCATGAACCACCACAAAACTGGAAGTGGTGCTGTGGCACAAAGTGGTGGAGTGCTAGCCTTGAGCAAAAAGAGCTCAGAGACAGCATCCAGTCCCTGAGTTCAAGGTCCACAATAGACCAAAAAGAAAACAAGACCAAGGATACTAGCCAGGCCCCAGGATACTAGTTCAAGCCCCAGGACAAGCACAAAATAATAATAAAAATAGATGCAATCATGGTTCTAACGTCTGAATTAGCTCTTACTTGTTGGAATTCTCTTTATGAAGGAATCTAGCTATTAGGAGATACTGAGAGGAGGTGAGGAGTAAAGAAGTCAGGCCATTCTCAATGTTTTTGTGTGACCCAACACTCAGTTCCATAACCTTGATGGCTGAGCTGTGGGGTGAGTTTTATAGTCCTTGCCTTCCCTCTCAGGGGTGCAAAGCATTCATTGAGTTCTTCAGGTAATAATGGTAGTGTGCATGCTCTTAGGAGGTCTCCTCATCTCTATAATCATGTGAAGTAGAAATGGTGTTTCCACAGCCCTGCAAAACCACTTCCACCAGCACATTGACCCTATGGTAAGGTAAACATATGGGAAGTAAAAACACACAGGCTAAGTCTGAAGCAGTGAGACAGAGGGCCTGCACCTTTCACAGCTCCTCAATGGTGGAAATCTGCAGCTGGTGCATTACCATTTGAGCCAATGCTCCACTTTCAGATATATATATATATATATATGTATGTATGTATATATATGCTATGTATATCTACAGATATATCTTCAAATATATATTATGAAACCTTTTTTTATTTAATATATGTTTTGTAAAGATACTGTACAGAGGGTTACAGTTACATGAGTAAGGTAATGAGTACATTTCCCATGGAAGCATTGTTATCTCCTCCTCTGTTTTTCCCATACCATCCCTTCCCTCCCTACCTCCCCACTCCTCCCTCCCCACTCTCCACCAGAAGTTGTAAACTTCATTTTCAACAAATTTCTTGTACATCTCATTGTTACAATGTGTCAACCTGTATCTTTCTTTCAGCATTTTGTTATTTCTCTTCCCTTCCCCAAATTAGAAAATTGTATATACAAGATGCAGGGCACTACAATCAGTGAACCAGGGGTTATACCATGGGGAAAGAACAGACAAAAGAAACAAAAAAATCACATAGTACATTATACATACATTAAAATAACAGCAAGAAAGATAAAACCTCTTGTTTCCCTATCTTGGGGTGGGGGAGTTCATTTCACTTAGCATCATCTTATATGGTCATATGACAGGCTTTTTTTTGAGGGGGGGTCCGGTCGTAGGGCTTGAACTCTGGGCCTGGGCGCTGTCCCTCAGCTCTTCAGCTCAAGGCGAACGCTCTACCACTTGAGCTGCAGCGCCACTTCCGGCTTTTTTCCTTTTGCTTATGTGGTGCTGAGGAATCGAACCCAGGGCCTCAGGCATGCAAGGCAAGCGCTCTACCACTAAGCCACCTTCCCAGCCCCAACAGGCTTTTTTTTTTACCTGGGCTTTGAACTATGATCATCAGATCTCAGCTCAGATTAAAGGTGTGATCCACCCATGCTTGGCTTTGCTCAGAATTTTTATCCCAAGGGTCTTCTGCCAGCTCTCATTTGGCTGGGGGAGGAAGAGACACCAGTGGGAAAAGGAAATGTGAGCTTTTGGTGGAGGGGGCTAGTGGAAGCTCAGTAGAACTTTCTGGAAGATGGAGTTGTGTATCTCCATCAGGGCTTCAATGCTTTGGACTTCCAGTATCCACAATCACTTTTTTTTGTGCTATAAGTGGGGCTTGAACTCAGGGCCTGGATGTTGATCTTTAGGCTAGCACTCTACTACATGAGCCATAGCTACACTCCCATCATTTTGGTGTAAATTGCAGATAAGAGTCTCATAGATATTCTTGCCTAGGCTAGCTTTGAACCTTGAGCCTCAGATCTCAGTTTACTGAGTAGCTTGGATTACAGGCCTGAGCCACCAGTGCCCAGCTTACCATGACTTTTTAGCAAGAGGTAAGTAGGTAGGCAGCCTGTAGGTAGATGACTTGTTAGATGGGTTTGATTTAGTACCAGCAAATTGTTCCTGGAACTTAAGCTTGGAGCTTGGGTGCTGTCCCTGAGTTTTTGTGCTCAGGGATGCTGCTCTATCACTTTAGCCTCAAGTCCACTTCAAGCCTTTAGGTTAATTGGAGATGAGAGTCTCATGAGTTTTCAGGATGGTTTTGAATCATGATCCTCAGATCTCAGCCTCCTGAGTAGCTAGGATTACAGGCATGAGCAACTGGTGCCTGACTATAAAATGAGCTATTTTCACATACAATTCATATGTGTTTCTGGCTCCTCTGGGACACCAGTTTTTTTTGATAACATTGGTCTTTTTTTACCAGTCTTGGGGCTTGAACTTAGGACACTGTCCCTGAGCTTCTTTTGATCAAGCATGCTATCACTTGAGCCATGGCACCACTTCCAGCTTTTTCTATTTATGTGGTACTGAGGAATTGAACCCAGGACTTCATGCATGATAGGGAAGCACTCTACCATTAAGTCACATTTCCAGACAATATTGATCCTTATACGTCTTCAGTAGTATACTATGAGAAATTGGTTTGTGTGTGTGTGTGTGTGTGTGTGTGTGTGTGTGTGTGCATGCATGCATGTGTGTGCATATGTGTGTATACATATGAATGAGTATACACCTTGCTTTGCACTTGCCCAGAGCTCTCTAGTTCCAGACCTCTTGACATGTCTAGCCATTTTAATACTTGATGGCCCAATCATTTATGACACCTGATCCAGGCAATCATTTTACCTTACAAGTAAGTACATGAGGCCCAGATAAGGTGTGTGAATTTATCAGAGTCACACAGCCTCCACCACAGACAGAGTAGGCATTGTTTACATAATATGAAGTTGCCCTGTGGCTCAAGTGGTAGAGTGCCAACTTTGAGTGAAGGAAACAAAAAAGCCAAGATCAAGTGCAAGGTCCTGAGTTCAAATCCTAGTACTGGCACAAAAAACAAGGCTTTCTCTGAATCTCTATGTCATGGCGTCTCATTTACCTCAGAGATGATCATTGTTAAGATTCCTGAGTGCTTACTTCAACATTTTATTTGCAGGAATCTAATAAATTCTTTCTCCCCCAGTATTTTAACACAACAGTAATTAGGCCACTCATGGTGTGTGTAGACTTCCTCCATTTTTGCTGAACATTTTTGTTTTCATTTCAGCACACAGGACTCTTTTATTTATCTCTTTTTTTGGCCGGTTGTGGGGCTTGAACTCTGGGCCTGAACACTGTCCCTCAGCATTTCAGCTCACGACAAGTGCTCTACCACTTGAACCATAGCGCCACTTCTGGTTTTCTGGTGGTTTATGGAATATAAGAATCTCTTGGACTTTCCTGCCTAGGCTGGCTCTGCGACCCTCAGATCTCAGCTTCCTGAGTAGCTAGGATTACAGATGTGAGGCACTGGCTCCTGGCTTTATTTATCTTTGATGGCTGCTTATGACAGATGAACTTTAGGCTATTACTCAGGACAAACAAAGTTAATCCACCAAAAAGCACAGACAAGAAACATCTTAGACTTTGTGGATCCTAGGATCTCTGTACCCACTCTTCTTCCTTCCTCTTCTTTTGAACGCTGCTTTAACAATGCAAGGGTTATCACTAGCTCACACCAACAGTCTGATGCGGCTACTACCTCTGGTCTCGAATCACAGCTCATTTACTCAGGCCTAAGGTAGAAAAAACAAAATGTATCTACCAGACACTTTGGGAACACATTTCAAGCAAAATCGTGACCAGTCTTGCCTCAACCTTTGCATCTCTGAGTAAGAGAAGAAATCATGTGGAGACAGTGATTCACAGACTCCGGGGCTACTCAGTGGGTACAGCAGAGCTGCTGGAAGCTCTTCAGTCATTCCTTCAGAGAGCTCTGTCCATTGTGCTGAAGATTTGTCCCCTGCTAGAGGCTTACGTGGAACTTGTCTTGGAATACAGAATTGGAAAGACTCACCTTTTTCTCAATTTGAGAGGGAGGCTCAGAGCATAGCCACACCCCTCCCCCCAAGGCTGCTTTATCTCTTTCCTCCTTTTTTTTGGGTCCCACTTCTGTTGTTCACAGTCTTTGGTGATAGCCAAGCTGCCCAAACTTTTAGGGCCAGTGAGTGAATCCATGTGGTCAGGAGGGGAAAGGAGTTGTTTCATCACTTTGGAGGCTTCTGGCTACCATGAACAGAACCCCCTGGCACAAATGAATTTAAATAAACAACATATACCACATCAGGTATATACCATGTGCAGGTACAGAAGGAGGGATGTGTCAAGGTAAGATGCAGAGAGTGGGGATGCATCATGGTTTATTTTGGCATATCTATTCAACATATTAAGTCCATCTTTGGGAATAAGATGGGTGGCCTTCCTCTAGGAGACATTGCCTGCCGCTGCTTCACAGAGACGGAAAACTTCTCCCCTCCACCTTTACACCCTTGACATGCCATGCATTCCCTCATTGGCCAGAAATGGGTCACCTGGCCAATTGCTGAGCCAATCATTGATAAGAGGGATTTAGAAAACCAGCCCTGGCTGAGAAAAATTCTCTGGGGTTGAACAGATAGCTGTTTGGGCTGCCACTGCCCTTTTTAAAAATTCAGTGTATTTTTGTTTGTCAAGCAGATCACATATGGAACACTGGCAGAGAGTTAAGTGGGAAGAACTTTTCTTCTTCAGGGGAGAGATAGGGAGAGTTCTTTCTCTGCAAATCCCTTATCTGAGCAAACCTAGGTCCTGGGGATTAATGGACTTGGAGGAAGGCATTAGAGTGACAGGGAGGAAGAGGAAGAGGTGAAGCTACAGAGAGAAGCCCGCCTCCTACTTCCTTTTCCATCTTTCTTTGCTTTTTCTTTTTCTAAAATTTCTGTTCTCTGCAGAGACCCAAGCATCCAGAATAGAAGCTCCCAATAGGTTTATCTACTCATTTATCCTTCTCTGGGAACATTTGCTTTGTTAGCATTGAAAAGATTTATTCACCCCACCTTTGTTTTCACCCTTGTGGGCTTTCTGCTTATTATTGGTTATTTTTTTGTTTGTTTTCTTGCTTTTTCTTTTTGTACCAGTCCTGGACATTGCCCCTGAATTATTTTTTGCTCAAGCCTGTACTCTACCACTTGAGTCACATCTCCACATCTGGTGGTTTCTTTTGTTTAATTTTTTTTGGAGGGTCTGGTCGTGGGGCCTGAACTCTGGGCCTGGGTGATGTCCCTCAGCTCAAAGCTAGCGCTCTACCACTTGAGCCACAGCCCCACTTTCTGGCTTTTTTCTTTTTGCTTATGTTGTCCTTAGGAATTGAACCCAAGGCCTCAGGCATTCAAGGCAAGCACTCTTCCACTGAGCCACCTTCCCAGCCCTGGTGGATTCTTTTGGTAGTTAATTAAAAAGAAGGGTCTCATAGGCTGCCCTACCCAAGCTGTTTTTGAACTGCGATCCTCAGATCTCAGCCTACTGAGTAATTAGAATGACAGAGGTGAGCCACAGGCACCTGGCTCTGCTGATTTTATTTTAAGCTTAAAATGGAAAAGCTTCTCTTTGAAATCTTTGCTTATGTATATCAAATGTCACTGGAGAGTTGGAACCAATTTACCAAGTGTTTATATCATTTCATTCATCCCCTAATGCATTCATTCTTTCCTAATCCTGTAATATCATAAGCACAAGTCCAATGCTGGCCCTTCTTTCTTGCCATAGGGGGGATTTGGGTATGCCCTTTGAGGCCAGACTCCCAGGAGAGTCAAATGAAGAAATACCAAGGACTGAGGCAAGTACTGAGAAATATAGTCCCCAAATTCTTTCCATGGAATTTTGCTCCAGGATCCATGCTGCCTGAATCCTGGAATAGGTCACCTGCCTAATCTTGTTTCACAGACAAAAATGGCACAGGTCAGCTGATGCTTTCTGTTGATCTCTCCTCCACATCTTCAGGAAGGAGACCACATGATTACATGACCAGAAGATCATGTGATCGTGTGACCACACGTCTCTTTCGCTGCTCCAAAGATGGAAGACACGTGGGATGGGGAACCACATTGGTTTCTGCATCAGGCTGACTTATTCCTTCTGTCTCGACTCCTGTTCTTCAGTTTTCTGGTCTACTTAAGGGGAACAAAGATAATGTTTAACTCACTTGGTGATTGCAAAGATATCTCATGGGAAGTCTCTCGTCTAGGCCCTGCCTCTAACAGTGCTCAATACAGTGTATTCATTTAACTACCTGAAAGTGTATTTTAGTCCCAAACAGTACTATTTTCATAAGCAGAGAAGCATGATCATATGCTTTTGCTGTTTAGAAAGAGGTCATCAGCAAAAGGTTGTTGCTCAGACTGGGTTTCTGTCCTGCCTGGGGGCTGGAGTTGTTTGGTCACCCCATGCCTGTCGCTCCCTCAACGTGTTAGAATTGAGCTGCATGTATCACTTTGAACTATGATTACTGCCAGTAAACACTGGGCAGAAGACTGCATTGGAAATGATTCTTGATGAGTTCAGCGGGACAGAAAATACACAAATGCAGAACATAGGCAACTAGAGTAGGAGCCTTGACCATTGCCAAATGTAGAGTAGAAAAGAGATCAAGGAGAAAATTCCATGATTATTTCATCCACAGAAATACCAACTGGTTGTGGAAATTTGGGTACATGGGTATCTCTGCCTTTGCTTGTGTTTATGTGTGTGTGTGTGTGTGTGTGTGTGTGTGTGTGTGTGTGTGTGTGTGTGTTTAAAAGAGACAATATTATGATGAAATTATATTGTGCTATAGATCCCCCAGATTGTTACCCACCGATGGTTTTGCTTGACTCAGAAGATTTTAGACTTTCAAATTAGTTTGTCAGGTCTGGTGCCTCTGGTTCACACATGTCATCCCAGCTACTCAAGAGGCTGAGATCTGAGGATCAAGGTTCAAAGCCAGCCTGAGCAGACCAATTGGAGAGGCTCTTATCTCCAATTTATCAGCAAAAATGCCAGAGGAAGAGGTGTGGCTCAAGTTGGTAGAGCACCAATGTTGATTTTTTTAAGAAAAAGCTAAAGCAGAGCATGAAACCCTGAGTTCAAGTTTCAGTGCCCACTACCACACACAAATTAGTTGTCATCATTTAAAGAGTAGATGGTTTCATTCTGCATCTGGAGGAACAGATAGCTGGAGTTGAAAATTGCTACCATTAAAAAATGTCATTGTAGCCGGGGGCTGGTGGCTCACTCTGGTAATACTAGTTACTCAGGGGGCTGAGATATGAGGATCTCGGTTCAAAGAAAGCCCAGGCAGAAAAGTCTGTGAGACTCCTATCTCCAATAAACCACCAGAAATTCAGAAGTGGCGCTGTAGCTCAAGTGGTAGAGCGCTAGACTTGAGCTGAAGAGTTGAGGGACAGCGCCCAGGCCAGGAGTTCAAGTCCCATGACTGCCAGAAAAAGAAAAATTCCTTGTTATTATAAAGATGATGCACAGAGGGGTTACAGTTCCATAAATAAAGTCATGAGGACAGTTCTTCTTGGCCAGTGGTCACCCCTTCCCATGGTCTTTTGCAGTGTTCCCTACCTTCCCATCTCCACCAGTAAGTTGGCTAGTTCATTTAAAAGTGTCCATTGAGTACTGTTACAGCATTGGTTCACCCTTTGTCCCTCCATTTCTATGCCTCCAACTTCGCAACATTTGAAAGGCCAAAAAGGTGATTTTGGGGGGGGGGAGGGGAAAGGGGGTGCTACATTTCCTGGAACTTCATCTCCACTCACCCAAATGGCTCAGTGGAGTTTGCTGCCTGCATCCCTGAGCAGATCATCTGCTTATTATGATCCAGATTCTCCTGAGGGTTCTAACTACAGCAAGCCTTGCTCCATTCTTCCAGCCAAAAGGGGAAATAAAAGCAGATTGATATTTTCCTGTCTGTCTGATATTTCACCCCCTCTCCCAGAAAGAATGTGTATCATTTTAACTTTATTGATCATAACAGCCATTATTTAGTAGAATTTAGGATGATTTCAACAACTTCTCTCAATGGATTCTTTTGAGTTGTTGGCATTAACGTCTCCCACTTGGTAGAAGAGGAAACAGAGGTTCCAAGAAGCTAAGGAATTTACCGGGCCAACCTCTGATGCAGATTGACTGATAAAACACAACCCCCTGTCCTGGAACCACTAGAATCATCCAACAGCAGAGATAGGGCCAACTGCTCATCCAATTAAATAACACCAATAAGGCGAGTTTTCAAAGCAGGAAGTTTCCATCTGGGATAGATTTCTCATTTCACATGTCATAGGAAGGAATCCTCAGACCTCTGAATATACCATCTTTGGGCTTGGGAGGAGACAGTGTCCTCCAGAGAGGTCAAAGTTTGGCATTGTGATGAGATACTAGCTGTCAGGCTGAATGTAGCCAGGAAGTAAATCATTGCTTCCAAAGTCAGGGAGAGGTGAGAAAAGAGCTCAGCTCCATGACACTGGCAGAGACCTGAGGCTGGTGCTCTGGGCAACATTTCGCTCAGCAATCTCTGGTGAGATTAGACCAGCTGGACCTGTGCAAACATTGCACAGTTACAAAACTAGGAAATGTTGGACCCATAGCTATAGGGAAGATTTTCTTATAAAAGTTCAGCAGTGGGCTGAGAAACTCAGCATAGCCTGGTGCTGGTGGCTCACACCTGTAATCCTGGCTAATCAGAAGACTGTGATCTGAGGATCTAAGTTCAAAGCCAACCTGCAAAAGAAGGTCCATGATACCGTTAACTTTAATTACCCCTGCAAAAACCTCCACCTGTAGCTGGGCACTGGTGACTCACACCTGTCATCCTAGTATTTAAGAAACTGAGATCTGAGGATCATGGTTCGAAGCTAGCCTAGGAGGAAAGTCCATCATGAGATTTTTTTGGGGGGAGGGAGCGGTTGTGGGGCCTGAACTCTGGGCCTGGGCGCTGTCAATCAGCTCTTCAGCTCAAGGCTAGCACTCTACCACTTGAGCCACAGTGCCAGTTCTGGATCTTTTCTTTTAGCTTATGTGGTGCTGAGGAATTGAACCCAGGGCCTCAGGCATGCAAGACAAGCCCTCTACTACTGAGCCACCTCCCCAGGCCCATCATGAGATTTTTATCTCCAATTAATCTCCCCAGAAAGCTAGAAATGGAGCTGTAGCCCAAGTGGGAAAGTGGTAGCCCTGAGCAAAACAAAACAACAACAACAAAAAAAAAGCAAAAAAGATTCAGGGACAACTCCCAGACCCTGAGTTGATGTCCCAGTGCCAGCCTCCAGAGAAGACAAAAACAAAATAAAGCAGTATGCTACAGCACACTCTTCTACAGATTTGGTAGAGATGTGCTTGACCTTCATTCAAATGACGAGAACTCTGCTTTATGCTGCTCAGTGGAGCAGAGGGGAACCTCTCCTTTCTCTGCGGGTGTCAACCATTCACGTTGTACGTTGAAGGTTCTATTCTATTCCGACTGGTTACCATTCCTCAGCCAAAGCTGTTCTATGTGATTGAGTTTTCAGCTCTCTCCAACTATTTTGAAGCTCTTCTGACCCATTTTCTCTCCTGGGAGATTGGTCCTTCTAGGACACTTCACCTGGATGAGTTTTGCTGGTTGGTCTCACATGGAAAGGGGCCAGTTAAATATCACACTTAGATGTGTTTTGATGGGCTGGGTCAGTGGGAGGCAGAAAGGAGGCCTAGGCCATTCTCTATTGCTTTCTTGATTCAGTGTGACATTGGTGATCATCATGGCTTCCATCTGTGTGGTCCCTGATGGACGGTCCCTTGTGCACAAATCTCTGTGGACTCTGATAACACTTCTGAGCTTTCATCTCCTTTGGCCTTGGGGAATCCACAGCTCTCTTTTGCTGCCAATCTCCATGTGGCTCAGTGGCCCTTGTTTATTCTTTAACCTCCTACCCATCACTTCTTTCTTCCAGTTGGAATTTGTGTGTGTGTGTGTGTGTGTGTGTGTGTGTGTGTGTGTGTGTGTGTGTGTGTGTGTGTGTGTGTGTATGCAAGTACTTAGATTTGGGTCTCTTTGCCTGTTTTGAGTCCACTCAAGAATTGTGTTCTACCCCTTGAGCCACAGCTCTACTTCCTGCTTTTTGGTCAATTGGAGATCAGAGTCTCACAGACATTTCTGCCCAGGCTGGCTTCAAATCTTGTTCTTCAAACCTCAGCTGCCTGAATAGCTAGGATGACAGGCATGAGCTACTAATACTGGGCTTTCCATGGGGCATTTTGTTTCCTGCTGAGACATGGAGCAGATGCTCCTGGTGAATTCACTCCTATGTGTTCCAAGTTGTTTTTTGGTTATTTCACAACCAATTACGTCCAGCCCATCACCAAGATCATCACATTGGCTGCCTGCCCCTGGTACATATCATTGCTCCTCCCTGAATTCGTGGTCAACTAGAAATGTGAGGTCATTATGATGAGGTCATTACTTTTGGAACATGATTTCAGAACTAGGTTACCCAGGTTACAGGCTTGCCACCATCTTAAGGACTGTTTATGAGTGAGCTACTGTATTCCTTCATTCTCAACTTTCTGCTCTTAAATAAGAGTATCATGGCATTCCTTTCAAGCTAATTACTGCTAGGATGAAGTGAATTGACATACATGGCAAACTTTTCATACAGGACAGTGCTTAGTGCTTCATACGGGTGGCCTTCATTGTCAAGCTAACCATGCTTTACATACTAGAGCAAACATTTGATCAAAACACATCGCTTGTCTTTTATAGGATGCCGATTGTCTCATAGGCACTGCAAACAGTGATGCTGTGGTGCTTTCTGGAGCCAGATATCTTGGGAAGGAAATGGTGAGCCATTATGTGTGTGTGTGTGTGTGTGTGCGTGTGTGTGTGTACACGTGTGTGTGCACACACGGGTGCATGTTCTGGTCCTGAGGCTTGAACTCAGGACCTGGGCACTGTTTCTGAATTTTCCTACTCAAGCTAATATTCTACCACTTGTGCCACACTTCCACTTCTGGCTTTTTGGTGGTTCATTGGAGATAAAAGTCATAGGAACACTCCAGACTAGGCTGGCTTTGAACCATGATCCTCAATCTTAATCTCCTGAGTAGCTAGGACTACTGTTGTGAGCCATCAGTGCCCGAATTGTAATTGTTTTTAAATTTATTCTTTTCCCCAGCCCTGTTTGAGTTTTCTCAGGTGCTCCCTAATGTGAAATGGAGTTGTATGTGAAAAGATGATTATAAGCAAAAAATATTGTGTGTTGGAAAATGTGTTTAATTCACCCTGGCTACTGGATATCTTTGGCTAGCAACAATGTGCTAGAGTGGTTAGTTATTAACTCTCAGAATTGCTGGGCTGATCTGAACTGTAGGTACCATCTCTGTTCAGCTTTGCAGGAGAAAATCCCATTCATCAGCCTGAGAAAAGATTCACATTGAAAATTCAAGATATGAGCCAAGTACTGGTGGCTCACGCCTGTCAACCTAGCTACTCAGGAGGTTGAGATATGAGGATTGTGGTTCAAAGCCAACCCAGGCAGGAAAGCCCATGAAACTTTTATCTCCAATGAACCACCAAAAAGCCAGAAGGGAAGCTATGACTCAAGTGGTAGAGTGTTATCCTTCATCAAGAGACAGTGCTTAGTCCTGAGTTCAAGCCCCAGGACTGGCAAACTTGTGCATGAACATACCCTCCAAACCCCTTACCCACAAATTCAAGATATGATTTCTACTAAATGGTTGTCATTTTATTCCATCTATTACAATAAAAAAGAATCCATAGTTGGGATAATATAGGCAGGGTAAGGTGATAGGGAAGCTAGAAAATAGATTCAAAAAATTAAGCTGGAATTAGGAGTGAGGGTATAATCAGGCTAAAAAAAAAATAAACAGTCCTAGCTACTGGCTCACGCCTGTCAACCTAGCTACTCAGGAGGCTTGAGATCTGAGGATCCTGGTTCAAAGCCAGCCTGGGCAGGAAAGTGCATGAGACTCTTATCTCCAATAAACCAAAACTGGAAGTGGCACAATGGCTCAACTGGTAGAGTGCTCGCCTTGAGCTGAAGAGCTGAGGGACAGCGCCCAGGACCAGAGTTCAAGCCCCACATCAACAACAACAACAAATAATAATAATTGGTGGAAAAATCATTATAACCACAAGAAGTTGAATCAAAAACTGTTTCAAGAACCCACAGACCTTTCTTTCTAACACTTTCGTTTTTTCTTTTTTCCACATGTAGAGTAAAGATTTCTGCTCCAGAGAAGTAAATAGGTGTGGGAATAAAAAGTGCCTTTTTTTGGTAAATCTATGACCAGAATGATTATCTTAAATACGATCATGAGGAGCAGACTTCCATGTCACAAAACCCCTTTGCCAATCCAGATCCACTGTGCCAGTCTTGCATAATAGTAGCAAAATGAAGAAAAACAACCAAAGGATAATTGAGAAGTTGTTAGGTAACCCTTCATCCAGGTGACCGGTTTGTGAATAAGGGGCTCCAACCCACATAGAGGCATGAAGGTCACCTACGAAAGCCCTAATTCTCTGTAAGAAGCCGTCAAATTTTCCCACTCCTGGCAACTGGCAAGATACTGTCAGCTAACTTGTGTGAGGTTTTGTGGATGACTTCAAGCTTGTATTATTAATCTGAGTTCCTCAGGGGTCACAGTGGGGCATGGAGAATCTGGTAGGGTTCCCTTTTCTTTCTTTTTCTTTCTTTTTATTTTTCAGTCATGGGATTGAGCTCTGGGCCTGGGTACTGATCTTGAGCTCTTCAGTGCCCTACCACTTGAGTTACAACACACTTCTGGTTTTCTGGTGGTTAATTGGAGATGAGTCTTACAGATATTCCTGCATTGGCTGGCTTTGAACTGTGATCCTCAGATCTCAGCCTTCTGAGTAGCTAGGATTACAGGCATGAGCCACCAGTGTCCAGAGGGTTCTCTTTTCTATTAGGGAAATCTCTTTTCCACATACCTTCCCAAAGATACCTAAGAAACCAGAAACAGAACTTGATTATTTTGTGGCCCTTGGGATTGAATTTAAAGTCTCACATTTACCAGGCAAGTATTCTACTATGTTAGCTATACCCTCAGTCCTGTTTACTTTTAGGGTTTCTTTCTTTCTTTCTTTGTTTCCCTCAGATAGGGGTCTCATGTTTTTACTCCTACTGACCTTGGACCACAGTCATTCTACTTTTGCCTCCAGAGTAGCTGGGATTATAGTCATGCATTATCATGTCTTGATTTTTTTTTAAGAATTTGTATTAAAGTTTGAATTCAGGGCTTTGAGGCTCAAGGCTGGCGTTCTACCCCTTGAGCCACACCTCTACTTCTTGCCTTTTGCTGGGCGGTTGGATATAAGACCCAGAGGATTTTCTGTTTGGGCTGGCTGGGAATTTGATCTTCATATCTCAGCCTCCTGAATAGCTAGGAGTGCAGATGTGAGCCACCAGTGTCTTTTCCTTCCTTCCTCCTCCTCCTCCTCCTCCTCCTCCTCCTCCTCCTCCTCCTCCTCCTCCTCCTCCTTCTCCTCCTCCTCCTCCTCCTCCTTTTCCTCCTCCTCCTCCTTTTCTTCCTCTTGCACCTCTTCTCGTTCTCACTAAATTTTGCCTTGGCTAGCGTTCAACTATGGTTCTCCTATCTCTACCTCTAGAGAAGTGAGTCAGCATAGCTGGAAAGGAAATAGAATTTTTGCCTGACTCACTGGGGTGACAAGAGCAGCAGGAATTCATATCATCTCAACCGTCTCTCAACCTTTTCTAATTCATTTCTTCCTCCCTCTAAACTTTGTGTTTGTGTGTGTGTGTGTGTGTGTGCGAGCGCGCGCGCGCGTGCGCACGCACGCACGCACGCACATTTATAATTGTGCTAGTACTAGGGCTTAGACTCAGGGCCTGGAGCTCTCATTTGGCTTTTATTGCTTAAGACTGTACTTTACCATATCGACCACAGCTCCATTTCCAACCCTTTTTTGCCACTCGTGGGGCTTGATCTCAGGGCCTGGGCACTGTTCCTAAGCTTCTTTTGCTCAAGGCTAGGGTTCTCCCACTTGAGCTACAGTGCTATTTCTGGTTTTTCTGTGTATGTGGCACTGAGGAATTGAACCCAGGGCTTTAGCCATGCTAGGCAAACACTCTACCACTAAGCCACCTTCCCAGCCCCTGTTCCCAATTCTTTGCTGGTTGATTGGTGATCAGGCTCTCACAGACTTTCCTGCCTAGACTGGCTTCAAACCGAGGTACTTAGATCTTAGCCTTCTGAAGAGCTAGGATTATAGGCACGAGCCACCAGCATTCAGATTCATGCCATGTTTTTTTGTTTTGTTTTTTGTTTTTGTTTTTGCTTCTGATTCAGATTGTAAGCATGTCTTGGATGGATTTATATCCTGCTTAGGCCCATAACCCACACAGTACAAAGTAGAGTTTACCTTCACATGAGGTGAATTCTCATGGGCATTTAGTGGTGAAGGTTACATAGCATGGGCTATTATAGGACCCAGGCAGTATGTGATAAAATGGAAAAGCACACAGCAGAGATCCTGGCATCTCTTTGATGGCCACAAAGGGGAAGTCTGGGTTTCCTCCTTCTTGACATAAGTTCCTTTTTGGATTCTCCACATGTGAAATTGCTCTGAAGCGATCCTTCTTTGATCTCCAACAGAATGCGCTTTGTAGAGCATCTCCATCCCTGATCCCCTGTGCCTCTCCTTCCCACAATAGCCGGATATTCTTCAGAGATAATGCCATCTGCACAGTAGCTTTGTGTCTCCTTCATGTCCCTCAGAAGTAGGGGTGGGGAGGCTTCAATCTTAGAGACCTACAGCATCACTGAAAGGTCTTTGTTGCTTTTCCTTGAGATAAATGGGTGTCAGTTTCTCTGGGCAAAAGGAATAAAACTTTGCACAGCGATTCTCAGATCTCAGCCTCCTGAGGAGCTAGGATTACAAGGTGTGTATCACTGACACCTAGCTGGATTCTTTTTTTTTTTTTTTTTGTCAGACCTGGGTGTTGAACTCAAGACCTGGGCACTGTCCCTGAGATCCTTTTGCTAAAGGCTAGCACTCTACCACTTGAGCCACAGCCCCATATCTAGCTTTTTCTGTGTATATGGTCCTGAGGAATCAAACTCAGGGATTCATGAATGCTAGGCAAGCACTCTACCACTAAGCCCTGCATTTCAAGCCCTGCATTCATGTTTGAGAATGGTTTTCTTTCTCTTGTCAGCCCTCTTTCCTTCTTGTAGTTTCATGAGAACCTCAATTCCTTTCTCCTGAACACCACCAGTTTCTCCTCCAAGTGGAAAAGAGATGGAAAGGATTCAGAGTTTCGTAATGCTTTGTTTTGGCTTTATTTTTCTTCTATTGATTTCTTTGTAATTAAAAAGGTCATAGAAATGTGAGGGGCTGGGAAGGTGACTCAGTGGTAGAGTGCTTGCCTTGCATACCTGAGGCCCTGGGTTTGATTCCTCAGCACCACATAAGCCAAATGAAAAAGCCGGAAGTGGCACTGTGGCTCAAGTGGTAGAGTGCTAGCCTTGAGCTGAAGAGCTGAGGGACAGCGCCCAGGCCCAGAGTTCAGGCCCCACGACCGGGCCAAAAAAGGAAAAAAAGAAATGTGAGAGAAATGGTAGAAAGATGGACGGGATCCTAATAGATGAGGTGGTTGGAATATGGTCAATAATGGTGAAAGCATCTGGTTGTAGAGAATGTGGACTGACAATCATTCCTTCATGCTGAGTTTTTGGGGTAGGGAAGGCAAAGGCCCAGGGAAGGTACTTGAGTGGCCTGTGGAAATTCTGTGGGCAGGGCTCTCAGCGAACAGCGCCCCTGGTGGCCAAATCCAGTGTAGCAGCGCATGTTAATTTGGGAAGCAAAGAACTGTCTGGCTCCCCACTCACCATGCAGAGACAGGTGAAATGAATACACCCGGGGACATTTTTTTAGATACAGCCATAGAATGCATACATCTCTCTAGAGAATCAGCCTCTGTGGGCAGCTGGTGGTTTAGCTAAGAAGTGCAGGGTTGGAGAAGAAAGGAGGGAGAAAGAGCCAGGGATGTTGATTTCTTGTTTTTAGCTCTGTTAGCGTCTTCTGTCCCCTGTGCTAAGCAAGGTATTGTCAAGTGACTTTTTCAGAAGTGCAGTGTTGGATTGCTCTGCTGGTACTCAGAGACTCTAAGACAAGCATCTTCTTCAGTTCTCTGTTCAATAGTTTTCCTGCTGACCCATAAACCACACATCATCTCTGGGCATGGTTCTGTTTCTCTCTCTCTCTTTTTTCTTCTTGGTGCTGGTTTTGGGGCTTGAACTCAGGGCCTGAGTGTTGTCTCAGAGTGCTGTCTATAACTTGAGCCACAGCTCTACCTCTGGTGTGTGTGTGTGTTTGTGTGTGTGTGTGTGTGTGTGTGTGTGTGTGTGTGTGTGTGTGTGTGAGTGTGTGTGAGTGTGTGTGTGTATGTGTTTGGTGCTTAAATGACAAAAAGAGTTTCATACATTTTCCTGCCCAGGCTGAGCTTGAATGATGAGATCTCAGATCTCAGATCTCTCCTCAGATCTCAGCCTCCCATGTAGCTAGGATTACAGACATGTGCCACTGGTGCCAGACTATGGTTACCACTTCTTCCTTTTCTCCTGTTTCTGTGGTTCCTTTTGTTCATTCCTGGCCACCTCCATTTGGTGAAGAATGTTTTAGCCATCTTCTTCCCAATCCCTTCCCCTTTCAAGAAGCCATGTGTGATATGATCACCAGATGCAATCTCTTTGATCATAAATAGGATCCCATTTTACTTCCTGAACTGCCTGTTACACAGTGGCCTCAACAAATGGCCTATCTCCTTCCTTTCTCACAACAAGCCTATGATGAAAGCAGTTGTCTTTTATAAAAATTGCCAAACTGTGGGCCAGTGGCTTATACTTACAATTCTAGCTGAGATCTGAGGATCATGGTTTGAAGCCAGCTTGGGCAGACAAATCTGAGAGCCTCTTATCTCCAATTAACCACCAAAAATAAAGAGCTTTATGTACAGCACCAACCTTGATCTGCAAGAAAACTCAGGAGCAGTGCCTAGGTCCAGAGTTCAAGCTCTAAGACTGTCAGATGCACACACACATACACACACATGCACTTACACACACACACACACATACACATACACACACTTGTCAATTTATTGTTAAGAAATGGAGACACAGATTAAGCAGCTTGTCCAAGATTAACTCACTGACAAACAGCAAAGCTGGGGAATAGACTCATGCCTCATGGGCTCCATCAGTCATACTTGTTCTTCCTGGACTGCCATATCAGCTGCAGAGCTCTGCCTGGTTGTTGGAAACATGAATTTTGGCATCTTGAGATGGGTGGCAAATCCTTGTGTATCTCTTGGCAGGGCTGAGCCTGGTGAAGCTATCTGGGTCGCCCAGGTGGACATTGTCTCAACAACAGTGATATATTCAGGTCCCATGAGAGAAAGAGACTCTAGGGCCTCTTCCTTCTTCTGCTTTGGTGCAGGAGGAGCTACAGCTTCAAGGAGAGTGAGAATTTGGCTCTGGTCCCTGGGCTATTGCCAAACCAGCCTTGTAGAGGCTGCTTCTGCTTAGGGATTATCACAAATTCCTGGGCCCTGCACCTGACAGCCAGCCAGCTGCACGATGTGTTCAGAAAGACAATAGAAGCCACCACTGCAGAAGCCTTCTGTTTATGTTCCGACCCTCCTCATCCATCATGCCAGATAATGGAGTCAGTGCGACAGTCACCTTCGTCCCAGATGAGGATTCAGGGGTGAGGTGTCACTTCTCTGGGGGACAGAGGGCCTTAGCTCCCTCAGGGAAGGGCGGTCACCTCCTTCTGGCACGTTTGGCAGGCATTTCCTCATTCAACTCCCATTTGTTAATGCATGTATTGAGCAAGTTGCTGATGCCTAGCTACTGGTAGCAGCCAATAGTCCTTGACCTCTTCTAAAAGATGAGAAGAAACAAGTGCTACCATTCCTCCAGGGTAATCAGCAAGAGTCTGAAAGTTTAGTTTCGAGATTGCTGCTAACCATGTGTGTGTGTGTGTCTGTGTGTCTGTGTGTCTGTGGGTCTGTGTGTGTGTGCGCATGCATGCCCACATGCACGCCCGCACGCACTCGCATGCCAGTACTGAAACTTGAACTTAGAACCTTCTGCTTGCTCTTGTTCAACTTTGTTGCTCCAGGCTGGTGTTCTACCACTTTATCCATACCTGTACTTTCTTGTGCTGCTTAATTGGAAATAACAGCCTCCCAGATTTGTGTGCCCAGGATTCTCAGATCTGAGCCTCCTGAGTAGCTAGGATTATAGGCATGACTCGGCACACAGCTTCTTGCTAATTTTTGAATAAAAGTTCAGAAAGCCATTTTCATCCTTGGAGCCAGAACTAATCCATTGCTTTTCATGCATGATCTCTCTCTTTACAATTGGTGATTTAAAAATAAATAAATGAGGGCTTGGAAGTTGGCTCAGTGGTAGAACGCTTGCCTTGCATGACTGAAGCCCTGGGTTCTATTCCTCAGCACCACATAAGCAAAAAGAAAAAAGTAGGAAGTGGCGCTATGGCTCAAGTGGTAGAGTGCTAGCCTTGAGCTGAAGAGCTGAGGGACAGCACCCAGGCCCCAGAGTTCAGGCCCCATGACTGGACCCCACCCCCCAAAAAATAAAAAAATAAAGAAATGATCCTTAGTTATGGTGGGCCACTAAACCTTTCAGAAGGCTTAGAAGGGGACTGGGAATGTGGCTCAGTGGTAGAGCGCTTGCCTTGCATGCATGAGGCCCTGGGTTTGATTCCTCAGCACCACATAAGCAAAAAGAAAAAAGCCGGAAGTGGTGCTGTGGCTCAAGTGGTAGAGTGCTAGCCTTGAGCTGAAGAGCTGAGGGACAGCGCCCAGGCCCAGAGTTCAGGCTCCAGACCGGACCCCCCCCCCCCCGCAAAAAAAATACATTTCAAAAGGCTTAGAAACCAAGCAAAGGCTGGAAGTATAGCTTTATGGTAAAGCATTTGTCTAATATATATGAGGCCCGGAGTTCATCCAACAGCACAAAACAAATAGCAGCCAACCAAAGTTCTTCCTCCTGAGCTCTAGCCTCTCTCCAAAGTGACAGCTTTTCCTTTCTGGAAAGCAGTTTGGGGACACGTAAAAAAATATGAGGGTGTTCTTTGTAGAAACTTGATTTTCTTAGCTAAACCATTTATCTTAGAAGCCTTTCTGTGCCAGTGCGATATGTTGAATTTATTCTTTTTAAAGATTGTTCAGGATAATATTGTAGGGATGTGCAATACTTAATGATGCAACCCAATGGCTCTGTGTGTGTGTGTCAGTACTGGGGTCTAGCACTACCACTTGAGCCATAGCTCCACTTCTACTTTTTGTTGGTTAATTGGAGATAAGATCTCACAGACATTCCTGACTGGGTTGGCTTCAAATTTTGATCTTCTGATCTCAGCTTCCAGAGTAGCTGGAATTACAGGTGTGAGCCACAGGTGTCTAGCCCCGTTTGATATTGACAGATGCTTGTGGGTTTTTTTTTTCTTTTCTGGTTGCTTTATATTCAGCTCTACAATTTCCTTGGCATACTTTAGGCTAAATGCTTAGTGAAGAAACTGCTGATTCAGAAATGTGATTTAATTTGTTATAGCTGTTTCCATATTGTCTTCTGAAGTATCCTACTGTATGAGACTATTTTTTCCTTACAATTTTCCTTCTTTTGGCCAATCTTGCAAAACCCATTTTCTAGTATGTGGAAGGAATATCCTGTTATCTCTAAAAATGACTTACAACTTCATTTAAAAAATTCTTTTGTGCTACTATATATGTTTGTATTCTGTCCTTTTTTTGAAGGGAGCTTAGTGAAAGTGTTATTGTTCATCTGTGTACTCATAAAGGTATTTTTGCTTTTTGTTTTTTTTGTGAGTCGTGGAGCTTGAACTCAGAGCCTGGGCACTGTCCCTGAGCTATTCAGCTCAAGGTTAGCTATCTATCACTTTGAGCCACAATACCACTTCCAGTTTTCTGATGGTCTATTGGAGATAAGAGTCTCGGAAACATTCCTTCGTGGGCTGGCTTTGTACCTCAATCCTCATATCTCAGCCTCCTGAATAGCTAGGATTACAGGTGTGAGCTACCAGCAGCTGGATTATTTTTATTTTTTAAGTTGTCTAATAAGAAAAAGGTTTTAGAGAAGAAAGTCCACCTATATGAATGTAACCAAAAGCTGCTTGGCTCTAATTGAGGAGGCCAGAAGGAAAGGTAAGAGTGTGAGAGTCATTTGTTTGTAAAAACAATCCCATCTCATTATTCTATAGGGACTTGGCCTGTGATGGCCTTGATCCTTTGTGAGTTCCTGTAAGTAATGTGCTAATCTGCTTTTCCCAGTACTTGTCCCTAATTTGCAATTGTCATAGAGCAATGGTGTTTGGGGTTGGAGGCATGGCTCAGGTGATAGAGCACCAGCCAATGAGCAAAAACATCAGATACCAAATTTGAGTCCTAGTCTCAAAAGAAAATGTGTGAGGAAAATAAAGTATTACCTGATTGAAATACATATAAACATCATAATCACACAGTTTCAAATCTTTATTTAAATCATGGATCCATTTGAGTTGATTTCTTCTTTTAAAACTGCTAGAGGTAGGGATCTGATTTTATTCATCTGCATGCAAGATATCTAATTTCTCCAGTCTCATGTATTGAAAAGATTGTAACTTTTCCAGTACCTGCCTGTCTTTTCTGGGCATGGTCAAAAATCACTTGGCTCTAGATGGTGGGGTTTATATATAAGCTTCATATTCAGTTCCATGCACCTAAATGTATTTTTAAATATATTTTGTGCCTTTCCTTGGGCTTAAATTTAGGACATTCAGTTCCATGCATCTAAATATGGTTTTAAATATTTTTGTGCCTGTCCTGGAGGTTGAATTTAGGGCCTGGGTGCTGTCCCTGAGCTTCTTTTGCTCAAGCCTAGTTTGACCACTTGAGACGCAGCTCCGCTTCCAGCTTCTTCTTGCTTCAGATTAAGATCCTCAGATCTCAGCCTTCTGAGTCTCTAGGATTAAATATATGAGCCACCGGTGCCTGGATAGTTTTTCATTTTGAATAAAAGTTTACAGAATCAAATACTTCTTTCAAGGATAATTGAGTATATATAGTAATCAATAATTTCAATTTTGTACCTTTAAAAGGGTGTGTCAGCTGGGCACTGGTGACTCACACCTGTAAGTCCTTGATACTCAGGAGGCTGGAGATCTGAGGATCATGGTTCAATGCCAACTCAGGCAGAAAAGAAGTCCGTGAAACTCTTATCTCCTGTTAAACACCAAAAAGCTAGAAGTGGAGCTGTGACTCACATCGTAGAGTGCTAGCCTTGAGCACAAAAGCTCAGGGTCAGGGTCCAGGCCCCGAGTTCAAGTCCCAGTTCTGGCACACATGCTCCACTAAAGAGAAATAGGGGTTATTGGTCATCCCCAATTCCCCTTTAATGCACAAATCCCATCTTCATCATTTGAATCATTCCTGTGAGTATTACATAGGTGATTGCATGAATATTGGAAGCTTACTTTAGGTGAATGTCATTCTTTGCTAAGCCACAAAGACATGATTCTAACTTGATTTTCTGTGGACTTGCCTCTACATATATGTATATAATTTGTGTATAAATACATATATATTTATATAATTTAATGTAATTATAATGCAATATATGTATAATATAATGTATGATATAATATATGCTCATGTATATGCATACATAAATTATATTTATATAAATATATAAGTAAATGTATACATAAAATTTATGTATAAATTATATACATATGTAATTTAAAATTGAATATAATTAAGAAATTTAAATTAAATATGAAAATATGCCTCCATCAGCCATACTGTCCTTATGTGTTCTAATTTCTCTTCACTATTTTCAGACATATTGAGTGTACAACTGATTGTAGAAAACATTGTACAATAGATTCTAGAATATGTTCCAGACCCAATCCTGGAGACTATTCCAGTGCCTATTCTTGAACCCATTCAAGAGCATACTTTCTGGAAATGTTCTAGAACATTTTTTTGGAGCTATGACCTGTTCAGTTTCTGACTTGTTTGAACCTGTATATGTCCCTGTTTCTCTCTGTGTTTTCTGTCTGCTCTCCTATTGGGGTCTCTCCTGTTGTCATCTTTGTGAATTCCTTCTCTTCTTTTCCCCAACTGAACCTCATGTCCATCACCTTGCTTTTTTGCTCTTTTCATCTTGGTGAAGAGCTTGTTTTTATAAAATATATTTTTTTATTGTAAAGATACTGTACAGAGGGGTTATTGTACAGAGGTTACAGTTGCTTGAGTAAGGTAATGAGTATATTTCTTATCGAGCGTTGTTATCCCCCCTTTGTTTTTCCCCTATGGTTTTTTTGCTCCCCACCTCCCCAACTCCTCTCCCCACTCCCCTCCTCCGTGCCTGAAGTTGTAAAGTTTGTTTTCAACATAGTGTCTTGTACATGTCATTGTTACAATGAGCCAACCTCTATCCCTATTTAAGCATCTTGTTTTTTCCCTTCCCCTCCCCAAATTAGAAAAATGTATATACAAGAATCAGGACACTAGAATCAAATACAGTGAAAACAGGGGTTATACCATGGGAAAGGAACATACCAAAGAATCAAAAATACCCACATACTACATTATAAATATGTTAAAAACAATTGCTAGAAAGAAAAAAAAAACACTGTCTATCTTGGTGTTCATTTTGCTTAACATCATCTTATGGTCATATGTACAGAGCTTTTAACCTTTGCTGCATGTCCTAGACACATACCAGTTATTGCAAATAAGAGAAAGCATGGGACCTATGTTTCTTTAGGCCTGGCTTACTTCACTTAATAATTTTTTACAAGTCTTTCCATTTCCTAACAAATGGGGCAATATCATTCTTTCTGATTGAGGCATAGAATTTCATTGTATATATATATACCACGTTTTCTTGATCCATCCATCTACCGAGGGCATCTGAGTTGGTTCCATACCTTAGCTGAGATAAACATAATTGTGCTGGTAGCTTTAGTGTAGTCTTGTTTGTGATCATTTGGGCCCCAAAAGTGGGATTAATGGGTCATAGGGGAGCTCTATGTGGAGTCTTTTGAGGAACCTCCATAAGTCGTTGAACAAGTTTCCACTCTCACCAATAATGCAGTAGGCTTTCCTTCTGTCCACATCCCCTCCAGCATCTGTTGTTATTAGCTTTCTTGATTCTAGCCATTCTAAGTGGGGTGAGGTGGAATCTCAATGTTGTTTTTATTAGCTCTTCTTTGAATGCTAGAGAAATTGAGCATTTCTTCATGTGTCTATTGACCATAGTGAAGAGCTTCTTTGGGGAGTTTTCTCAGAATAGACACACAGGAACAAACATTGAAAGGAAAACTATTTTCTGAAATATTACTGGTTTAATCTCTGCACTTCATTGACCTTTGACTTGGGAAGAGGACTCTGGGTTAGAAATTATTTTCTCTTCTCATTTAAAAGACCTGGTTTCATTTTCTTCAAAGTTTCATGAAGTTCTATTGAGTGAGCATTGGTATGTATTCACGTGGTTTTTTTTTCTATAGGGGAATTTTTAACTTTTTAAATATTATTTTAATTTTAATATAATTTAAATTTTAATACAAAAATTTAAATATAATTTTAATGTAATTTATTGTTGACATATTTTAAAATAATTTTAATGTGTTGTACAGAGGGCCTACCATTTCATAAGACAAGTAATGAGTACATTTCTTCTTTTGGAAACTGTCACCCCTTCCTTTACTTTCTCTGTTTCCCCCTGCCTTCCCTGCCCACAAGTTATATAAGTCATTTTCCACATAGTTTCTACTGAATAACATGAGTTCATTTGTTTATTCTCCCTTCCTCCCTTTTTGGGCCCTTTCTTTACTCAGCTCACAGAAGAAGAAAAAATCAAAAATACCATCACCACCAAAAACAACATTTGTATATTTTGCTCTTCATCTGGAGAAATCGGAAATTTCTTTGATCATTCATTGTTGAGCACTAGTCTTGACTTAAGTCTGTTTTATCCTGTACTGGTCTTTTTGTTGTTGTTGTCTGTTGTGGGGCTTGAGCTCAGGGCCTGGACACTGTCCCAGAACGTTTTTGTGTTCACAGCTACTGCTCTACCACTTGGGCCACAGCACCACTTCTGAGTTTTTGAGTTTTAGAGATAAAAGGCTCACAGGGACTTTGCTGACCAGGTTGGCTTTGAACAATGATCCTCACACCTCAGTCTCCTGGGTACCTAGTATTACAGGCGTGAGCTTGTAATTACAACTTAGCTTGGGCTGAGCCTCTCACTATGGAAACTCAGGTTATTTCCTTATAGGAAAGATTAGAAAGTATTCTGTGATTACTGCCTTTCTATTCTTCCCCATTTCTTTATTAGACTTCCTATTACACAGGTGCTGGAATTTATGGATGAATTATCTGTCTTTCTAGTATTTTCTTCCTTGTTATCCATTGTTTAGTCTTTTATGTATTTATATTTGCTTGATTATCTTCTACTCTGTCTTATGATCCTTAGGTTTTTATTTCTCCAATCACATCCTTATTTTCCAAGAGTTCTTTCAGCTTTGTTATGACTCCTTTAATAGAATCATATTTAAATTTTATGGATTCAGGGTCTCTGGCTGCTCTCTCTCACAGGCTAATAAGGACAAATTTTGTTTTTCTCTTTCAGTTTTTCATCTTCCTGAATAGTGTATGTTCCTCTCTCCTCTCACCTCTGTCCCCTCCAAAGTATATTTTTCCTGTCTTGTCTTTTTCTGTTGTTGTGCAAGTCTTTTCTCTTACATCAATCTTCTTTGGTTATCTGTTTATATTTAAGCATGGATACCACTGAGAGGGTTCATCCAGAGCTTTTTGTGTGCATGTATGTTTGCATTTTAAGAAGATTGGTTGTGCTGACTTAGGAGAAATGTGAGGGGTATTTACTTCTTGAGGTCTTTTCTCCGTGAGATGTTTGGGTTCTGTAGAAAACAATTTCTCATATCTTGCTGAGAAAATGTGGCTATGTCTGACAAAACTAATGAGTTTTGGGAGGAAAATAGGAGGCTCCAACTGACCACTACTCCAAGAGATTTCTATTTGCCTGAGGCACTGGATATTACATTTGCAGTCCAATGATAATAGGGTTAACACAGATGATATTCATAATGGCGGGCATTCATCTGTTTTCTGACCTCTGGACACCATCAGAATCAGAACAGGTTTGCTCAAATGAGTTCTAGATTTAGTCCTCAACCAGATGTCATACAGAGTCCCTCAGAGTGCCCGATATTTAGTAGGGTCTTCAGTTATTTGTTGAAGGATTGCCATAAATCACTCAAGTCCTATTAATCAAATGGTCAATCCTTTAATCATTAAGTTGCCAAGTTGAAAGGGCCTTTTAGTCTGTGTCATACCTGAGGTCTAAACATTTTTAAAAATGAAGTCAGGCATTGACTCTACCCTCTTGTACTCTGTTATTATCAATTATCAATCTTCTTTATCCTCGCATTGATCTCAAATGTCTGGCTCCAAATTCTATTTGTGTGACTGCCCTTTCCCCAAGAAATCCCGGCTGCAATAGCTCTTGTTTTATTCTATTTTTTCTTTCCTTTGGGTTCTTGAGCATAAGGTCTCCCTGTATAAGCCAAGGTTGACTTCTAAGCAGTCCAGAGTGTCCTTGAACTCATGACTTTCTGCTGATTGGGATTATAGACATTTACTATTTCATACCCTCCCTGCAACAAGTTTTTCCTGCATATCAATTAACTAATGTTTATATCATCAAACATACCTGCAGAATGGCTTTTGATGATAATAGGAGTTTCAGGACCAAACAAGTAGCCATGAGCCTTAGAGATTTTGTGCTTTCTCCTGTGGTTATATAGCCTGATAAGCATTGTAGAAAGCTTAGCAATATTTCTGCCCTCTAGAAACTCATAGTATGGATGGAAACAGTAAATCCAGACCAATTAGGGGAGCTTTTGTTGTGGTTTCTCTGAAAAGGGACCTAGTAGCGTGGGCTCAGATTGAGTGCACATGACAGGAACTGTACACCCCAAACAGCAAATTTCTTCTTTATATTTGCCTAACTTTCCATCAAAATGTCAAGACTTTGCCTACTTTCATCACTTGTATGGCCAGTATCTAGAACAGTACTCAGATATTTCAGGGAGGAGGAGGAAGAGGTGAAGGTAGATGCATGGGGTAGATGCAGAGACTAACAGCTATAACTTTTCTTCTGAGGTTATGTGTTTATTGTTGCCCCTAGTAAGTTATCTCATGAACACATATCCAAAACAAAATCAAACAAAAAATCCCTTCCATCTCTGAAAGCATCTCATTCTATGACTTTATAAACTGTACAAGTGCTATTGGTTAGTAATAGCAGAAGTTTGGTTATTTCAATAGCTGATGGAGGACAACATAGTATGTATTTTTGAACTAGATATTGAGCTATTTTATTCCCTGATGTTATACTTCTGTTAGTTTTTTTTTAATGTAGCCAAAGGTAGGGAGCGTCTCCTAGTCTATCGCCAGGTTCTGTTGGCGGGTCTCAAGGCAGCTGCACACCGACCTACTAATATGGCTAAAGTCTATGATGTTAAGACAAGGACTAGAAGAAAGTCCGGCGGCATACCCAGAGAGATTACAGGGAGCTTTTTCACAATATAACCTTTATGATTTGAACACTCCCGATTCTGCTCAAATGCTTATGTTTTCATACATAAATCAGGCTGCCCTGGACATAAAGAGAAAATTACAGTCATTACAGAGATTAGGAGAAAGAAATGTGAGGGAATTAGTTGCCATGGCAGATAAGGTGTACAATAAGAGAGAAACTCCAGAGCAGAAAGAGGAAAGGAAGGAAAGGGAAAGAGAAGTGGAAAGAAAAGAGAGAGAAAAAGAACAAGAAAAGAATCTCACCTGGGTCCTGCAACAACAACAGGCAGTACATAGGAAGGAATTGAAGGAGATTCTGGCTGTGACTCATGTCGTGGCAAGGGGACCCTGGAGACCCAGAAGGAATGGAAATGATTTCCAAAACCCAGGCTGAGACTGGGGCAAAACCAGTGTGCATATTGTAAAGAATAAGGGCATTGGGCCCATGAGTGTCCCTTTAAGAAACAGGAAGACAAGAAAACCAGGAACGAAAAGTACTTTCCACCCAAACGTCCCCAAGTCCTAGCAGCCAGAGAATTAGACGAAGACAGCGACTGAGGGGGACGGGGCTTGGAACCCTTGCCTGAGCCTAGGATAACCTTAAGAGTGGAAGGGAAACTTGTGACGTTCCTGGTTGATACAGGGGCTTAAAACTCAGTATTATGGGCTGACAAGGGAAAAATAAAAAATAAGAAAGCTATAATATAAGGTGCCACTGGTATCAAAACTTATGATTGGACTACAAACAGGACAGTGGACTTAGGAAATGGCAGAGTGACACATTCCTTCCTAGTTATTCCAGACTGCCCATATCCTCTTCTAGGTAAAGACCTCTTGTCAAAAGTGACAGCCCAAATCCAATTTACTCGAGGAGGAATGAAGGTTCTAAATGAAGCAGGAGAACCAATGAAAGTGTTAGTGACTTGTGCCCAAACAGAGGAATATAGAATTCATCAGACTGAATCCCCCAAGAAAATTGAGTCTGAGGTTGAATTATGGTTGAAAGAATACCTGAAAGCCAGGACAGAAACAGGAGGAATGGGGTGGGCACAGCATATGCCTCCTATTTTTGTGGAGCTGAAATCAGTAGCAGATGCAGTTTAAATAAAGCAATATCCTATGTCCATTGATGCCTGAAAAGGCATAATTCCACATATACGGAGGTTGATAAAAGGACTCCTCATACAGACTCAATCAGCCTGGAACACACCTTTACTGCGCATTCAGAAGCCCAACAGCTTCGATTATAGGCCAGTTCAGGATCTGAGAGAAGTAAATAAAAGAGTAATGGACATTCATTTAACCATGCCAAACCCTTATGCTTTGCTGAGTTCCTTACCTCTGGACAGGAAATGGTATTCAGTCTTGGACTTAAAAGAAGCTTTTTTTCAGCCTTCCCCTGGCCCTTAAAAGTCAGGTATTGTTTGCATTTGAGTGGTATGATCCTGAGGGAGGCGTCAGCGGACAGTTAACGTAGACTAGACTTCTCCAGAGATTCAAAACTTTCCCTACTCTGTTTTATGAAGCACTTCACGAAGACCTACGTGAATATCAGGAAAGGAACCCAGGGGTGAGTCTGTTGCAGTATGTTGATGATCTACTGATAGCCACTAAGACCGAATTAGAATGCAGAGAATGAACTGCCAATCTGTTACAAACTCTGGGAGAGCTTGGGTATCGGGCATCGGCCAAAAAAGCCCAGCTTTGTAAACCAGAAGTACAGTATTTGGGATATATCCTCAGACATGGGCAGAGGTGGCTGACTGAGGCAAGAAAAGAGACTGTGTTAAAGATACCAACTACAAAAACTCCAAAGCAAGTGAAGTTGTTTATGGCGACTGCAGGATTCTGCAGAGTGTGGATACCACGCTTTGCAGAAATAGCCCTCCCCTGTATGAGGCCACAAAACTAACACAATAGCAGGCCTTTGAACTTCTGTAGTGACTCCTCTTGCAGGCTCCAGCATTGGCCTTGCCAGGTGTATCTAAACCTTTTACCCTTTTTTGTGGATGAAAAGGAGGGAGTGGCTAAGGCGGTGCTAACCCAGAAGCTAGGACCATGGAAAAGACCTGTAGCCTATTTATCAAAAAGGCTGGACTCTGTGGCAACCGGATGGCCACTGTGCTTATGAATAATAACAGCAGTGGCTCTCCTGGTTAAAGATGCCACTAAGATAATGCTGAGATAGCCCCTGACTGTGGCCACTCCCCATGCTCTGGAAGGAGTTCTTAAGCAACCACCTGATAGTTGGATGAGCAATGCCAGGATGACCCATTATCAGGCTCTCCAGCTCAACCCAGGACATGTAACCTTTTGCATGCCAACTTTCCTCAACCCAGCTACTCTACTGCCAGATCCTGACTATGAGAAGCTGCTACATCAGTGTGAGGAAATACTAGCTCATGTTCTTGAGACCAGAGCAGACCTGCAAGACCAACCACTGCAGAATCCTGACCTGACACTGTACACCGATGGAAGCAGTTTCATCAGGGATAGACACAAGTGTGTGGGAGCTGCAGTGACCAGGAAGATCAGGCAGTTTGGGAAGAAGCATTGCCCAGATGGACCTCAGCCCAGCGAGCAGAGCTAGTGGCATTAACAAAAGCCTTAAACATGGCTGGAGGGAAAAGACTGAATGTCTATACAGACAGTAGTTACGCTTTTGCAACAGCCCATATACATGAAGCTATATATGAAGAAAGAGTCCTGCTAACAGCAGAGGGAAAAACTATTAAAAATAAGGAACAGATTTTTGGGACTGCTTAGAGTTGTGTGGGACCCGGCACGGTTGGCCATCATGCACTGTCCAGGACATCAAAAAGGGGACACCAAGACAGTGAAAGGCAACAGACTGGCCGATCAGACTTCTAGACAAGCAGCAGCTGGGAAATTAATCACCTTGGAGGACAGACACATACATCCTGGACCTAGAATGCTACACTAAAGAAGAAGAGGAATGGGCATCAAAACTTCCTATGGCCCAAAACCTAGATGGATGGTGGTGCATAGCTAACTAAAAAATGTTAATTCCTCGAGTTCTAAGACTACAGATGTTAAAAAGAATTCACCGTGCCTCACACATGGGAATCAGGAGGATGCAGGACTTGCTAAGAGGCTGGAAGATCAAGATAAGAGAAGGAAATGGACTAATAGAAGACATTGTTAAAAAATGTAGAGCATGTCAGCTTACTAATGCCAGAAGGGGAAAAAAAGTTAATGGAAGTTGAATAAGGGTGACTAGGCCGGGAACGTACTGGGAGGTGGCTTTCACTGAACTTAAGAAAGGAAAGTTTGGTTACAAGTATTTACTAGTGTTTGTAGACATCTTTTCAGGATGGACTGAGGCTTTCCCAACCAAGCAAGAGACTGCAGGAATAGTGGCCAAGAAGATTGTACAGGAAATTCTCCCAAGGTATGGGTTTCCAGCAGTAATAGGGTTGGACAATGGACCAGCCTTTGTATCCAAGGTAAGTCAGGGAATAGCCACTGCACTGGGGACAGATTGGAATTGCACTGTGCTTATAGACCCCAGAGTTCAGGACAGGTTGAAAGAATGAATCGGACACTAAAAGACACCTTGACTAAATTAGCCTTGGAGACTGGCGCAGATTGGGTGACCCTTCTTCCCTTGGCCCTGTTCAGAGTTAGGAACTCTCCTTACCAGTTAGGATTGACTCCCTTTGAGATCATGTATGGCAATGCACCCCCAATGATCCTTAGCCTCCAATAGGAATTATTGTAGGAGCTGTGTGATGGAGACTTAACAACTGTTCCATTCTTGCAGAAGGTGCATGAAGAAATCTGGCCTAAGATAAAAGCCATTTACGAATCTGCTTCTATACCCAATCCTCACTCTTTCAGGCCTGGGGATTGGGTCCTGGTCAGGAGGCATCACCCAAGGCACTGGAGCCTAGTTGGAAAGGGCCATATATGGTGATTCTGACCACTCCCACAGCTTTAAAGGTACACGGAGTAACTGCGTGGATCCACCACACCCATGCCAATCTAGCTGATCTCTTCAATCCTGAGGAGGAGGAGCCAGCAGCATCTTCAGTGTCAGCATGGGAAGGTGTGCCTCACCCAAACAACCAACAACAACAAGATCAGATCACCCAACAACAAGATCAGAAGATTGTCCAAGGACTGTTTCTACTATTGATAAGTACTGTGGTAAAGGGAATTAACCCTCATGCCCCTTACCAACTAACTTGGCTGGTGAATCCTAAACGGGGCAAACCTATCCCTGTGGCAACAACAGAAGCCCCACTTAATACCTGGTGGCCAGACTTAACAACAGACATGTGATTTAGCAATTGGGAGTTGGGATATTCCCACCATTATGACCCTAGCAAACTGCCTGAATACAATGGCCAAACAACTTTTACAGCAACAAAAAGACATTGTAACTCACATGGGCTAGACAATAGGCCAGAAGGATGTGCCACCTCAGCGAGAAGATATTACTTAGGGAGATGGCCTATCTATGTGTGTCATAGGTATGGGAGGAGCCCAGATCTTGCAAAAGGTGCGGATATGAACAAGACTATTTTTGCAAAGAATGGGGTTGTGAAGCCCCAGGAGATGGACATTGGAAGCCATACTCTAACTGAGACCTTATTACTATGGCTAGAAAAGGGACTTATCAGGGTGAAAAAATTTGTGGAGCAATTCTAGATGGACCGTGCAAACAATTCTGGTGTAATCCTCTAACTATTATGTTTACTGAG
This sequence comes from Dipodomys merriami, assembly GCF_024711535.1. NCBI lineage: Eukaryota > Metazoa > Chordata > Mammalia > Rodentia > Heteromyidae > Dipodomys > Dipodomys merriami. The sequence continues at coordinate 112,341 of NW_027206287.1, read as the reverse complement.
AAAGGGAAACAATTTTATGTTTGGGCCCAAGGGAGGACATGGGGACTGAGGCTACAAAAGGATGATTATGACCATGGATTAATTTTTAGAATAAACCTTAGACAAGAAGTCATTAGAATAGCCCCGGTGGGCCCTAACCAGGTTATTCAGCTTATTTGGCCCAAGAAAGCCCCACGTGTACCACCCCAACCTGAAAACTAACTAGCCCTATAGTTACAGAGTAACACCCTACATTAGTAGGGCAGCAACCCCCAGAAAAGTAGAACCAGTGAACATAGTACTAGCATTGAGTAAAAATCCACTAATAGAATTGGTTATAGGTTCCTTTGCATTATTAAATGCCTCTAACTCAGAATTAACTATCTCTTGTTGGCTATGCTATGACACTGTACCATCTTATTATGAGGGGATAGCAGTGGTAGGTAATGTAACCAGGACTGTGAACAAAAACGAGTGCAGATGGACTAGTCAAGTTGGATTAACAATGGGCCGAGTTACAGGTCAAGGGATCTGCATAGGTGAAGTACCTCAGGATATGAATTGGATTTGCAACAAAACCATAAAACTGCCTGAGAAGGGGAACGAACAGATGAAATATTTGATCCCTCCTAGCAACACATGCTGGGTGTGTAATCAATCTGGACTAACTAGTTGTGTGCATATAAATATTATAATGTAATGAGGAATTTTAAGATTTGTATGAAGTTCCAAATTTAAGGAAGATAGATATAAAAAAGAGCCTTTCACAGCTATTACAATTAGACTGCTGTTAGGTGCAAGCATTGGAAGGTTAGGAACAGGAATAGCGGCATTAACAAGACAGGAACAGCATTATTTAGCCTTGAGGGAATCAATAGATGAAGATATTAAAAGAATAGAAAGCTCGATTTCCCGCTTGCAAGATTCCTTAACTTCTTTAACAGAGGTGGCCTTACAGAATAGAAGAGGACTAGACTTACTAGTTTTACAACAAGGTGGACTATGAGCTGCATTAGGAGAAGAATGCTGTTTTATGTAAATCAGTCAGGGGTAGTGTAAAATAACATAACAAAAGTTAAGGAAGGATTAGAAGAACGAAAGAAAAAATGAGAGTCTTGACAGAGATAGTTTGAATCATGGTTTAATTTTTCTCCTTGGGTAACTACCTTAATTTCTACGTTAATTGGACCCTTGCTTATATTACTGCTATTGCATACTGTTGGGCCTTGCTTGCTAAATAGATTGTTACAATATATAAGGGAAAGATTGGAGACTATTGAATTAATGGTACAACACACCTATACTCCTGTAAACACATCTGATGTTGAAACTGAGATGTAATGTCATCAAGATTGATAACTGTGCCAAAACTCAAGGGGGGAATGTCAGAACCAAACTAAGGCCATATTGTGATAGCTTCAAAAGTTGACTAGTTTCAGTCTTTAATTCCTGTTCCTAGTTAATGTTGCAAAGGTTGCAAAAATGAGATGAACAATAATATGTTTGTGCAAAATTTTTGAGAACTGTTATTTAAAGATTACAGAACACCCGAGAACAGGATGGTTTCGCGACCCAGTCAGCAGAAGATTAACCACAAGTGTTGTCTGCCTTGATGGCTCAAGCAGACACCTGGTCCTGACCAATCAGAATAGAACTTGTCCCTAAACCATAGCATTGCTGTAATTTTGTGTTTTTTGCCTTTATAGGCCCAGCTGTACTGTTGCTCGGGGGCCCCCTTCCTTCCTCTGCTGCGTCTGGGGGTACAGGACGTGGCCTGAGCCTTGGCTTGTTGAATAAACCTTGCATTTTGCAGTTCGGGTTGCCTTTTCTCTCGGTAGTCGTCGGAGGGTCTCTGGGACTTGGGTATAACACCTTCAAGTGGGAAAGGGAAAGAGGAAGTAATAGTGGTGGGAGGGATAGTGGCAAGTGCTTTTCTGAGGCATGCCTGTGTGCAACTGAGTGGCCACCCATGATTCATGGACACACCTCAGCCTCCAAGATACCACCTGGCTTCCTGGAAATAGCTCCATTCCATCCCCACTCTTCCTGTGTTGTATTCCTTGGGCCACCCTTCTGAGGGGACAGTGCTGTCAGCTGTCAGTTTGGTACCACAGACCATGCACATCAGCCATGCTAAGGACATTCAGGTTGTGTCTGCTGGACCTAGTGATCCTGTGTCCATCCTAGGAACACATGCCTGATCACAGCACGGTCAACTACTTTCCACATTCTGGGTCTACTTCCCCTTCACTCCTCAGGAACTGCACAAACCAGGAATACATAGGGCCTCTCACACAGACACTTTTGACTTCAGTGGTAACCTCCGAAGCCTCTCGCTGCCTATTGGGTCTGGGATTGGAGGCAATGAGTAGGGCTAGACCCCTATGCCCACTGCATGAGGGATGATTCCCAATGAACACCTGAAGTTTCAGACTTAAAGGCCCCCATCTGCGGTTGTTGTTTTTTTTTTAATTTAATTTTATTTTATTTGAGAACATACTGTACAGAGGGGCTACAATTACATGGGCAGGATAATGCATACATTTCTTACCAAGCATTGCAGCCTCCTCCTTTGTTTAAACAACATCTCTATATGGGCACTGTCATGAATAGGACTTTGTAGCTGGGTGGCAGTGGCTTGTGCCTGCAATCCTAGATACTCAGGAGGCTAAGATATGACATGTTTGACACCAGACTTAGCAGGAAAATCAATGACTCATATCTAATTAACCACAGAAAGCATGAAGTGGAGCTCTGGACCAAGTGGTAGAGTGCTATCCTTGAATGAAGAAGCTGAGGGACAGCACTCAGTTCATAAGTTCAAGCCCTAGTTAGGCAGGTGGTAGGGATCAAAAGGTGGTGTAAATAGTTAGCAAGGCCCAAGATAAGCTCATTATCAAAAACGAGAAAGAGATTAAGAAAAACTAGTACGAAGAACGGGAATGAAGAACGACATACCAGCATTGAGTATCCTACAAACAACACCAATAGCTCCAAATATTAAACACCATGGAAAAATATCTAGAGGTTACAAAAACTGACTTCAGAAATTTCAGAACATCTGGGTGGCTTTAATTACTAATGCATGACATCCTTTTAAAAACAGAAGAACTGTGGCACACATTTGACTTCTTGATGAATTCTACCAAATATTTATGAAATGAAATTTGTAAAGATGAATTTGAAAGTTACCTGGGTTAATGGTTATGTGAAGAGACAGACATATTGATGAACATAGAAAAGATAGCCAGGCCTCAGGGGCTTTTTTTTCTTTTTGTCGGGCATGAGGCTTGAACCCTGGGCCTGGGTGGTGTCCCTCAGCTCTTCAGCTCCAGGCTAGTGCTCAACCACTTGACCCACTTCCGGTTTTCTGGTGGTGACCTGGAGATGAGAATCCCGCAGACTTTCTTGTCCGGGCTGGCTTTGAACCGCGATCCTCAGAACTCAGCCTCCTGAGTATCTAGGATTACAGGTGTGAACCACCAGTGCCTGGCTCCAGGGGCTTTTACCTGTCATTTTAGCTCTTCAGAGGTGGGGTAGGAGAGCTTAGGATAGTTCGTGAGACACTTACCTCCATGAACTACCAAAAGGCCTGAAGTGAAGCTGTGGTTCAATAGTAGAGTACTGGCTTTTAGGAGAAAGGGAAAGGACTGTGCTCTGAGTTCAAGCTCCTGCAGTGGCACAAAGCAAAACAAAACAGAGATCAAAGTAAAAAAAAAGTAAATAGTGGAAAATGTGTGCTTATGTAGACCTCTGACATAAGGACTGGACAGGCCTATGACAAATCTTGGCGATGTCACCTATGCCAATACACTGGCACGGCTGAGGATGGCCAGTGCATGGTACCTTGAACTAAAGGAAGAGGTCCAGAAGCAGAGGTCCAGAAGCAGAGGTCCAGCTCCTGAGTAGCTAGGATTAAGCACACCAAGCTAGGAAATAGGCTAGGATTTGAGCCAGAATTAAGTGCATCAAAGGGGTTAAGTGCAGCAAATCCATCTGCCCGACTGAGTGAACATGGCATTTGACTATTTTCTCTGCCACTGCTTAGCTGTATTCCAGGAAGGATTGCAGAGGGAAAAGCAGATTGCAGAGGGAGAATCAGATAAAAATCTGATAACCTGAATGAAAGCTCCAATGAAATAAAAACTACCTCTGAATACTGGTGGCTCAAACGGGTAATCCTAGTTACTCAGGAGGCTGAGATTTTGAGGACCGGGTTCAAAGCCAGCCAAGGCAGGAAACTCCATGAGACTGACCCTTCCTTATCTCCAATAAAAAAAACCACAAGAAAACCAAAAGTAGTTCTGTGACACAAGTGGTAGAGTTCTAGCCTTGAGATGAAGAACTGAAGGACATCGCCCAGGCCCAGAGTTCAAGCCCCACCAATGAACAAAATAAACCAAAAACAAACAAACAAAAAAAATCCTGACCTTGCTCACTAACCAGCAGGCTCATCACCAATGGGTGCCTACATTTTCAGAATAAGTAATGGGAGATGCTTATGATTCAAAGCTTATACAGAAAATTAAAAAACAAAAACAAAAACAAAAACACTTGAGAATTAAAAGCAGGCTCATCATGGAAAAGAATGAAAACAGAAAAGTTAGAAGATAGGCACTGAGTTAACATGGTGCTTCTTGCTTTTTAAGACTTTTGAACCATGTTAGCACAGTCTATATTCTATTTTGTGAAGGTATTTTGCTTACGATCATTTATGCAAAAGAAAAAGGCAAACAAGAACACTCTGAGACTGGAGCAAGAAGCAGCTAGATGGAGAACAGGAAAAGTGAAAGTGATGGAGATGAAGATGCATTATATAAAGTGTGAGAGTGGGGATTTCCAGGAAGATGGCGGAGGAGAATCTGAAATCTGAACAAGCTCTCACATAGAAAGCAGTTTTAGAGTTCCAGTGAACAGCCCTAAGCCAGAGAACCACACCAAGTGTGCCATCACAGGACAGAGGGTTAGGCAAGGGAGGGGAAATCAAGGCAAAGAGACACATCTGAGCGCTTGCCAGCAGTCGCTGCGGTGGCAGCAGCAGTCGCGGCGGTGACTGCAGGGCACCATAACTGAGACACAGAGTCCGGGACGAAGGAGCCAGATGCAGCAGGTGAGTGGATTCTACTCAACACCAGCAAGAATCGACAAGGAGCGGACATCTTCATCCTGCAGTTTGCAGACCAGAGAGGACTCAGGATACAAGACTTGGCGTGAGTACAAGCCCGACGTCCTCACTCCTTCTCAGGGAGCAGAGGAGGGAAGGCTCTCAGGGAGCAGAGGAGGGAAGGCCACCCCTACCCCCCCAGCACCGGTGATCTCCATCTTGGATACCGACAAAGCTTGGCGGAGCTGTGAGCTCCAGCTCAGGCTTGGAATAAAACGAGTCATTTAGCATGTCATAAGAACTTAACGGCGGCGTGACCTGCCAGAATCAGCTCCATCCAGGGAAAAGTCACCCAGCTCGGGTGCCAACCATAGGAGTGGCTTTCCGCACTGGGTAACCAGAGCCAGAGGCTGCCCCTCCCTCTATCAGCCTCCACAATTTATTGAAAAACAGAAACGCTGAGAATGGCTCCAGGCTGGGCTCTGTGAGGTTTTCACAAAATAGCCCCAGGGAAAAGCTACTGTTTGTTGAAAGGCCTCAACTCTACCCAGAACCTAGTCTCATCACTGCATTCCCCTCATTTGTGATTCTCAAACCAGATCACCCTCCCATTAAACTAATCTGGGAAGGGGATCTCAAAATTTTGGGTAAAGCAGAGCATTTTTCTGCCTGTTAGAACAATCTGACTTAAGAAACCAATCAAGCCACAGGACCTCAAGCTGACCAGAGACGCCAACAAGAGGCTGGCTACAGACACAAGGGAGATACAAGATTTTTCCCACCCCTCCCCAAAAAATCAAAGAACATTTTTTTTCTTTCCTCTTCTTTTTCTTTCTTTTTTTTTTTTTTTTTTGGTTCCTAATATGTAAGAAAAAAATTTTTTTGCTTTTCTAAAACTTTTATTAATCTTTAATTTTTGACTTTTTTGAAAAAATAATTGTTTTCCAGTAACTTTTTTTTCCTCTTATAATTTTTATTTTTGGGGTACGTGAAGGTGCGTTTTTCTTTCTTTTCTTGTCTTCTTTCTCTTTTTTTTCTTCTTTTTTAATATCTTTTTGTTTTTGGTTTAGCTCTACTGAACTTCTGATCTTTTTATTCTCCCTTCCTTAGACTTTTCACCTTTTCCTCTCTTTGTTCTTCTTTATATGACTTAACTCTTGTCCTGCACATCCTCAGACAAACCGTAGTTAACTAGTAGACCCTATCCCCCATTGTGTACACACTTAATCCACAAATTTATTACTCAATTCAAAACCTCTGAGACTTAAATTCCTTAATAGAAGTACTACCTCTTTATACCTATATTACAATTTAAGCATTTTTTAAGTCTTTCACATCTCCTCTATGTCCCCCCAATCTCTCAATATACTCATGTTCCTCTCTAAATAGATGTTCTTTAATCTCCATAATATCAGTAATTTTTACTTGTCTATTTTTTCTGGTCTCTTTTCATTTCCCTTTCCCTTTCTTCTTTTTCCACTCTCTCTCTACTTGCATCCTACCCAACCTATTTCCTGCTTTGAGATTAGGACATAGTTAACTCTCCCTGTGCTTCCCCACACCAATCTATTCCTATTTTTTACTCACATCTCTCCCTAACCCTAATAATTTCTGGTTTTCCAAATTCTTCTCTGCTGTTCGAAGCCCATTAACATATAGTTGTTTGATGTTGAATAGATGTATCTGTTGAACTAGATTGTATCTGTAAACTATTGACTGTACAAATTCATACGTTGGTTGATGGTAGCCTTAAGATAGTGTTCTAGCACAAAACTGGTGCTATTTTCATCTCAAATGGGCAGAGTAAGCCTGCAAAACACAAGAAAAATGGCAAATCCAGGGGACAGAACAGATAATGAATAATCCAGAGGAGAGTTCCCAAATAGCTCTACAAATACTGCTGGCAAACATGATAAATGAAAAGTTTGAAAACATACAAAAGACTCTGTATGAGAGTGATAGGGAGAGAGAGGAGGCACCCCGAAAACATATACAGGAATATCATCAGCGTGAGGGAGCTACTCAAAAACTGATACAGGATTTGGGTGAGCAGGCTGAGAACACTCAAAGAGAACTGCAGGAATCCCTCGAACGGGAGGAAGCTAATCAAAGAGTAATACAGGAATTGAGAGAGCAGGATGACAATACAAAAAGATCACTTAAGGCATTCATGGAATCCATTAACAAAGAGCTAAAGGAAGTCAGGGAGACCACAAAGGGAATGCTGAATGGAACCCAACAGAAGGAATGGGAGTCCAAAGAAACCATAACCAATCAACTAAGTGATTTAAGAATAAACACTGAACATCAAATTAAGGAAATAAAGAAATTCATACAAGACCTAAAACAGAAATTCAACAAAGAATTTGAAGCCATCAAAGCTGACCAATTAGAAGGAAATGGGATAAAAAACAAAGTAGAGAGTCTTGACAGCAGGTTAGACCATGCAGAAGATCGAAACTCAGGGATTGAAGAAAGCCTAGATATTATAGAGAAAGAACATACAACCATCCAAGACAAGTCCAAGAAATATGATAGATATATCCAAAACTTGGAAGACACCATCAGACAGCCTAATCTAAGGATAATGGCTGTAGAGGAGCACCTAGAAACAGAAGTTAATGGTATAGGAAATTTGTTTAACAGGATCCTAGCAGAGAACTTCCCAAACATACAAAAAGATAGGCCTATTCAGATACAAGAAGCTTTTAGAACCACAAATAGATCAGACCAGAATAGGACATCCCACCATCACATTATAATCCACACAGGATCAACTCAGACCAAGGAAAAGATCCTTAAAGCTGTCAGGGAGAAAAGGTGAATCACCTACAATGGGAAACCAATTAGAATCACCTCAGATTTCTCAGCAGAGACAATCAAAGCAAGAAGAGGGTGGAATGATGTATGCCACGACCTACAAACAAACAACTATCAACCAAGAATACTGTAACCAGCTAAACTCTCCTTCATAACTGAAGGCCAAATAAAAACCTTCCATAGCAAAGAAAAATTGAAACAATACATCTCCACCAAACCAGCCCTACAAAAGATTCTTAAAGATGTCCCACACATAGAAAACCAACAAGACCACAATAAAGGCCAAGAAACCGCACCCAAACTGAGAACCCAAAACCAAAAGAAGAACCCAGTTTTCCCAGCCCTCAAGAAGGTGGATAACATGGCAGGAACTCCCTAATACCTCTCAGTCTTATCTCTTAACGTTAACGGAGTGAACTCTCCAATTAAGTGACATAGACTGTGTAGTTGGATTAAAAAAAAAAAACCTTTCTATCTGCTGCCTTCAGGAGTCACATCTTGCCCGTAAAAACAAAGAGATTTTCCATATTAAAGGCTGGAACAAAATCTACCAAGCAAACTGCTCTCATAAACAGGCGGGAGTTGCAATCCTAATATCAGATAAAATAGACTTCAAATTCAAATTCGTGAGAAGAGATAAAGAAGGTCGCTACATACTAATTAAAGGATCTCTCCTTCAGGAGGATATTACAATTCTAAATATCTATTCGCCAAACAATGGAGAAACCAAATTCATCAAAGAAACACTACTTTCCTTCAAATCCCATATAGATCCAAAGACATTATTTTTGGGGTTTTTAACACACCACTCACCCAAGTAGATAGATGAACTCGGCAAAAACTCAACAGAGAGACCGCAGATCTAAACAGCTGCATAGATGAACTAGACTTAACAGACATCTACCGAATATTTCACCCAACAACATCAGAATACACATTTTTCTCAGCAGCACATGGAACATTTTCTAAAATAGACCACATTTTAGGCCACAAAGCAAACTTGTCTAAGTTCAGAAACATTGAATTTATACCTTGCATTCTCTCGGACCACAAGGGAATAAATTTAGAACTCAACACCAAAAGCCACCAAAGAAAGTCCGGTATCACATGGAGGCTGAGCAACACAATGCTGAATCATGAGTGGGTCATGGAAGAGATTAGAAAGGAAATTCAAATGTTCATGCTATTCAACAAAAATGAACACACAAATTACCACCTCCTCTGGGACACAGCAAAGGCAGTACTCAGAGGCAAGTTTATATCTCTGAGCTCCTGCATCAACAAATTGGAGAGTTCTGAAACTGAAAATTTAAGGACACAGTGAATCCTCCTTGCAAAAGAGCAGCAAGATAAACCCCAATCCAGTAGACAGAAAGAAATAATTAAAATTAAATCAGAATTAAATGAATTAGAATCCAAAAAAACTATAGAAAGTATCAACAAAACAAAGAGTTGGTTCTTCGAAAAACTCAACAAAATTGACAGACCCTTAGCAAATCTTACCAGAAAAAGAAGAGAACACACCCAAATTAATAAACTCAGAGATAAGAATGGAAAGATCACCACGGAAACAACCAAGATTCAGAACATTATAAGGGAATACTTCTCAAAACTTTATGCTAATAACTTTGAGAACTTGACAGAAATGGACCTTTTCCTAGCAAATATTGACATGCCAAAACTAAACCAAGATGAGTTAAACCAGCTTAACAGGCCCATATCAAGTATTGAAATAAAAAGAGCAATAAGAAAGAGACCTCCCAGCTAAGAAAAGTCCAGGACCAGATGGTTTTACAGCGGAATTTTACAAGGCCTTCAAAGCATAGCTTACACCAATACTCCTCCAACTCTTCAATGAAATTGTAAGAGAAAGTTCACTACCTAACACATTCTATGAAGCCATCATAATGCTCATCCCAAAACCAGGCAGGGACTCATCAAAGAAAGAGAACTATAGACCCATTCTTTGATGAACATTGATGCAAAACTTCTCAACAAAATTTTGGCGAATAGACTTCAACAATTCATCCAAAAAAATCATACACCACGATCAAACAGGATTCATTTCAGGGATGAAAAGCTGGTTCAATATATGCAAATCAATTAATATTATTCATCACATCAACAGGAGCAAGAATAAGAACCACATGGTTATCTCAATAGATGCAGAAGAAGCATTCGACAAGATCCAACACCCCTTTATGATGAAGGTTTTGGAAAAATTAGGAATCCATGGAACATTCCTCAATACAATAAACGCTGTATATGACAAACCTACAGCCAGTATTATACTTAATGGTGAAAAACTAAAGCCATTTCCTGTGAATTCAGGAACAAGACAAGGATGTCCACTCTCTCCACTTCTCTTCAATCTAGTATTAGAATATCTAGTTACAGCAATAAGACAAGATGCAGACATAAAGGGGATCCAAATAGGGAAAGAAGAAATAAAGCTCTCCCTCTTTGCAGATGACATGATCTTATATTTAAAGAATCCCATAGACTCCACTCCCAAATTACTCAAGCTGATTCAAAACTTTGGCAAAGTAGCAGGTTATAAAATTAACCCCCCAAAATCAATGGATTTTCTGTATGCCAACAATGAGGAAAGAGTGGCTGAAATTAGGAAAGCAACTCCATTTGTAATAGCCCCACAAAAAATAACATACCTAGGTATTAACTTAACCAAAGAAGGGAAGGACCTCTATGATGAAAACTTTAAAATCTTGTAAAAGAAAATCAACTCAGAACTTAAAAAATGGCAAAACCTCCCATGCTCCTGGATTGGAAAGATTAACATCGTGAAAATGGCAATACTTCCCAAGGCTATCTACAAATAATTTAATGTGATATATATCAATATTCCAACCTCATTCTTCAAGGAAATAGAAGAGGCAATCCAAAAATTCATATGGAACAACAAAGGACCCCGAATAGCAAAAACGCTCCTCAACAGAAAGCACACTGCTGGAGGAATACCAATACCAAATTTCAAACTCTACTATAAAGCCATAGTTATCAAAAAAGCTTGGTATTGGCATAAGAACAGACCTCAGGAACAATGGAATAGAATTGAAAACCCAGAAATGAACCTACAGACCCAGCGCCATCTAATCTTCGATAAGGGAGCTAAAACAATAAAATGGAAGGAAGACAGCCTCTTCAGTAAATGGTGCTGGCAAAATTGGTTAACTACATGTAGAAAACTTAAGCTAGATCCTTATATATCACCCTGCACCAGAATCAACTCCAAATGGATCAAAGACCTTGAACTCAAAGCAGACACTCTGAAAATATTACAGGATGGAATAGGAGAAACCCTAGGTCTCCTTGGCTCAGGCCGAAATTTTCTGAATAGAGACCCGGAAGCACAACAAATCAAAGAAAGGTTGGACAAATGGGATTGCATACGGTTGCAGAGCTTCTGCAGGGCAAATGACATATCTAGCAAGATCAATAGAAAGCACACCGATTGGGAGAAGATCTTTACTAGCCATACAACGGACAAGTGTCTCATATCTAAAATATACTTGGAACTCAAAAAATTAAACCACCCAACAACAAATCCTCAAAGAAACAACTGCCCAATAAATAAGTGGGCGAAAGACTTAAAGAGAAGCTTCTCTGAAGAAGAAAGAAGGATGGCCAATAGACACCTGAAGAAATGTTCAACATCCCTAGCCATAAAAGAAATGCAAATCAAAACAACATTGAGATATCACCTCACTCCAGTTAGAACGGCAAAAATCAAGAACTCTAACAACAACAGATGCTGGAGGGGATGTGGACAGAAGGGAACCTTACTTCATTGTTGGTGGGAATGTAAACTTGTTCAACCACTTTGGAAAGCAGTATGGAGGTTCCTCAAAAGACTTCACATAGAGCTCCCCTATGACCCAGCAATCCCACTTTTAGGCATTTACCCAAATGTTTACAAACAAGACCACACTAAAGCTCCCAGCACAACTATGTTTATTGCAGCATTATTTACCATAGCTAAGATATGGAACCAACCCAGATGCCCTTCAGTAGATGAATGGATTAAGAAAATGTGGTATATATACACAATGGAATTCTATGCCTCCATCCGAAAGAATGACATTGCCCTATTTGTTTGGAAATGGAAAAACTTTGAAAAAATTATATTAAGTGAAGTAAGCCAGACACAAAGAAACACAGGTCCCATGGTTTCCCTTATTTGCAATATCTAGTATATGTATGAGTCAAGCGGAAAAAGTCAGATATTGTGATGTTAGGAAAATTAATCCTCAGGTAGGTATTTTAATGATTTTTTTTCTTTCATGCATGTGTTTCTAACACATTTATAAGTTTATTTCTTTGTTGCTTTTTATGTCCCTCCCCCACAGTATAACCCCCGCTTTCAATATATTTGATGTCAGTATAACTTATGGAGGAGATGGGGAAAAACAAGTCATTTAAGGATTCAGGTGGACCTGTTGCAACAATGAGAAATACAAATTGTAATGGCAAAAAGGAGCTTTACAATGTCGGTGGGCGGGGAGGGAGGGGGAAGGATTGGGGGGAGTGGGGAGGCTGGGAAGTGAGGTGAATGGTAAACAAAGGAGGAGGCTGCAATGCTTGGTAAGAAATGTATGCATTATCTTGCCCATGTAATTGTAACTCCACTGTATAGTATGTTCACAAATAAAATAAAATTAAAAAAAAGTGTGAGAGTGGCCATAAAGAATGGGAAGAGTGAACAAATTCTATTTTAAAAGTACACTTTGTATAGTATTAGCTTGTGCTTTTCCAAAGCTATCCCAAATAAGGAGTTAAGTGCACCAGAGCAGTTGTTGGAAATATCTTGGTGTTTTCTCCTATATGGCATCTCATATCCCAACTCGAAAGATACCCAGCAAGGCATAATTTACTTCTGGAGAAGACAGTGCTACTGGCTGGAACCCAAACAAGCATGTTGATTAGGCAGTCAACCATTGGTTCTCACTGATCACAACCTCGGGATCATAATCTTTCTTGCTCAAACTTTCAAACTAGACAAAACCAGTACATCTGGCCAACGTTTGTCAGAAAAGCAATCTTAACTTCTGGTAAGAGAGCAGCTATCCTTTAAAAGGCAGTTTATATGTCAAGCATTTTGGCAGATTCTAACTCCTACAGTTCTCCCTTCTTTTAACTTTTCTTCAAACCTAGTCAGCTTTAATAGACATTCCGATTCAGCAGTATCCAAAGGGAGAATATTTAAGAAATGGGTGTTGTTTGCTGTATGAATGAGGGCAGTTTACAAAACAAACACAGGCATTACTATGAAAACAAGTACTAGAGGCAAATATGGACTGCAGCATTCCTTTGTCTTTCAAAGTATTAATCAACAAGCTAGTAAATGTTTTACCTATTGCCAGTCTTCAATCTTTGTAAAGCCTTTGTGCAATATTGGTTTCTTATCACCACAGACACAATTCCCTTTCCAGCTAGTATACCTAGATCTATCCTTTCCATGCCATCCTACTAGTGGCATTTAGTTGTTCTGTTATTGCCTTGATTGTGTATAAATATAAGGCTCTGGTGATAAGTAATCGAGTCCAATCTATTTATGTGTAACAAAACCTACATTTTATAGGTATTACCAATTTAAAGCTAGAAATCAAATAGCAGGTTTTGATTAGGAACTCTTTGGGAGACCCCAATAGCATCTATGTAAATATGAGGGTTGGAAACCCTCTGGGGATAAGATCTTTCTCCTTACCTAGTGTTAGGATTTTATTAACCTGGCCAGTCCAAACAGCTTGAATGCAATGGGTGTACATTGAACCAAAGTGCAGTTTCCAACCCAGTTGGCCAGTAATGTCTTCAACACTAGTCCTCTGCAATACCAGGCATCTTTCTAGGACTTAAATAATAAAGTTGCTTTTGGATTCTATTTGTCCTTTAATGACCAAACATTGCTCATAATAGTTGGTGGTTTTGAGCTCACTGATTAAGTAGTGGGACCGGCTCAACTGAGGTCATGTGGTTCTCACCTCTTCAATTACCCTGGAAGGTCCAGGGTATAAACAGAGAGTTTATCTTTATAAAAAGGAAGGTTCTCACATGTCCAGGCTGAACTTTTCTCGCTCTCTAAGTTTGACAGTCATGCTTGATAAAATATGACATCAGCCCTCACATTAAAATTTTTGTTGGCTTTACACAATTGCTTAGATGGTAAACCATCCCTCCCACCACCCACATTCCTCACCCAAGGCTGTTTGAAACATTTTTTTTCAGTCGTGGGGCCTGAATTCTGGGCCTGGTCACTACCCCTCAGCCCTTCAGCTCAAGATTAGTGCTCTACCACTTGAGCCACAACACCATTTCTGCTTTTTCTGCTCATGTGGTGTTGAGGAATCGGACCCAGGACGTTATGTTTGCATGACAAACACTACCACTGAGCTAATTTCCCAGCCCTTGAAACAATCTTATATTGTTTATATAAGATTGTTTGTATATACCACGTTTTCTTGATCCATTCATCTACTGAGGGGCATCTGGGTTGGTTCCATATCTTAGCTATGGTAAATAATGCTGCAATAAACATAGTTGTGCTGGTAGCTTTAGTGTGGTCTTGTTTGTATACATTTGGGTATATGCCCAAAAGTGGGATTGCTGGATCATAGGGGAGATCTATGTGAAGTCTTTTGAGGAACCTCCATACTGCTTTTGGGTGGGGGGGAGGGGGGAGGCTGGGAAGGGAGGTGAAGGGTAAACAAAGGAGGAGGCTGCAATGCTTGGTAAGAAATGTATGCATTATCCTGCCACTGTAATTGTAACCCCTCTGTACAGTATCTTCTCAAATAAAATAAAATTAAATTAAAAAAAAAGATTGTTTATTACATAATTATTATTACATAACTATTCCAAAAGCATGTACTCATCATTCCTATGTTTCCCCTATTTGCTGGTCTTTAAAAACTTCAAACTTAAATAACATCCTTTTAAATAAAATATTCAGGAAAAAGTAATCCTATATGAAGTTTTTTTATCAATAGTCATAAAAAGAACTTTTTAGAGCTGGAACATTGTAAATAACCAAATTTCAAGAGCCTTTTGCTACTAAGTCGGTTAATTACTGAATGTCTGTAACAGATCCTTCTGAAGATATTTACACAGAAACAGGCATATAGAGGATTTAGTTTACCAAATGCACATTAAAATTAGAGCACAAAAATAAAAATCAGGCTTAACGCATATTTTCATATCTTTCTCCACATTCTCCCTAAAAGACGAGAATATTAAGAATGTCTGATGGAGCATACTTAGCTTCAATTTTCTTGGGCTTCCTAGGTTTAGAATTCTTAGGTTTAGAATTCTTAATTCACAGAGACATGCTGTAATGGGAATAAAAATTTTTGGTGCGTTTTGCCCTTCAGACTGAGTTTCTTATTCACTGCTTTTCTCAACTCCCTACTAGAGAATTTTCTCAGAGCTGACTCCATCTCCAACTTTTCATTCTTCTCAGCTGGACAAATGAAGTTGTAGATCAAGACTCTTAAAAACAAAGGATTGAAGATCTTGAATCTAAGACACTTCTCTCATACACAGTCCCTGCAAACACACAACTACCAAAGCAATATTAATAGTTTCATTTTTTTCTACTATGACCAATGCATTAGATTGCTTGCTCTGAGGGTACATGTTTGGGCCTCTTCCTGATGTTGTGGATTAACTCTACATCTTAGGCCCATTGTCAGCAACAAAGGTTGGCAGGTTTAGCCCATCCTGGAGGTTGGCTTAACAGGGCAACTGGATGTCTCTCCTCTGGAGGGCTCCTAGGATCCTTCATGAATGGCATGGAAGATCTGTGTTGGAAATACCGGGGGAAATTAATGTATCCTACGAACACCAACTTAGCAAGGCAAAATTTACTCCTGCAGAAGGCATCCTGTCTTTCGCATGCCCAAGTTGAAAAAGCACACTGGATACGCAGCCCACCACTGGTTCCCACGAATTTGAAATTTGAGATCATCTTTCATGATGGCTCAAACTTTTGACCCCTTTCAAACTAGTCAAAAGCTTTAATAATCAACCAAATCCAGAAAACCTGTCCATAGTAAAAAAAAAAAAATAACCAACTTTTACCAAGCTGGTGTTCTACGAATAGTTCCATGTCTCTTGCCTCTAGCACTTCTCTAATATAGCATTGATAAGGTTGTGACTATCTTTACTAGGGCAGTGCTTATATTAGTAAAGCACTTCATGATTTAACTTCTACAATTATCCTATGTGATTTTACTTTCTTTTCTTCTGACCTAGAAAGCACTAACTTTCCTGTTCAGCAGTATCAAATATGATATTTTCAGTTAAAAAGTGTTTGGTTGGTGTTTGGTTAAGGCAGTTTTTCAATCACAACAAAACTTAAACAAGAGATAAAGCACACATCCACACATTATTCTGAAAACAATTACTAAAGAGGTAAATATTGACACCATGACTCATTTTTAAAATGTTTGTTCCATCATGAAACTAGTAACAGGTCTGCCACAACACAGAGACACACAAACTTTTTTTTTTAACTGACTGTGGGCTGGTCTTGTGTTTGGTCTCATGCTCTGAGCATTGTCCCAAAGCATTTTTTCTCAAGGCTACCATTTTAGCCACAACTCCAGTAGTATCTTTTTGCAAGGTAATTGGAAATAAAGTCTCATATTTCCTGCTTTGTTTGGCTTCAAACACAGCTCCTCAGAACTCAGCTACCTGAGCATCTAGGATTACACTCAGCTTCATCTCAGTTTTTTTGGTAACTTGTTTGCCAGAATTCAATACTTGTAAGATGTTCTGTAGCACTGGCCTCCAACCACCACACAGATTCCCTTTCAAGTATATTTATTATTTTTAACAGGTTTTTTTTGTAAAAATACTGTACAGAGGGGTTATTTACATGAGCAAGGTAAAGTGTACTTTTCCAATGAAGCATTGTTTCAACGTCCTTTGTTTTGCCTGTACCATCCTTAACCTTCCAGCTCCACAACTACACTAAACACTCCCTCCCACCCCTGCCTAAATTGTAAAGTTTGTTTTTCAATATTGTCTTGTGCATCTCATTGTTAGAATGGGTCAAACTCTATCCCTATTTAAGCATTTTGTTTTTTCCCCTTTCCCTCCCCAAATTAGAGAACTGTATATACAAGATGTAGGGCACCAACCTCAAACACAGTGGAAACAGGGCTTATACCATGGGGTGGGGGATACAAAGAAACAAAAATCATATGGAACATTATAATATGTTAGAAACAAGAGGAAGTAAGAAAAAATCACTTGTATCCCTATCTTGAGGTTCGTTTCACTTATCTTCATCTTATCTGGTCAAGTATTTTATTTAGACCAATTTTTTCCAATATAATCCTACCAGTGGCTCCTACTTATTTTTCCTTGGTGGCATTTCCAATTAACAAACCCTGAAGATGAATAAAAGCACATATTGGAATAATTCGATTGTGGAGAACATACATTGTGGAGATTAACAGAATACAACTAATTTGAATTGCTGTGTCTGGTTTCTAGCTTTAAGCTCTTTGGGAGATTTTCAGGGGCCCCTAAATAGCATAGTTGTAAATATAAAGTTTGAATGACCCCCTAATTATGAAGTCTCTCCTTACTTAATGTAAGGTGTTTGAGAATGCTCAAGTGTGGGTTGGCCAACTGAACCAAAGCACAGATTCCACTACAGTTGGCCAGTAACATCTCCAATAGTTGTCTTCTTCAATGCCACCATACATTACCTTGTCTATGCTTAGTACTTACTGCTCATCTCAAAGGGTTGGCCTTCACTACATCCAGGTAAGTTTTCCAGAAATGTCAAATTTTCCCGAGGTATAGATTGACCTTGAAAGAATGGAGGCATTCAGTTTCAGGGGTTTTTGAAAAAGACTTTTGCTTTTGAGAAGAGCAACAGCATATTCCAAGTTGTCTCAAATCACATTTTGCTGACCTATCATGAATTTCATGCCCATGGGGTCTGAGCTCCATGACAGCACAAAGAGGACCTCTTGTGTGGCCTCCCTGCCACATAGTCATAGCAGTACTCAGTATGTGGACAGAATGATCACGGTATTTACCTCGCTTATCCAGTAATAATTTCAATCTGGGTAGACTCAAAATTGGAAGGCATACATAGAGTGTCTACTCCATGACTGAAGTTGCAATCATACCGTAGGATTAACTTGAGGGTCCATTGAGGCCCTGGAACTAAGCAAGTTCACTTTTAGGGCATTAACACTGGAGTTGCCCAAGCCGGATGTTTTCACAAGTCAATACCTGACAAATATTAAACACTTATCTGGACATTATGAGACTGGATAATGTTTTTGACCAATTTGATCATTAACACCCTCATTACTAGAAGGCAATCCCCCTCCCCACTAGAAGGGAAACTTGCATTTCTGCTAGACAGAAACCCCAAAAACTCCCTCCCACTTAGTAGGAAACCCTCTGTCCCTCTTGGTAGGAAACCCTTTAGGAATAGCTTGCATTTTTTTCGGTTGGTCTTGGGGCTGAACTCTAAGCGTGAGTGCTGTCCCACAGCTTTCAGCTCAAAGAGAGTGCTCTATCACTTGAGCCAGAGCAACATTTCTGGTTTTCTGATTGGTTTATTGGCAGTAAGAGTCTCATGGACTTTACCTGCCTGGCATAGCTTTGAACTTCCATCCTCAGATCTTAGCCTCCTGAGTAGCTAGGATTAGAGGCATGAGTCACACTTGCCCTTGTTTTTTTCTTTTTCTTTTTTCTTTGTTTTGGGGGTTGTGAGGCCTGAAATCTGGGCCTGGACAGTGTTCCTCATCTCTTCAACTCAAGGGTAGCACTCTACCACATGAGCCACAGCACCAATTCTGGCTTTTTCTGCATACGTGCTGCAGAGGAATCGAACCCAGGGACTCATGCATGCAAGGCAAGCACTCTAACGCTGAGCGACCTTCTCAGTCCTTCATCTGATTTTTTTTCAGATAATGTTTCTAAAATTAATTTTCCAACCCTACTAGAGCATTTAGTTTATGGATTTAAAAAAATCTTTTAAGTGAAGTGAGTCAGTCCCAAAGAACCATAGCCCCCATGGTTTCCCTTATTTGCAATAACTAATATATGTCTGAGACAAACAAAAGGGTCAGATAAGTTGATGTTAGGTGAAATGAACCCCAAAATAAGGATTCAAATGTTTTTTTCATTCATGTGATTGTTTTAACATATTTATAATATGATTTCTTTGTTGCTTTGTATGTCCCTCCCCCATGATATAACCCGTGCTTTCACTGTATTTGATGTTGTTATAATTTGTGGAGGGTAAGGCAACAAAACCGTTTAAATAGGGATACAGGTGGACCCATTGCCCCAATGAGATGTACAAGTCGTTATGTCGAAAACAAACTTTACAACTTTGGTGGGGGGAGGGGTGAAAGGGGGCACTATGGGGGCTGACGTGGGGGAAGATGAGAAGGGATAGGAAGGGGAAACGAAGGAGGAAGCAACAATGGTTGATAAGAAATGTACTCATTATCTTGCCCATGTAATTGTAACTCCTCTGTACAATATTTTCACAATAAAAATCATAAAAAATCTTTAGGTATAATTAACAAACCTCTGTTGATCTTATTCTACTTTACATTTTATTTTTGTCAATCCTGGAGCTCCCGGAGCTTCTTTTACTCAAGGCTAGCACTCTACAGTTGAGCCACAGTGCCACTTCCACCCTATTCTGTTTATGTGGTGCTGAGGAATAAAACCCAGGGCTTTATACATGTGAGGCAAACAATTTAAAAACTAAGCCATATTCTCAGCCCCCAAACTATATTTTATTTATACTAATTATCAGAATAAAACTGATTCATAAGCTGCTATCTCAGTTCTGGCTTTTAACTTTTTGGAAATTTTGGGAGGATCCTGAATAGTACCTTTTAAATATGAAATATGAATGACCTTCTAGGGAAGGGGTCTCTCCTAACTAATATAAAATGTTTGAGAATGGACAGGTGGATGAAGTGTTATGGTGAAAGGGAAGGCCAATTGAACCAAAGCACAGGTATTACTCTAGTTGGCCAGGAACATCATCAACACTGGTCTTCCACAATACCATTGGACATTTCCTCTGGCTATGCTTAGTGCTTACTACTCATCTCTTCACAGATTCGGCCTTCACTGCATCTTGATAAGTTTCCCACAAATGCCAGTTGTCCCCCTACATAGAAAGGCAAGAGGTATTGTTGGCCTTGGGAAGATAGGGTTTTTGTCTCAGATCCTTACTTTTGTGAACAGCAACAGCACAGTCTTACAAGTTTCCCCAGGCTGTGTTTGACCGATAGATAATGCATTCCATGCCTTGGGGGTCTGAGGTTCATCACAGTGGAAAGTGGACCACTTGTTTTTCTGGTTTCTGTCCCACACAATCTTAACTGTAATGGTGGGCAGAATATTTAATCCATTTCACCCAAGCATTGTTTTTTGTTGGTCATAGGACTTGAAATCTGGGACTGGGTGCTGTCCCTGAGCTCTTCAGCTCAAGGTGAAAGAAAGCCTTACTACTTGAGCCTAGCGCCAATTTCAGCTTTCTGGTGGTTAATTGGAGATAAGACTATCAAGGACTTTCCTGCTCTGGCTGGATTTGAACCACAATCCTCAGATCCTGAGTAGCTAGGAATGTAGGTGCATGCCACTGGCACCCAGATTTGAATTTGAATTTTAAGTTTACCCAGAGAGTCTGCTTCAGAAACAGGTTCCAATACCATACACCCTTGGATCAGCTAGAGGAACAATCCAGGCTTCAGAGTCAAAGTGGGCAGCTGAAGTTCTTTAGTGAGTAGGACTTTTTTGAGTTCCCCTTTCAGGATATAAGATTTAAAACACACACTTGCAAGTACATATGCATAACAAATTTTTTGGACAAGTGCACATTATGGAGCTCAATAACAAAAATAATCCATTATTTAATAGTGTTCTCAGATCTTTTTCACCATTCTCCCAGTGGATTATCAGAAGTAGGTCCCTGGATCATTTTTCTTTGGCTCCTTAGGGCTATAATTCTTTTTCTCCATTTTAGCAGGTCTCTTGTGATTTCAGTTTTTGGTGCAGTTAATCCTCCCTATTGTAAGTTTCTTGTGCACCCCTCTCATATTCAATTCTCCCTTTACTGGAGATTTCTCAAAGATGACTTCCTCCAATTCTCAGATTTTTATTCTTGGGCCAGAGAATGAAAATAAACATCAAGACTGAAGTTCTCCTTGTGCCTAAGGCTCACTCAGCCCATGAAATTTCCAAACCAACAAGGTAATATGCTCTAGTCCAATTTTTCCACTCATGGCCAATTCATGAGGTTACTTTTTATTGGAGTGTTCCTTGCGCCCTTTCCTAATATTGCTGATACACTTTCCATCATTAACCACAACGAGTGCTGTTTAACCCAACCTTGAGCTATGTCAACAAGGCAGTTGTGTCTCCTCCTGAAGGGCTCCCCCCATCCCCCTTGTATAACAAGGATCCTGGACAATATTCCAGATATTGGGAATACTCCCATAGCATAAGCCAATACCCCAAGAAAGACCAGTAAGTTGAAAGGAACTTAGCACAGCAAAGTTTAGTTCTGTTAAAGGACATGTTAATGGCAGGAAGCCAATTAAGCAACCACTCTGAGTAGGAAGTCTGAGTAGGATGTATGTTTTACCCCTAATGAGTTTCTACTTCTGGTATTGATCAGAACTTGTGTTCACAATCTTGCTCAATTGGCTCTTTGGAAGCTCAGCTGGCTAGTTTGAAAGGGAATAGCAGTTTCAGAGAAATTCACTAAACCAAGACAACCAGGCCAGAAATAGTTAGAAAAGTCTTTCTAAGCTTGTGTTCTATGAGTTAAACTATG
This sequence comes from Dipodomys merriami, assembly GCF_024711535.1. NCBI lineage: Eukaryota > Metazoa > Chordata > Mammalia > Rodentia > Heteromyidae > Dipodomys > Dipodomys merriami. The sequence continues at coordinate 90,586 of NW_027206287.1, read as the reverse complement.
CCTATGTGCTAAACTATGTACCTAGAAAGATTTTAGTTACAGGATATACTTTAGTTAAAATAGCTTTTTATAAGATGATGGCTATGCTTAGTTAATGCTCTCCCTCAAGCAATCACTTGCAGAGAAAAAGATTCTAACTCCTACACAGTCCATTCCCAGACAGAATTTATTATCAGCAGCTTCCTCTTTGGAACAGAGGCTTATGAGCTTCCAGTTGAAAACACCTTATTCACATATTGCCTTGGCTCCCTTAGGCTAACTCACCTCAACAAGTTGTAATGAAACCAACAGCTGTGTGTGGCTGGTTCATTATAAAGAACCTGTCTGGTACTTTTGCTCCTACCGCTAATAGAAAGAGGAAAGCCTACTCTCTCTAGAGGCACCTAGCTATGGACTTAATCACACATATTGAACCCTGAGCACAGGGCACAGATTAGGCTGCAGCATTTACAGAGCCATAGATGAATCAGCCAGATCCCAGCTGCTTGCCTGACCACAGGGCACACTTCTGATGCCACATTTCTGAGGCAAAGCAGTTATAAGCTGCCAAGACACTATGGTAGGAAGAGGCCTGAGGGAGAATTCTTGGTGGGAAGGAGAAGGTGAAACTTTGGATTTAGGTTTTAGAAAATGCAAGACACTTTATGAATTGCTTGAGGCAGTGAGCAGATCAACCTGTTTTCTAGCCCTCTAGATGCATAGTATGCGAACACTTCCCACATCTTACACTAAATCCCTCCTGCCTGGCAGTCTTCAATTCCCTTTTAAAGACTTAAACAGTTTTTAACAAAGCAAAAGTCAGTGAACAAGATCTAGTTAGTGAAGAAAGCATATCCTCTCGGAATAAATATAAGAGAAGAAACCACATTCTACAGAATTTAATACCTTAATGATGCTAGTTGGCTACATTAAATTTTCATTGTTAGCTTCATGCATGAACAAAAGGAAAGCTGATAATTTCTTGACCCTTTGCTAGACTAATACTGGGTTCTTGTGGTTTTTGTTTTGTTTTTTCCTAATTCTTTTTTTTTTTGCCCCTCTTTTGTTTCCCCTTACCGTCCCTTCCCATCTCCCTCCTCCCACCACCACTCTTCCTCCTGAGCCACATTTGTAAAGTTCTTTTTTTTTGACATAATGTCTCATACATCTCATTTCTAATTCCTTTAGCGCTTCTAGTAAGAAGACGAGAAAATACAGTCATTAGCCTGGTTCAGATTAATTTGAAACCACAGCACCTAAATTATCGAATTCTAAATCAAGTCTCAAAGCTGAAGGCCAAGGCTTCCCTCTCCCCAGCATCTTCAGAACAGCAGTATTGTCTATGTCTCAGGTATGTTTTCTTTTAAGAATTCAAGAGCAGAAATGTTTTTAAAGCACGTTTCCTTCATAGCAATAACAAAGCAATGAAACAGATTCTTCATCAAAATGAAAACAGAGCAGTGAGACAGACTCCTTAGCAAAAAGGGGGAACAAGAGCTGGTCAGAAGGGAACCACATCCCTCAGGTATATGTAGAACACTTTGTCTCTGCCCCTGAGGGCATGTTCCTGGATTGATTGGTCTATGGATGGGCTTGTGCTACATTGGGTCTCATAATTGGTTTCCCAGTATTAGAGCATAAATCATGACTGTGGAATTTTCCTTATTGGATACCCCAACTCAGAGCACAAGTGCAGAAAACACTGTTGATTGGATGGGAGGTAGAGGGACACTCCCCAGACCATAGTCAGTAACAGCGCATGTGTTAGCACCTAAAGATTGATGGGAAAAAGTTGTGTATTTTTTGCTGTGTCATTCATGCCTGCCATGTTGGAACCAGTTCCAATCATCACATTTTATCCATAACTACCCAACTGAAGAGGTTTAACTCCCTCTGAGTAGCACATCTCCATTTGTTACTCACAGGGCACTGTACTTTATGGGGTCCCATGAAACACTATGCTGACAAAGAGATTGGATGTCTAAATTGCTGTTTAAAGCAGCAAAGCCCATTGAGTTAAACTTGCACACTTACCTTGAATGCAATTTGATTTCTACTTACAGAAGGCAAATTCAGTTCTGCTTTGAGCCAACATGGTAAGATACCTTTAGCAAATCTAGGGCAGAGAAATAACTGTACTGTATTTCTAAAGTCAGTTGAAGTAGGAGTCCCCATTCCCCGAGTGCTCGTATTATCTTCAGAGACCTATATTTTGTTGTGGGAAGTAATTTCTCGTGAAGGTACATTCTGACCTGCATTCAGGGCGAAGATCATATTTGTCCATCTGAAAGCAGGTACTTAGGAATCTAAACTCCAGATGAAGCAAGTTCTTAGTAGCAGAACAGTATGGTCAGTATATAACTGGTAATGACATTTTAATGAATAAATGAAAGAAAACTGATACAAGAAGTGATATCGATCAAGCTGCATTGTATTTATTAAATGACTTGTTGAATGATGACCCTTTGTACAACTACTTAAAGGATTGTGTGTGTGTGTGTGTGTGTGTGTGTGTGTGTGTGTGTGTATGCAATACTATGTATTTTCTGTGAGTGCATATCAATCCACAATGTAAGTATCTTAAGGTCAGGAGAACTCAAATGATCATCACAATGTAACTAGTAATGGCTTAGTTTCTTATCTGTTAAAATTCCAGGGGAAGACAGTACAGGCATGAAGATTCCACGAAGATACAGGCATACTCCAGCATTAGGATATAGCCCTCACTGTCTTGGCCCAAAGTGACCCCTAAATTGCCAGTAATCACTTCCAAGTTCCAAGAAGTGAGGTGAAGGAACAGAAATAAGGAAATAAAGAAATACAGAATATGTGTGGACTGTCCTTAAAGCAATATCCTAGATGCTATCAGATAACATTTTTATATGTATTATCTAAATACTATCACTGTTGTGAAATGTTATCACTATTTTACTTAGCCTGGACTTCAGTTAAATCTATTGATTTGGAAGGGAATGGTGCATATTATGGTAGGCACCTGAGATGTTTTTTCTATGTACATCAAGGGCTCTAGACCTCATGTGTAATGTTTTACTATTTTCTATAGGGAATAGTTGATGCATTTTATGTGCAACTAGAAACTACTTTTAAGCATATGAAAAAGAAGAAATATATCTCATATGCTACAAATGCTATTATATATTGAAAATATGTATGATAACATACAAATTACGGAAAATTGACGATCTATTTTCTACAAAAGGGGTGGTTTCTCTGAATGTGCTCTCATTACATTAGAAAAGAATCTGCACTCAATGGAGAGAAGCCAGGAGGAGGAACCCAATGAGTGGGAAACAGAACAACACACAACAGAGAGGCTCATGAGCTCCACTGGTCATAGAAGGAAAAGAACTACACAATACAAAGACAGTGATAGGAAGGGAGGAACAAGAGGGAAAGAGGGAATCGTCTACACTAAGCAAAAGGCAAGAAATGTAAACATCACCTAATATGGAAGAAGTACTTGGTATTGTCAAAGCTCATAGAATTCACAAACTTTATAGACTATGATAATGATAATTTTCCTTGTGATGGTTAAAATATATTTCTGACTTTAAGAATCATGATTCCACAATACTGTGAAATATATGAATATTATGTAATCACTTATTTCAATTTTTTAAAAGTGGCAGAGGGGTTGGGTTGGGAGGGATGTGTGATAATATTGTCAGACACCTTGTATTCATATACTGTTTTATAGAATGCGAACTTGTTTGTACAACTACTTAAAGATAATAATAAGAACATGTTTAATAAAACAACCTCCCACACATAAGTGAGATATAGTTTTGAACCCAGGTTTATTGAATGCTGGAAATTTAAATTGTTTCGCAGACTGTTGTAGTTGTTTTTTTTTCAATAATTGTGGTCAAATGCAAACAATTAAAAGTTTTATCTTTTTTAAACTGTGTATTAGCACAATTTCATTTTGGTATATTTATCCACATAGGCATACAATGTACCTTCATTTTACTTACCCTTCATCATTCTCCTTCTCCTCTCCCAGGTTTTATTATCTTAATCATTTTAAGAATACAACATAATCGTAGTAAGTACATTTACAATATTTTATAAGATCAATGACCACACTCTTTTCATCCTTCACGATTCAAATTCTATATTAATTAAAACAATTTTCAACCCTCCTCTGCTTCAAGATATGCATTAAATTCGATTTTGCTTCCTCTCTATCAATTTAACTGTTCTATGTAACTGACATAAGTAGAATCATGTAATATTTTATCTTTTTATGACTGGTTTATTTCACTTAGGACAGTGTCCCAGGGATTCATCCATAATATAGCATCTGTCACAACATAATTCTTTTTAAAGCTGAAATGATATACCACTGTATGTATAAACCACATTTGCTTTAGCTATTCATTGGTTGATGGCCACTTGGATTGCCTTCATGTTTTGAGTATTGTACAAAATGAATGTGAGTGTACAAAGATCTCTTCCAGACCTTGTTTCTAGATCTTTGGAGTATATGCCCAGAAATGGAGTCATTGGATCATATGACAATTCTCTTTTCTTTCTTTATGGATTTTCTTTCATATGCATTGAACTCATAGCAGGGTCACTGTCCCTGAACTTTTCCTCAAGGGTAGCGTTTTACCAATTTAAACCACAGACCCACTTCCAGTTTTCTGCCCAGATTGGCTTTGAACCGAGATCCTTGGATTTCAGCCTCCTGTCCTGAGTGGTTAGGATGACAGGTATGAATAATCCTGTTTTAAATTGTTTGAAAAGATGCTCTACTGTTTCCCATAGAGAAGTTTCAATTTTATCACACTATTGTCAACATTGTTACTTTATTTTCTTGTAGTTATCCTACCTAATTCATATTAAGTGGTAATTTTCTTCATTATTTTGACTTACACTTTCCTGGTGATTAGTGATGTTAAACACCTTCGTGGGCTTGTTAAAACTTTTTTCTTCTTTGGAGAAACATCTGAGTTCTTTGCACATTGTAAAATCAGGTTGTGTTTTGTTGTTGGGATGATGTTCTTTATATATTCTTTATGTGAACCACTTGTTAAATATTTGCTTGCAATGACTTTATCCCATTCTGTGTTGTTTTTTGGACACTGTTGATTGCATTCTTTGGTGCATCCTGATTTGTTTTCCTACAATTAATGACCCTTCCTGATGTCAGTTTCCAATATGTCTTCTGGTCCTGTAACTACAAATCATATTGATTTGCACTCCTGTTATTGTAACAGTGAACTAAAGCTACATAATTATGCTCTGGTCACCTATCTACTTCCACTTTTGGATCTCTATCCCTCAGCTTTTAGTAAAGGTCTTGGAGCATATCCACAACTTATTAGGTCCCTAATACCTGTAGAAAATTACAGCCACTAAATTTAGTTAGTTCTAATGGAAACAGATGACATCCACTTTCTTTTTTTTCCTTTTTGTTTGTTTTTGATTGTAAGAATACTGTAAAGGTGATTCAGTTACGTGAGCAAGATAATGAGTACATTACCTATTGAGCATTGCTGCCTATTCCATGCAAATAAGATGAAAATTGAGAGCTTCATAATATAAAAGCTCACCCAAACTCTAGATGTATATTTTTCTTCATATGAGTATTTAGAATTGTGTGAAGCTAGAGATATAACCTACTTGCAAGTTAATAATGAACTTATCATTTTCATGGATGCTAGACGATTTATGATGCTCTTGGGTTAGAGACAAAAAAGACTTAATTTTTAAAGCAATAGTGAAAGCCAGTGAGATATTTGTGTGTGTGTGTGTGTGTGTGTGTGTGTGTGTGTGTGTATGTGTGTGTGTGTGTGTGTATTTATATATTTGAAGTGAATCTTCCAGGCCTCAGTGCCACTGAGTGAAGCAAAGATAGCCATGTGAAACCTACACAAAAAATGGGTTCTGACTTTGAGCAACTGCACTTTATATAATGAGAAATATGCATCCATGAACTTTACTCTGGAGGATGACAGTAGCTTAGAAATAACTTGTAAAAATATTCTTGCAAATATACTACAGAATATAGAGCAGCTGGTGTTCACTTGAAGATATGCACATACTTGACAATGCAATAAAATTGTTCTTTTTCTTTTGTTTCTTGAAGGTTCCTAGCTATCAAGACGGATACATATTTCTCCTAATAAATACATAGCTCTCCTTAAAAATGAGGCATGACAATTTGTTGAGAATATTTATTCTTTTTCTAGCCCTAAGCCTTAAGATGAAATAGGGTTTGCAATCCTATCTAGAGTACAACTCAACAAAAGAAATAGATGGAGTTCAAATTTTACACATCTGGAAGCTTTTCTCACAGAGCCATTTCTTAATGGAGATGTGGAAGAAATTAAGGAAAAATAGGTCTCCGAATATATTTTAGAGAAGATATTCTATGTATTTTAACAGTAGTAAAGAATTACATTTCTGTTTTTTATTGTGTAAATATTTACAGAGTATGTGCAAAGAACCAAAGTTCATTCCAGAGCATATCAACGAATAGAATGTAGCAAATTTTCTCTATATTGTTTGTATATTTATAGAATTCAGTCTGACTTCTCTCCCATTTTGATAAACAGAGCAACTCTTTGAAATAAGGAAAACAAACATTATTTTTCTACCTAGAGGATTCTACACACTTTGCGGCCTACAAAATATAGAAAAGATTTATGCACAACCCTCATCTTCAAGGAGCAATTGTCAGTATCCCAAGTAGCTTGTTTATATCTCCTACCCCTTTGCTCCCAGCTGTCAAACTAGGTGAGTGATGACTGAATTCTATAAGACAGAAAAGCTCAGATAATTCACAGGCATGTAGTTAGTATCCAATTGAACCTTCTTCACTTGGATTATGTTTTATCACCACTATTGTGAGAACTTCAACTTCCTTATTTGAAAACTACTCTACTACGCTGTCTAGTTAACACAGTAGATGAATGTCATTATTTCAAATTTCATTTAACTGAAATTGGAAGGATTAATTTCTCAGATACTATTCACATTTGAAATTCAGTAGCCACATATAGCCAGTGGCTAGTCTGTTAGACAACGCATATATAGAATATTTGCATTATCATAGATGTTTTTGTTACAATTGTTTTAGAGTGTGTTTCTGCTTGTTAAGGAATGGTCCATGTTCATAAACTACATATGCTCCATAGTTGGTACTCAGATGGAAGATCAGACCAGAAAGACCAGGCACCCATGAGGTTAAGATATAGATATAAATTGTTCTACATGGCGCATTTATTTGTGAGGAGAAAGAGGATCAAACAGTCAATGTCAGTAAAATCAACCCTCTCAATTCTAGGAATGAATAGGTGAAAATTTTAGCAATTCTTTGCAGCTTTGCTTCTGTGATTGGAACTGGCTGTGGTATTCTCAATGGTGATTTTGTTGGAAAGTATAAATGTGTAATCATCACATTAGCTCACAGAAGAATTATGGTTTGTGCTTTGTAAATGTCATTTGGTATTTACAAATGACATTTTAATTTTTCCTGGTATCAATACACCACAAATACCTTTATATGGTTTCTGAGTTTTTTTTTTACATTTTTTATTGTGAAAATACCGTACAGAGGGTTTAAAATTATATGAGCAAGGTAATGAGTGCATTTCTTATCAAGCATTGCTGCCTCCTCCTTTGTTTCCCCTTATGATCCTTTCTCATCTCCCCCCTCTCAGCCCCTTTGCCACCCCCCACGCCAAAACTGTAAAGTCGTTTTTCGACATAACGACTTGTACATCTCATTGTTGCCTATTAAACATTTTTTCCCTTCCCCTCCACAGATTATACCAACATCAAATACATGAAAATAGGGATTATACCATGGGGAAGGAACATACAAAGCAACAAAGAAATCATCTTATACGTATGTCACAAACAATAGCATGAAAGCAAAAAGTATTTGAATACTTATTTTGGGTTCATTTCACCTAACATCAACTTATTTGAGCGTTTCAGCTTGTCTGAGACTTATACTAGTTATTGCAAATAAGGGAAACCATGGGACCTATGTTTCTTTGGTCCTGGCTTACTTCACTTAATATAATTTTTTTCCAAGTCTTTCCATTTACTAACAAATGGGACAATATTATTCAATCAACTCCAAATTTATCAAAGAACTTGGAGTCAAAGTAGACATTCTGAAAACATTACAGGACGGAATAGGGTATACCCTTGGTCTGAGTTGTTTCTTTCGTTAATTTTGATTCTTCTTACAGCAGACATTTTAAAAATTAGTAGAAAACTTATGACGTTCTCATGTTTTATAGTCCCATTAGTACTCACTAAGTTAGAATGAAAATCCAAGAGCTATGTAAAGAAATTGTATCTCCAAGCACCTGTACCCTTTCATTAATTTCTGGAACTAAGAGAACTGGCTCCCCAGAGTCTGACCTTAAGAATTCAAGAATGAGGTGGGAATAAGACAAGGAAAGAGAGACAAAGTAATTCGCACTGGTGTTGCTGTGCTGTCACAATGAACACCTGTTCTCAGGCAATCGTTTTGAATCTCACAGTTAGCTTTTTTTGTGCTTTTTTATTAGTATGACAAAGATAACTGGCTTAACCACATTTAGAGGGGAAACAAAGGAGGAGGCTACAATGCTTGATAAGAAATGTACTCATTATGTTGCCCATGTAATTGCAACCCCTCTGTACAGTATTTTCACAATAAAAAAATAAAAAAAATAAATGGGTGGGACACATTCTTTTATGTGAGGAATCTTCCTCAAAATTGTGTGTCATGAACTTTGGGTCTCGGTGCCTTTTCCATCCTTGTTGCAAGTATGTATTTCTACAAATGGAGAAGTTGATTCACCATTTGCCTTTAAATGATTAATTATTTGGATTTGGGGGATTGTGTGATTTGCTGTAGAAGTAAGGTATTATGGTTAGGACCCTTTGGTTCATGTTGACATTTATTTGTGGAATTTTTATTGGTGTCCTTGCTCATGGACTCATGTCTAAGTAATTCTTCCTATATTCCAGTATAATCCAGTAGAGTGGGACAATGCATTAGAAATTTAAAACATGATTATAATTTTTAAATATACTTTTAAATATAACATCATAAATAAAACCATTGTTTTCTGTAATTTTAATATTATTTTCCAGGTTATGTACAGAGGGGTTCCAGTTACATAAGTAAGGCAGTGATAACATTTCTTGTGTAACTTGTTACACCCTCCCTCATTTTTCTTCTTCTTTCCCTGGCTCTCCCAATCCAGCCGCCCAAGTTGTACAGATCATTTCCAACATATTTTCACTTTTGATTTCCTTTAAGTAAATGTTTGCGCAGTTCCCATCCTAGAGCTCCACAATGTGAATATTGAAACACCACGGTTTTATCCCTCTGCCTTGCATATATGCATATATATGCATATATATATTTATATATATATTTGCCTACAATTTGGGTACATATATTTGTATGATTATTGATTTGTTTATTGCCAAAATTGGAGTTTGAATTCACATTATTCTCTGCTTTTTGTCCTTCAATGCTATTAACATCTCCATTTCCGGCATTTTGGTGGTTAAATGGATTTTCCCCCAGGGGCTGACTTTGAACCATGATCCTCAAATCTCACCCTTGTGAGTAGGTATGATTACAGGTGTGAGCCTACTTTATACTTTGACTTTTCATCTCATTGTATCATACATATATTTTCTAACCAATATCATCTTTGAAATTTCATACTGTTCTAAGAACATCACTTATAATGATTATAGGGGAATCCAATGCTTATAAATTCCATAATTAATTGAACTATCTCTATCACTGAAAATATTTGTTGTCTTCAAAATATTAAATGTATCATCAAAGTTCTTTTGGATTTTTCATTATGGTATTCATTTTTTTTATAAATAGATAAGTATCTGCTAGTTAGAACTAAATAAAAATTTCTTCTTACATAATGATCCATCTTAACGTGGCTCATCTAAAACAGTAAGTTACTCCTCCCTGTGAAGTTATTCTTTTTCCAGCATTCAGTTCCAGTTGTGAAACTTTTACACACCTTACCCACTATAATGCCTTTGTCAGAAATCCCTCTTGCTATCATACAGTTTTTGTAAAAACCTTTTCCATGGTATTTCATTAATAGGAAGGCATATGTAAATAATACTAACTTAATGACATCATTTCCATGGGTATTTGCATTTTAGCCTGGATCAGAACTTGATTCTAACAAGATTTTATTTTAATGGTAGAATCAGAGCATCAATCGGGAGGCTGCGATTACCCTTATGAACAAATTTTTTCTTTCATTGTTTATTTTTGTTTTGGAATTTGAAGACTAAAGATTACCAACTCATATATCCTCTGTTGTTACTGTATTTGATTCCAGGTTCCTGCATCTTCTAAAAACATTTTTCTAATTTGGGGAGGGGAAGGCTAACAAAAAGGTGAAACAACGATAGTAGTTGACCAACTGTAACAATGAAATGTACAATACACTATGTTGAAAATGAACTTCACAACTTTTGGGTATGGAGAAGAAAGAGTTGGGGAATTAAGGAGGGAAGGAAATGTAGTAGGAAAACCAAGGATGGGGTAACAATGCTCAACAGGAAATGTACTAATTACCTTCCTCATTTAACTGTAACCCCTTTATACAGTATTTTTACAATAAAAATATTTTTTAATGATAACAAGCTCACACTACCACAGTGAACTTGCTATACACCTTAAATGTTCATAGGGCTGAAAATGGGAGACCTAAAAGAAAGCAACTTTCAATATAGATTGTCTATTTTTGTAGCACCAAGGTTCCAAATGCAGTACCAAGTGCACAGGAACCCAGAGTACAGTCATTAATCTCTAGAATTCTGAGTTCTTTTCTTTGGCTGGAAATCTCTTGATTTTACTATACAAAATATGCAGAAATGTCCTGAAAATTATTCATGCAGAAAAAACAAGTCTACAAAATCTGGAAAATTTGAACCGAGTCCAAAAGAGTAAAATAAGACAAGAAAAAGTCTATTCCTGTTTATATGAAAGCTAGGATTGAACATGGATCCACTAATAGTCTGAAGAAGAGAAACAATTATTTAAGTGAATTGTTATTATAAATGTAATATTATAATGATATGCATGGTAAAATAAAACCTGTTGATGAACCATGAACTTTGCCTGGGGAGTTGAAAAAAATCCTTCTTGCACAGTGTCTTGATACATAGGAAGGGAGAAAACAAATATTCTGTAAAATGATGAAAAGCTTGGGAATTTCGGTAATCTCGAAATACTATGACTAAGGAATGTAAAGTATCAGGAACAAAGTAGAAGTGAGTTGGGGAGTGAAATTGAAGAGATGGAAAAGGCCATATAGCTTGGTATTATGGCACTTTCTTAATATGCATAGGGCTCTCGGTTCATCCCCAGCACTAAAAATGAAGGAAGGAAAGAGACCAAGAAAGATTTGTTAGGTGGTCTTAGCATCATCATAGAAGTTTTATTCTCTCTCTCTCTCTTTTCTTTTTTGGTCGGTCATGGAGTTGAACTCTGGGCTTGGGCGCTGTCCCTGAGCTCTTCAGCTCAAGGCAAGTGCTGTACCGCTTGAGCCACAGTGCCACTTCTGTTTTCTAGTGGCTTATTGGAGATAAGAATCTCATGGACTTGCCTGCTCAGGCTGGCTTTGATTCATGATCCTCAGATCTCAGCCTCCTGAATAGCTAATATTACTGTCTTGAGCCACTGGTGCCCGGCTAGAAGTTTTATTTTCTAGCCCAGGATTTCATAATGTTAATTACACATTATAACTGCATGGGATATTTTAAAAGTACATTTGCCAAAGTGTCAGCTGTTTTTAGTTGAGTGGGTACAGATGTATCAACTTCAGCTGATATGACTTCAGGCAGCAGTAAAGTAATCAGGATAGAGATATCATGGTAGCATATAAGAGTCTAGAAATTTAAACAAAGTTCTGTGACCCTTTTATTTCTGCAGAAAAATAAATGCGCATGGTATGTTAGCCTAAGTATGGATATAGGTTACTCTGAATTTCAATGAACCAATATACCAGTTTTGCAATCTCTCTTTTATCCTCAGTTTCCTATTTTGGACATGGCATCCCATGAGACTACAGTGAAAGAATGTTCATAACGTGTTTTCTGGCTACGCATTTTCAAATTTATTTTAACTACCATTAGTTGATTTGTTTATATAGTGTAAATTTGCACTAGGTGCTGATGAGCAAAGTGTAAGATGATGAAATATCCTGTCTTAGTTCTCTAGGGTACTTGATGTCATTCCTTACACTCCAAAATTTGTGAAGTCACAGTTGGACAAAAGGGCAGTTTTAAAACATTTCTCTATGGAGCTTTAACGTTTTTCAATATCAGAGAAACTCTGGAAAGATGGAAAAATAAAATAGAAAAACTGGCGCTGGGAAGGTGGCTCAGTGGTAGAGTGCTTGCCCTGCATGCATGAGGCCCTGGGTTCGATTCCTCAGCACAACATAAGCAGAAAAAGCCGGAAGCGGGGCTTAGGCTCAAGTGTTAAAGCGTTGGTCTACAGATGAAGAACTGGGGGACAGTGTCCAGGTCCAGATTTTAGGCCCCAGAACAAAAGAAAGAAAGGAAAGAAAGAAAGAAAGAAAGAAAGAAAGAAAGAAAGAAAGAAAGAAAGAAAGAAAGAAAGAAAGAAAGAAAGAAAGGAAGAAGGAAGGAAGGAAGGAAGGAAGGAAGGAAGGAAGGAAGGAAGGAAGGAAGGAAGGAAGGAAGGAAGGAAGGAAGAAAAGAAAAGAAAAGAAAGAAGCCACAACAGTCCTTTTCAGCTGGCTTACTGTCAGTCCTTTTGACTATGTTGACAAATTTCCAGAAACTGAATTGCTTATAAACAACAAATTTATTTCTGCATTCTGGAGCCTGTAGGTCCAAGATTACAATGCCAGCATAGTCAGGATATTTTATTTCTGAGTAATGCCTTATATTAAAGATCAGGAGTGAAATTTATTTGGTTTTGTTTATTTAATTCCCATTCATGAAGTTTTGCTTCCATGACTTAATTACCATCCACGTACACACAACTTCTGTAACATTACATTTGAGATAGAATTTCGATATGTGAAACTGGATGAAGGGTGTAAATAAATGTATTGTACTTATACATTCTTTTTTCTTTTTCCATAAGATTGTGGATCTAAGAACAGTAAGATCCAGACATTGAATGATCGGAAAGCTGACATCTTAGCCATTCTATGATTCTCGAGTTTTATATTGATCTGGCTTATTTAATTCTCTGCCTTCACTACAAGATTATTTGGAGAATACATATGATAATTACACTAAGTGAGTAGTTATTTTGAAAATTATTTCAGATTGTTTACTTTTATTTTTTTTTGGTAAGTACTTGGATTCAAATTCAGACCCTGGCATTTGCCAGGGAGGCACCTTACCACTTGAATCACGGTACATCCAGCAATCTTTGCTTTGATTGTTTTTGAGACAGAATTTTGCATTGGTTTATTCCCAGGATACCTGGATAGTGAACTTCATAGTTTTATGTCCAACGTAGGTAGGATGACAGCCACACATTGGCACACCCAGCTTTTATTGATTGAAATGGAGGTCTCTTGTATGATTTCCAGCTTGACGTTGAACTGTGACTATGCACACTTTCATTTTCAGAGTAGCTAGGAGTATAGGTATAAACCACTTCATTTGGCTTCTATTATTTATGTTTATGAAAAGTCTGAAAGTATGAGAAAATTCTCTAGAGTTTACTAATCATACCCAGATTCTAGGTGATATACTTATGTTTATTCTGTCACAAACTATGCTTTGTGACAAACTATTTTATATTAAGATATTTCATATCAAGAATACAACTATGTATTGCTAATGCCAATTCAAAGAGTTGTGATGATCTAATTTCTATGTGTGGATTTGTTTCCTGGCAAAGCATCATGAGTACCTAGGCCAAAAATTTGATAGTCCTAACAAGCAAAAATTTGCTTCTAGTATCATCGGCAGTTTGCAAACAGGGGTTCGATGCTGTAGAGGAGACAGGTCACAGGGCAATTCCATGCTGAGACCCTAAAATAAATCTACCCTTTTCAAAATAGCAGAATGGTAAAAATTTGTCAAAATTATTATATGGGAACTTTGTCGACCTGATAAAGAGTACTGCATAAGAATGAAAGTTATCCCAGTTGCTCTGAAATCAGGTAAAGATGTCATCCATTTGTATTCAAACATATAGCAGGCATATTTGCTAATATAATGAAAAAAATATAAAGTTCTTGAGAAATAGCTTTTATTCATAATATATAAAGAACTCTTTAACACACGAATATGCCAATAAATAACCCAATTAAGAAGAAACAGAGAGAAGGCAAATAAGCACATCCAAAACTCATACATTAAAAGACTGTTGTAGAAATTCTTCTCAAATGTGTTCAGATAATGCTTTCTGGAATGGAAGGAATGTAAATAATTTCACTATCATGATGCTTCCAATAATAATTTTAAGAAAAATGCATAATGAACTTCAGAATTCATGGAATTCTTGTTTCATGTTCTATTGAATAACACCTTACAAAAGGTATATTCTTTAATTCTAGAAAACACCAATATTATTAGCTGTTCACAGAAAAAAAGCAACACATGACAACTCTAAAAAATATGTCCAATGTCACCTAGTTAGCACAAAAGTTTTAGGTATTAGTATAGTCACGGGCTTTGTAAGTCATGAATTGAATTTGAGCCATGGATTCTAGTTTCTGCTTAGTCTTAATTGTCATCTACACATCAGCCTTCAGAAACACATCAAGTCTCCTCTTGCCTTCATTTCTGTATTTGGAAAATGAAGATAATATTCTCCTAACCCTACATGATGAAATATGTAACACCATCAGATGATACAGAACATACATTGGCATTCTTGGGATTTATCCAACAATTGTTGAATAGCTTCTATAAAAAGCTATGAAACAGTTGTCTTATAGCTTTTATAAAAATCTCAACCATAATTTTATTTGCTTAAAACCTTGCTTAAAAGTATATCCCAAATACCAAAGTATTTTACCCTAATTTTAAAAATGAATATAAAATCAACAAAATCCTTCTTCACATTCTGACACAGCTATGAAGTGCATTTTCATGAAACCATTACCTCTCATTTTCAGGTCATTGAACTTGGATTTAGAGAGTTGTTCTGTTACAAAACTCGTTGCAAAGAATTTCCTGTGATTTCCACAAATGATGGTATTCATTTGTGTAAATGACTTCACAAAAGCTTTAAGGCAATTGAAGAAGGAAATTGTAGCCCGAAAATTGCATAGAAAATATCTTGAAAATTGTATCATAATCTTTTTCCTTTTTCTTGTCTCTTTTTCTCAGGAGAAGGGATTGAACTCAGGACCTCAAACTTCCTGGATAATTGCTCTTGATCCATACACCTAGCACTTCGTTGAGTTTTAGATTGCTTTTCAGATAGTTTCATGTTAACTATCTAGACTGGCCTCAAACCTTGATCCCCCAACTTCTGTGGCACCAGTTTGTTTTAAATATTGAAGTCCCAGTATTATATTTTTACCATACCAACAGCAAACCTCTGATATTTTCCAGTTTCTAGCTCTTAAGTAGTTAAAATTGTAGGCATGTACCACTACATCAAGCTGAATTTTTTAAACGAAATCTTCCGCAGCTATGCTAACAAAGAAATATTCACTAACTTCTCTTTAGTCTCTGATTGTCTGCCTCTATAACTTCTTTCTCATTTTTCTCCTCACTGAAGCCGGCAAATTTGTAAGTTCAGCTTTGTTAATGTTTTCAAAATATTCCATTTTAGTCTACATTCTTCATGACTCATGTTCCATATCACAGTGATTTTCCTTACCAAAAATATTTGTCTCAGCCAGGAAAGGTGACTGATTCCTACAATCCTAGGTACTCTGGAGGCTGAGATGTAAAGATTTTAGTTGGAGGCCAGCCAAATATTTTCTATCTAAAAGGAAACTGGGTGCCTACTAGTAACCTAAAAATCATTATTTCATATTTGTTATAATAACATCTTACAAATTTAATCTATTCATTTAATAACCTTAATATAAACAAGAAATAAACATGAATTTCTCTCAGGAAATCCAAGTCATTCGTTACAACCCTAACTTATTTCGGGAGAGAGATGAAATCTCGTGCAGAAAAAATAACTAGGTGCCATTGTAACATTCTCCTTTCTGTCATTATCAAAGATGCTTCAGAGGAAACAGACATAAACAGATATGAGTCCTGGAACATATTGTAAATGCCAGCATTGAATGATCTCTCCATGGTAAGAAAGACAATGTTCATAAATTTTCACGCACCTGAAGAACCCATCCTGTTGCTTTGCTCTGAGCCTGGATGAGTTTTCTCATTTGTCCTTCTGTGGCACTGCTTCTGTGGCAGATGTGTATCTTTTTCATTATTTGGCCTATATGAAGTCATGTTTCCTCTTGCAAACAGTCTGAGAAGCTATTGCCAGGCCACAAGAAGTACAGATAAAATTTGTATCCCATATTCTCCCTTCACAGTTCTCCTGTCCTGAAAAACTGTTTACTAAACAAATGGAACAATAATTGCACAGTGATATAAACCTGAGTGAGCATTATCACACTAGTCATAACACCAGAGAGGAACAAGGCTGTTTTCTCATAAGATCAAAATATGCTAGTTTTATATGCATGTTTTATGTGTTCAAAATTCAATTAAGTAATTCACTATCCTGGAAATGATTGGCCAGACCTGAGAGCTAAGTGTCTTAGGAGCTAGAGACAGTGTTTTTGTAAGCTTTATCCAAAGGGAGGGAAGAAAGTTAAAATCTATTGTTTATTTTATAGAATCAAAGTGATATTACAAAATGAGAATCACAAAAACATCTCTGCCCAGTCTATATCTCCAGTCCTTCCCTCAGCATGGCACTTTCTGTCTTTTCTGGCTGTGGTTAGGTCCACCTTCCCAGTGGTTCAGGTGTCTTCAAGGCATCTTGTTCCTAAAGTTGCACTTGGATTACCCAGTGGTGGTTGTGACCTGGCCAAAAACAGGACACAGGCCACTTGCATGGCATGACTTCTTTGTTGGCCGTGCAAGTAGGATTACAAGTGGAATTTCTGTGAATTTGACTCCAGAATGCAATCACTGAACCAAAAGGCCACCAAACTCTTTCTCCCCTCCTCCATTCCTACCTTCCTCCCTCCTTGAGAAAAAACAAAATAATTTTGCAGCTTTTGATACACACACAAACCACCCACCATCTCCCCTGGTAAACTAGGCTGCAAGTGACTAAACCATGTAATTGCATAATGCTGCACTCATTATTCTTGACAACATCTTCAGGTTGTTTGATACTTTCAGTTTTTTTTTCTTTTTATTGGTCGTTGGACTTGAACTTCAGCTCAAGCCAAGCTCTCAACCACTTGAGCCACAGTGCCACTTTCCTGTTTTTTGGTGATTAGTTGGACATCAGTGTCTGAAAGACTTCCCTGCTAGGGCTTGCTTTGGAACATGAGTTATTTTTTGTAAGTTTTTATTGCAAAAATGTTGTACATAGGGGGTACAGTTACATGAGCAAGGTAGTGACTACATTTCCTATTGAGCATTGTTGTCTCATCCTTTGTTTTCCCCCTACCACCTCTTCCCTCCAACCTTCACAACTACACCCCCTCCCCCATCAAAGTTGTGAGGTTCATTTTCTTTAATATATATATATATTATATATATATATATATATATATATATGAATATATATGCATATGCATATATATGGTAAAAATGTACAGAGGTGTTACAATTACATAAATAGGGTAATGTGTACATTCCCTAGCAAGCATTGTTACCTCCTCCTTTGTTTTCCCTCTACTATCACTTCCCTCCCCACCTCCCCAACACCTCTTGCCTACCCCCCCCACACATTGTAAAGTTCATTTTTAACATATTGTCTTGTACAACTTGTCATCACAATGGGTCAGCCTGCATCCTCATTTCCGCATTCCCCAATATCACTTCCACTCCCCCAGAACACCAGCATCAAATCCAGTGAAAAAAGGGGTTATGCCATGGGGCAAGAACGTACAAAAGAAACAAAAGTTTCACATAGTGCATTTTAAGTACATTAAAAAACACTAGTGCCGCGGACCGGGTTCTGTCGGGACGACGGAGGATACCTAGGGGAGGGACCTGGAATAGGACGGGGAGATGGCAAACAGACAACTCACACACATTAGGAGTGGATGCTGAGTGCTGAGTGCGATTTAATGCAGAGGATAACAAACTTTTATATCAAAAGTCTCCATAAGAAAGGGCAAAAGGTTACATAATCTTGCTGCAGGGCTTCATTCTTGGGCGGTCACCAGCTGGTCGCCTGAAAGGGCAAAAGGTTACACAACCTTGCTGCAGGGCTTCGTCCTTGGGTGGTCACCAACTGGTCGCCTGATAGGCACTTGTTTCCAGCTTTACCTCTATTTTTAAGAAATACAATTGGTTTCGATGATTGTCACCAATTAACCACTACTTTTTTCTATAGAGGCCTTAACTGTCCCATTAAGATCTTTCCTGTTCCTTCTTTAATAGTAAGCACCAAGGAGACTTAGATTTAGCAAGTCTCTTAGTAAATGAGGAAGTTCTTTCTCCTAAGTAGTTATCTCAGCAATTGCCATACATTCTTTCTGTTCTAGCCGCACCTACAACTTTTTGTAAATTTCTTACAATTCCTTCTGCTGGAGTGACTTTGTGAAACCCCCAATACTTTTATATTTACTTATAACTTGTCTACTAGCCTCCATAAGAGGGGTTTCAGGGTAGCACTTAACTCTGGTGAGTTAGTCATATTTTTAAGACACTCATCAGATATTGGAGTCGTCAACACTCTTAAAGAGCTTTGAATAAGGGAACATTGACAATGAGTAAGTACAATGAGCTGTAGAAACAGTAAAAGATTAATAGGCACTCTTATGAGGAAAAGATAGGCAGAAACACATCTTTTCCAGGGGTTTTTGCCAGCCTTTTCCCAGGAGTAGGCCTCTTAGAAGCCCTATTCTCCGAGGTAGACTTCGGTGAAGTCCCAAAACTTGGAGATAGGTTTCTGTAAAGCCCCATTCTCTGAGGTAGACTTTGGTGAAGTCCCAAAACTCAGAGATAGGTCTCGAGGCCCCTATCATGGTCTGATAGATGGTTTCCCATGCTAAGCAGACTCTACTGGGGTCGGCGTGGCACACTAGCAAGAAAGATTTTAAAAAACACTGTGTTCCTGTCTTGGGGTACATTTTGCTTAACATTTTCTTATGTGGTCTTATGTACATAGCCTTTGAACTTCTCTGCTTTTAATGGACATGTACTAGTCATTGTAAACAAAGGAAAGCATGGGAACTATGTTTCATTGGGCCTGGCTTACTTCACTTGAGATAATTTTTTGCAAGTTTTTCCAGTTCGTAACAACTGAGACAATGTCATTCTATCTGAGGGAGGCATTGCATTCAATTATATATATTTATACGGCATTTTCTTTTTCTTTTTTTCTTTTTTGGGTCCGGCGTGGGGCCTGAACTCTGAGCCTGGGTGCTCTCCCTCAGCTCTTCAGCTCCAGGCTAGTGCTCGCTCTACTACTTGAGCCACAGCGCCACTTCTGGCTTTTTTTCTTTCTGCTTATGTGGGGCTGAGGAATCAAACCCAAGGCCTCATGCATGCAAGGCAAGCGCTCTACCACTGAGCCACCTTCCCAGCCCACCATATTTTCTTGATATATTCATCTACTGAGGGGCATCTGGGTTGGTTCCCTATTTTAGATGTGGTAAATAATGCTGTGATAAACATGATTGTGCTGGTAGATTTGGTATTATCTTGTCTGTGATCATTTGGGTAAATGCCCAAAAGTGGTATTTCTGGGTCATAATAGAGCTCTAGGTGGAGTTGTTTTTTTGGTTTTTTTTTTTTGTTGTTTTATTTTTTCGGTTATGGGGCTTGAACTCTGGGCCTGGAGGCTGTCCCTCAGCTCTTCAGCTCCAGGTGAGCGCTCTACCACTTGAGCTACAGTGCCACTTCCAGTTTTCTAATGGTTTATTGGAGGTAGGAGTCTCATGTTCTTTCCTGCCTAGTCTGGCTTTGAACCGCGATACTCAGATCTCAGCCTCCTGAGTAGCTAGTATTACAGGCGTGAGCCACCAGCTCGTGGCAATGTGGAGTCATTTGAGGAACCTCCATACTGCTTTCCAGCGTGGTTCAACAAGATTACACTCCCACCAATTATACAGTAGGGTTAGCTTCAAGCCATATTGCCTCCAGCATCTGTGACTAGATTTTCTGATTATAGCCATTCTAACTGGTGTGAAGTGGAATCTCAGCTTTGTCTTGATTTGCAATTCATTTATGGCTAGGGAAGCTGAGCATTTCATCATGTGTCTATTGGCTATTCTTATTTCTTCTTCAGAGATGTCTCTCTGTAAGTCTTTAGCCCATTTGTTAATTGGGCTAATTTGTTAATTGTTTGAGGATTTGTCATTAGGAGATTTAGTTTTTTAGTTCTAAGTATATTTTAGACATGAGACCCTTGTCTATTTTTTGTTTAGTGAAGATTTTCCCCCAATCCATGGGCTTTCTGTTGATCTTGCTAGCTATGTCCTTTGCTTTGCAGAAGCTCTGCTGTTACATGCAATACCATTTTCCCAACCTTTCTTTGATTTGTTTTGCTTCTGGGTCTCTATTAAGAAACATTTGGCCTGTGCCAAGGAACCCTAGAGTTTCTCCTATTCCTTCCTGTCATGTTTCCATGGAATCTGCTTTTCTTTCCAGGTCTTTGATCCATTTGGAGTTGATTCTGGTGCAGGTTGTTACATACAGTCCTAGCTTTAGTTTTCTGCAAGTTTTTAAACAATTTTGCAAACACCATTTACTGAAGTCTCTTTTTTCTTTCCATTGCATTTCTTTAGCACCTTATCAAAAATTAGGTAGCCATCGGTATGTGGGTTCATTTCTGGGACTTTAGTCCTAAACTATACGTCCTCGGTTATGTTCTTGTGCCAGTACCAAGCTGTTTTGATTACTATAGCTTTGTAGTAGAGTTTTGAAATTTGGAATTGATATTCCTCCAGTGCTGCTTTTTCAATTAAAGATTGTTTTTGCTATTCAGTGTCTTTTTTTTTTAGCTTAGAATTTATTTATTTTTTTTAATTTAATTTAATTTTTTTGTGTTAACATACTTTACAGAGGGGTTACAATTACATGGGCAGGATAATGCGTACATTTCTTATCAAGCATTGCAGCCTCCTTTGTTTACCCTTCACATCCCTTCCCAGCCTCCCCCCTACCCCTCCACAAAATCCTCCCCCTCCCCTCCCCCCCACCAACGTTTTAAAGCTCATTTCGACATGACAACTTGTACTTCTCATTGTTGCAACAGGTCCACCTGTATCCTTAAACGACTTGTTTTTCCCCATCTCCTCCACTAGTTATACTGACATCAAATATAGTGAAAGCAGGGGTTATACTGTGGGAGAGGGACATACAAAGCAACAAAGAGATAATCTTATAAATGCATTAGAAACAAATGCATGAAATAAAAAAGCATTAAAATACATATCTAAGGGTTCATTTTCCTAATATCACATTATCTGACCTTTTCCGCTTGACTCATACATATACTAGATATTGCAAATAAGGGAAACAATTTTTGGGTTTCTTCTTCTATTTCATTGAAGAATAAAGCTGGGATATTGATAGGTATCGCATTGAATTTGTAGATAGCCTTTGGCAGTATTGCCATTTTCACGATGTTAATCCTCCCAATCCAGGAGCATGGGAGGTTTTCCCACTTGCTTAGTTCTCATTTAATTTCTTTTTTCAGGTTTTTAAAGTTTTTCTCATACAGATCCTTCATCTCTTTTGTTAACTTAACTCCTAAGTATTTTTTTTTTGTGGGGCTATTGCAAAAGCGGTTTTTTACCTAATTTCAGCTGTGCTATTCTCATTATTGTAATACAGGAAAGCTATTGACTTCTGAGGGTTAATTTTATACCTTGCTTTTTTGCAAACATTTCCGATCAGCTCAAGTAATTGGAAGTTGAATCTATTAGTTTTTTTTTCTATTAGTTTCTTTAAATAGAAGATCATGTCTTCTGCAAAGAGGGAGAGTTTTATTTCATTTTTCCCTATTTGGATCCCCTTTATATCAGCATCTTCTCTTATTGCCCTAGCTAAGCATTCTAATACTAGGTTGAAGAGGACTGGAGAAAGTAGACATCCTTGTATTGTTCCCTGAATTTAGAGGAAATGGTTTTAACCTTTCACCATTAAGTGTAATTCTGGCTGTAGGTTTGTCAAATACAGCCTTTATTGTATTGAGGAATGTTCCATGAATTCCTAGTTTTACCAGAGCCTTCATCATAAATGTGTGTTGGATCTTGTCAAAGTATTTTCCTTATCTATTGAGATAATCATGTGGTTCTTATTCTTGCTCTTGTTGATATGATGAATTATATTAATTATTTTGTTTATATTGAACCAGCTTTGCATCACTGAAATGAATTCTGTTTGATCTTGGTGTATGACTTTTTGATGAGTTGTTGAAATTGATTGGCCAAGATTTTATTGAGAAGTTTTGCATTGAAATTCATCAAAGAAAGGGGTCTATAGTGCTCTTTCTTTGATGAGCCCCTGCCTGGTTTTGGGATGAGGATGATGCTGAATTAATAAAAAGAGTGTGATAGGGATGTTTTGCTTTTAATGTCATTGAAGAGATCGAGGAGTATTGGTGTGAGTTCTCCTTTGAAGGCCTTGTAGAATCCAGATGTAAATACATCCAGTCCTGGACTTTTCTTTGGTGGGAGGTCTTTTTCTTGTCGGTCATGGGGCTTGAACTCTGGGCCTGGGCGCTGTCCCTGCCCTCTTCAGCTCAAGGCAAGAGTTCTACCACTTGAGCCACAGTGCCACTTCTGTTTTTTTTCTAGTGTATTATTGGAGATAAAAGTCTGACGGACTTTTATGGAGGGGCTGACTTTGAACTGTGATCCTCAGATCTCAGCCTCCTCAGTAGCTAGGATTATAGGTGTGAGCCACTGGTGCCTGGCAAAGGTTGGGGGTCTTTTATTGCTGCTTCTATTTCGATGCTTGATATGGGTCTGTTATGTTGGCTTAAATCATCTTGGTTTATTTAGGGCATGTCAATATTTGCTAGAAATTTGTCCATACCTTTCAGATTCTCAAACTTACTAGCCTAAAATTTTGAGAAATATGCCCTTAGTATATTCTGAATCTTGGCTGTTTCTGTAGTGGTGTTTCCATTCTCATCTTTGAGTTTGTTTATTTGGGTGTGTGCTCCTTTTTTCTCATAAGATTTGCTAAGGGTCTGTCAATTCTCTTAATTTTTTCAAAGAACCAAATATTTGTTTTGCCAATTCTTTCTATAGTTTTTTAAAATATAATTTATTTAATTTGGATTTAATTTTAATTATTTGTTCCCATCTACTGGATTTGGGTTTAGCTTCTTGTTTTTATTTTTCAAGGAGCTTTAGGTGCCTCATTACGTTGTTAGTTTCAGATCTTTTCAATTTGTTAATGCAGGAACTCAGAGTTATAAACTTGCCTCTGAGTACTGCCTTTGCTGTGTCCCAGAGGAGCTGGTAATATGTGTGTTCATTTTTGTTGAATATCATGAACAGTTGAGTTACCTTTCTAATCTCTTCCAATACCCTCTGGTGGTTCAAGAGTGTGTCGTTCAGCCTTCAGTTTTTACTGTTTTTCCTTTGGTGGTTTTTGATGTTGAATTCTAATTTTATTCCCTTGTGGTCTGATAGAATGCAGGGCATAATTTCAATGTTTTTAAATTTGGACAGATTTGCTTTTTGGCCTAGAATATGGTCTATTTTGGAGAATGTCCCATGTGCTGCTGAGAAGAAGGTTTAATCTGATGCTGCTGGGTGACATATTTGTTAAATATCTGTTAAGTCTTGTTGATCTATACAGATTTTAAGATCCGATGTTCTTCTCTTGAGTTTTTGACGGGTTGATCTCTCTAGTGAGGAGAGATAAAGTCCCCCAAAATTAATGTCTTTGGATCTATGTGAGATTGGAATAAAAGTAGTGTTTCTTGGATAAGTTTTGTTGCTCTGTTATTTGGTGAGTAGATATTTAGGATCATAATATCCTCCTGAAGGAGAGATCCCTTAATTAGTATGTAGTGACCTTCTTTATCAGTTCTCATTGATTTTAATTTGAAGTCTATTTATCTGATATTAGGATTGCAAGTCCTGCCTGTTTATGGGGTCCATTTGCTTGATATATTTTATTCCAGCCTTTCAGTTTCTGAATATGTTTATTTTTGTGGGCCAGGTGTGTCTCTTGAAGACAGCAGATAGAAGGATCTTGCTTTTTAATCCAACTGGACAATATATGTTGCTTCATTAGAGTTAAGACCATTCATTAGTATTGAGGGTTAGGACTGAGAGGTGTTTGTCCTTACCATTTTATTCATTTGGT
The DNA here is from genome assembly GCF_024711535.1 of Dipodomys merriami. Classification (NCBI taxonomy): domain Eukaryota; kingdom Metazoa; phylum Chordata; class Mammalia; order Rodentia; family Heteromyidae; genus Dipodomys; species Dipodomys merriami. Next base: position 66,148 of record NW_027206287.1, on the reverse strand, counting down.
GGGGGGGAAGCTGTGCCTTGGCTGGTCTTGTTGTGATTTCATATTTCTCTGTGGACTGCTTCATTGCATATATTCTGTTCTTGTTGGTTTTCTATATTTAGAATGTCTTTGAGGATTTTTGAAGAGCTGGTTTGGTAGCGATATATTGCGTCAGATATTCCTTGCTGTGGAAGGTTTTTATTTGTCCTGTTGTGAATGAGAGGTTAGCTGTGTAGATTATTCTTGGTTGGTAGTTATTTGACTTTAACGCATGGCAGACCTCTTTCCAGGACATTCTTGCTTTTATAGTATCTTCTGTGAAATCTGAGGTAATTCTGATTGGGTTACCTTTATATGTGATTGTTCTCTTCTCCCTGGCAGCTTTAAGAATTCTTTCTTTAGTGGCTATTGAGCGGTTATGGATTATAATGTGGGGGTGGGATGACTTGTTCTGTTCTGGTCTATTTGGTTTTCTAAAAGCTTCTTGTATGTGGACAGGCCTGTCCTTTTTATATTTTGGAAGTTATCTGCTAGGATACTGCTGAATGCATTTCCTAATCCATTGGCCTCTCCAAGCCCTCTTGTAATCCTATTATTATCATATTAGGCTTTCTGAATGTATCCTGTATTTCCTGCAGTGATCTGTCATGATTCTTAATTTTGTTATGAATAATTGTGTGCTCTTTCTCTATGGAGTCCAAACTGTCTTCAGCTACTGATATTCTTTCTTTGTCCTCTTCCATTCTATGTTGAAGACATTTTACTTTGGTGTTTAACTACTTTCCTTCTTGCTGGTCTTTCTTAATGGTGCCCAGCTTCTAATTAAGATTTTCTTTCAAGCCTTGAATAGATTACCTTAGCTCCTGGAGTTGATTATCTGACTTCTTTTTCCACTCCTTAATCTGAGTTCCTACCTTTTAATTAGATTCTTTCTCCCTCTGCTGGAGTTCCTCTATCTTTTTATTTGTGGAGGCCATGAAGTCATCTACTAACTTCTGTTTGGCCTCTTCGCATTCACTGATAACCCCATGTAGGGTGTCCAATTTTTTATTCAGCAGGTTTACCAGCCATGAATTTAATATATTTTGATCATTATCTTCTAAGTCATTCTGGGACTGCTATGTAGCTTGTTTATGTGGAGATGGTGGTGTGATTTGTTTATTTGCTCTTTTCCTTGTATTTCTGCAGTTAGTTCTACCCATTTGGAGACAAGAACCACACTGGTACAACAGGACAGTCTTTTAGGACCAGAGGCAACCTGGTGTCGTGTAGATTTGTAGATCTTAGGGTTTCAGAGGTAAGGTTAGATGTTTTCCTGTTTAACTCTTTTTCCTTTCCTGCAGAGGGATATTTTAGCTTTGGGGTCGAGATTTCATATAGTTGTAACTTTTGAGACAATATAGGTTTGACTAATAAGTAGTTTGCTCCTTAAAGTTAACAAAATGGGCCCCTTGTACTCAAAGTTGGCAAATGGAACCAATTTTGTATTCAAATATAGAACCAACTGTAAGTTGGGTCAGATATAAATCATTAGGGATCAATGGGCTGGATCAGATGGAGAAGTGAAGGATTAGGATTGGAGAGATACAAATTTAAGTTCAGGAGAGAACTTGGGTATAATGATAGTAGAGGGGTAAGAACAGCTTTGGGAAGGGTATATGTACTAGGAGGAGAATAAATACTTGTTACTGAGTGTAAAAAGTTTAAATAATTCCAAGAAAGCTTATGTAGCAACTAGCTTAGAGATCAAGATGAAGATAAGAAAAAGAATACATATATATATATATATATATATATATATGTATATATTCTTTTTCTTATATATAGAGGAGACTTGCTGAGATAAGAAAAAGATCATCCAGATATTATTGGAAAGTGGCTTAATCTAAGTTAACTCCTGTAATTATTTTTTACTCTCATAGAAGGAGGCCTTATTTGTGTATAGAACTAGACAGGGTAGCCTTGATGGAGTAGTAGTATAAGGTAGAGAAAAAGAGGTGAAGTGGGAGTGAGAAGAAAAGAAAGGAAAAAAACTTAAAAATTAGCAAGATGGAAAGTTGAAGAGGAAACCAAATAATAATGAAAAATAGAAACTTTAAGTGGAATAGCAAATCCTAACTAACAATACACATAAGTAACACATAGAAATACAAATGAACAACAAATGATCAGGCATAACAACTAACAAAGCAAAACCAAAGCAAGAAGATAATACTAAAGAATGGATTTTTCAGGTTTTTTGGGGGAGCTCTAATCTCCATGTAGTCCTCAGAGCAGATTCCTGATGGAACCTCGTATGCCTTGCTGTAGTCCACTTTCATTGTGGCTTGGTTGGGACCAGATGTCTTTTTTTTTTTTATTTAATTTTATTTTATATGTGAACATATTGTACAGAGGAGTTACAATTACATGGGCAGGATAATGCATATATTTCTTACCAAGCATTGCAGCCTCCTCCTTTGTTTACCCTTCACATGCCTTCCCAGCCTCCCCCCTCCCCCCATCCCAATCTTTCTCCTTGCCCCCCCTTCTCCCCCCCCCGCACCGACTTTGTAAAGCTCGTTTTGGACATGACAACTTGTACTTCTCATTGTTGCAACAGGTTCACCTGTATCCTTAAACAACTGGTTTTTCCCCATCTCCTCCACAAGTTATACTGACATCAAATATATTGAAAGCAAGGGTTATACTGTGGGAGAGGGACATACAAAGCAACAAAGAGATAATCTTATAAGTGCGTTAGAAACACATGCATGAAAGAAAAAACATTAAAATACACATCTAAGGGTTCATTTTCCTGACATCACATTATCTGACCTTTTCCGATTGACTCATACATATACTAGATATTACAAATAAGGGAAACCATGGGACCTAGGTTTCTTTGGGCCTGGCTTACTTCACTTAATATAATTTTTCCAAGTATTTCAATTTCCTAACAAATGGGGCAATGTAATTATTTCTGATGGAGGCATAGAATTCCATTGTGTATATATACCACATTTTCTTGATCCATTCATCTACTGAGGGGCATCTGGGTTGGTTCCGTATCTTAGCTATGGTAAATAATGCTTCAATAAACATAGTCGTGCTGGTAGCTTTAATGTGGTCTTGTTTGTAAACATTTGGGTAAATGCCCAAAAGTGGGATTGCTGTGTCATAGGGGAGTTCTATGTGAACTCTTTGGAGAAACCTCCATACTGCTGTCCAAAGTGGTTGAACAAGATTACATTCCCACCAACAATGAAGTAAGGTTCCTTTCTGTCCACATCCCCTCCAGCAACTGTTGTTGTTAGAGTTCTTGATTTTTGCCGTTTAACTGAAGTGAGGTGATATCTCAATGTTGTTTTGATTTGCATTTCTTTTATGGCTAGGGATGTTGAACATTTCTTCATGTGTCTATTGGACATCCTTTTTTCTTCTTCATAGAAGTTTCTCTTTAAATCTTTCGCCCACTTATTTATTGGGCAGTTGTTTCTTTGAGGATTTGTTGTTGGGGGGTTTAATTTTTGAGTTCCAAGTATATTTTAGATAAGAGACCCTTGTCCGTTGTATGGCTAGTAAAGATCTTCTCCCAATCCATGGGCTTTCTATTGATCTTGCTAGCTATGTCATTTGCCATGCAGAAGCTCTGCAACGTTATGCAATCCCATTTGTCCAGCTTTTCTTTGATTTGTTGTGTTTCCGGGTCTCTATTCAGAAAATTTCGGCCTGAGCCAAGGAGACCTAGGGTTTCTCCTATTCCATCCCGTAATGTCTGCTTTGAATTCAAGGTCTTTGATCCATTTGGAGTTGATTCTGGTGCAGGGTGATATATAAGGATCTAGCTTAAGTTTTCTACATGTAGTTAACCAATTTTGCCAGCACCATTTAATGAAGAGGTTGTCTTTCTTCCATTCTATTGTTTTAGCTCCCTTATTGAAGATTAGATGGCTATAGGTCTGTAGGTTCATTTCTGGGTTTTCAATTCTATTCCATTGTTCCTGAGGTCTGTTCTTCTGCCAATACCAAGCTTTTTTGATTACTATGGCTTTATAGTAGAGTTTGAAATTTGGTATTGATATTCCTCCAGCAGTGTTCTTTCCACTGAGGAGCGTTTTGGCTATTCCCGGTCTTTTATTGTTCCATAGGAATTTTTGGATTGCCTCTTCTATTTCCTTGAAGAATGAGGTTGGAATTTTGATAGGTATTGCCTTGAATTTGTAGATAGCCTTGGGAAGTATTGCCATTTTCACGATGTTAATCTTTCCAATCCAGGAGCATGGTCGGTTTTGACATTTTTTTAAGTTCTGTGTTGATTTCCTGTTTTAAGATTTTAAAGTTTTCATCATAGAGGTCCTTCACTTCTTTAGTTAAGTTAATTCCTAGGTATTTTATTTTTGGGGGGCTATTACAAATGGAGTTGCTTTCATAATTCAGCCACAATTTTCTCATTGTTGGCATATAGAAAATCCATTGATTTTGGGGGGTTAATTTTTTAACCTGCTACTTTGCCAAAGTTTTGAATGAGCTTGAGTAATTTGGGAGTGGAGTCTATGGGATTCTTTAAATACAAGATCATGTCATCTCAAAGAGGAAGAGTTTTATTTCTTCTTTCCCTATTTGGATCCCCTTTATGTCTGCATCTTGTCTTATTGCTGTAGCTAGGTATTCTAATACTAGATTGAAGAGAAGTGAAGAGAGTGGGCATCCTTGTCTTCTTCCTGAGTTAAGAGGAAATGGCTTTAATTTTTCACCATTGAGTATAATGCTGGCTGTAGGTTTGTCATATACAGCCTTTATTGTATTGAGGAATGTTCCATGGATTCCTAATTTTTCCAAAACCTTCAACATAAAGGGGTGTTGGATCTTGTCAAATGCTTTTTCTGCATCTATTGAGATAACCATGTGGTTCTTATTCTTGCTCCTGTTGATGTGATGAATAATATTAATTGATTTGCGTATATTGAACCAGCTTTGCATCCCTGAAATAAATCCTGTTTGATCATGGTGTATGATTTTTTGGATGAATTGTTGAAGTCGATTGGCCAAAATTTTGTTGAGAAGTTTTGCATCAATGTTCATCAAAGAAATGGGTCTATAGTCCTCTTTCTTTGATGAGTACCTGCCTGGTTTTGGGATGAGGGTTATGATGGCTTCATAGAATGTGTTCGGTAGTGAGCTTTCTCTTTCAATTTCATTGAAGAGTTGGAGGAGTATTGGTGTAAGCTCTGCTTTGAAGGCCTTATAAAATTCCGCTGTAAAACCATCTGGTCCTGGACTTTTCTTAGCTGGGAGGTCTCTTTCTTTTTGCTGTTTCTATTTCAATGCTTGATATTGGCCTGTTAAGCTGGTTTAACTCATCTTGGTTTAGTTTTGGCATGTCAATATTTGCTAGGAAAAGGTCCATTTCTGTCAAGTTCTCAAAGTTATTAGCATAAAGTTTTGAGAAGTATTCCCTTATAATGTTCTGAATCTTGGTTGTTTCCGTGGTGATGTTTCCATTCTCATCTCTGAGTTTATTAATTTGGGTGTTTTCTCTTCTTTTTCTGATGAGATTTGCTAAGGGTCTGTCAATTTTGTTAAGTTTTTCGAAGAACCAACTCTTTGTTTTGTTGATTCTTTCTATAGTTTTTTGCATTCTAATTCATTTAATTCTGATTTAATTTTGATTATTTCTTTCCGTCTACTGGATTGGAGTTTATCTTGCTGCTCTTTTTCAAGGAGGTTTAGATGTGTCATTAAATTGTTAGTTTTAGATCTCTCCAATTTGTTGATGTAGGAGCTCAGAGCTATAAATTTGCCTCTGAGTACTGCCTTTGCTGTGTCCCAGATGAGCTGGTAATTTGTGTGTTCTTTTTTGTTGAATAGCATGAACATTTGAATTTCCTTTCTAATCTCTTCCATGACCCACTCATGATTCAGCATTGCGTTGTTCAGCCTCCATGTGATACCGGAATTTCTTTGGTGGTTTTTGGTGTTGAGTTCTAATTTTTTTCCCTTGTGGTCAGAGAGGATGCAAGGTATAACTTCATTGTTTCTGAATTTAGACAAGTTTGCTTTGTGGCCTAAAATGTGGTCTATTTTAGAATACGTTCCATGTGCTGCTGAGAAAAACGTGTATTCTGATGCTGCTGGGTGAAATGTTCGGTAGATGTCTGTTAAGTCTAGTTCATCTATGCAGCTGTTTAGATCTGCGGTTTCTCTGTTGAGTTTTTGCCGAGTTGGTCTATTTAGTGGGGAGAGTTGTGTGTTAAAATCCCCAACAATTAATGTCTTTATATCTATATGGGATTTGAGGGAAAGTAGTGTTTCTTTGATAAATTTGGGTGCTCCATTGTTTGGCGAATAGATATTTAGAATTGTAATATCCTCCTGAAGGAGAGATCCTTTAATTAGTGTGTAGAGACCTCTTTATCTCTTCTCATGAATTTGAATTTGAAGTATATTTTATCTGATATTAGGATTGTAACTCCAGCCTGTTTATGGGGGCCGTTTGCTGGGTACATTTTGTTCCAGCCTTCAACATTGAAAATGTTTTAGTTTTTACAGGCAAGATGTGACTCCTGAAGGCAGCAGATAGAAGGGTCTTGTTTTTTAATCCAACTAGACAGTCTATGTCGCTTAATTGGAGAGTTCAGTCCGATAACGTTAAGAGATAGGACTAAGAGGTATTTGGGAGTAACTGCCATGTTATCCACCTTCTTGGAGGCTGCGAAAACTGGGTTTTTCCAATTGTTCTTGGATTCTCAGTTTGGGTGCAGTTTCTTGGCCTTTGTTGCAGTCTTGTTGGTTTTCTATGTGTAGGACATCTTTAAGAATCTTTTTTAGGGCTGGTTTGGTGGAGATGTATTGTTTCAATTTTTCTTTGCTATGGAAGGTTTTATTTGGCCTTCAGTTATGAAGGAGAGTTTAGCTGGGTACAGTATTCTTGGTTGATAATTGTTTGTTTTTAGGGCATGGCATACATCATTCCACCCTCTTCTTGCTTTGATTGTCTCTGCTGAGAAATCTGAGGTGATTCTAATTGGTTTCCCTTTGTAGGTGATTCACCTTTTCTCCTTGACAGCTTTAAGGATCTTTTCCTTGGTCTGAGTTGATCCTGTGTGGATTATAATGTGACGGTGGGATGTCCTATTCAGGTCTGGTCTATTTGGGTTTCTAAAAGCTTCTTGTATCTGAATAGGCCTATCTTTTTGTATGTTTGGGAAGTTCTCTGCTAGGATCCTGTTAAACAAATTTCCTAGACCATTAACTTCTGTTTCTAGGTGCTCCTCTACAGCCATTGTCCTTAGATTAGGCCTTCTTATGATGTCTTCTAAGTGTTGGATATATCTATCATATTTCTTGGGCTTTTCTTGGATGGTTGTATGTTCTTTCTCTATAATATCTAGGCTTTCTTCAATCCCTGAGATTCAATCTTCTGCATGGTCTAACCTGCTGTCAAGGCTCTCTACTTTGTTTTTTATCTCTTTTCCTTCTAATTGGTCAGCTTTGATGGCTTCAAGTTCTTTCTTGAAGCTCTGTTTTAGGTCTTGTATGAATTTCTTTACTTCCTTAATTTGGTGTTCAGTGTTTGTTCTCAAATCACTTAGTTGATTGGTTATGGTTTCTTTGGACTCCCATTCCTCCTGTTGGGTTCCATTCAGCATTCCCTTTGTGGTCTCTCTGACTTCCTTTAGCTCTTTTTTAATGGATTCCATGAATGCCTTTAGTGATCTTTGTGTATTCTCTACCTGGTCTCTCAATTCGTGAATTACTCTTTGATTAGCTTCCTCCCGTTTGTGGGATTCCTGCAGTTCTCTTTACTCCCTTTCGTGGGATTCCTGCAGTTCTCTTTGTGTGTTCTCAGCCTGCTCGCGCCATTCCTCCCTTTCTCTTTGAGTATTCTCAAGTTGTTCACGCAAATCCTGTATCAGTTTTTGAGTAGCTTCCTCATGCTTATGATATTCCTGTATAAATGTGTTGGTTGCCTCCTCTCTCTCCCTATCACGCTCATACAGAGTCCTTTGTAAGTTGTCAAACTACTCATTTATCATGTTTGCCACCAGTGTTTGTAGAGTTATTTGGGAACTCTCCTCTAGATTGTTCATTATCTGATCTGACCCCTGATTATCAAGATTGGGAATTGAGATACCCGGATTTGCCATTTTTCTTGTGTTTTTCCGGCTTACTCTGCCCATTTGAGATGAAAATAGCACCAGTTTTGTGGTAGGACATTATCTTAAGGCAACCATCAACCAACGTTTGCATTTATACAGTCTATAGTCCACTGATACAATCTAGTTCAACAGATATATCTATTCAACATCAAACAACTATATTTTAATGGGCTTCGAACCGCAGAGAAGAATTTGGAAAACCAGAAATTTTTAAGGTTAGGGAGAGATGTGGGTAAAAAATAGGAATAGATTGGTGTGGGGAGGCACAGGGAGAGTTAACTATGTCCTAATCTCAATGCAGGAAATAGGTTGGGTAGGATGCAAGTAGAGAGAGAGAGAAAAAGAAGAAAGGGAAAGGGAAATGAAAAGAGACCAGAAAAAAATAGAAATGTAAAAATTAATATAGTTATGGAGATTGAAAGACCATCTATTTAGAGAGGAATGTGAATATATTGAGAAAACAGGAGGGAGATAGAGGAGATGTGAAAAACTTAAAAAAATGCTTAAAATATATAGGTATAAAGAGGTAGTACTGCTATTAAGGAATTTAAGTCTCAGAGGTTTTGGATTGAGTAATAAATTTGTGGATTAAGTGTGTACACAATGGAGGATAGGGTCTACTAGTTAACTATGGGTTTATCTGAGGATGTGCAGGACAAGAGTTAAGTCACTTACAGAGGTACACAAGAGGAAAAGGTGAAAAGGATAATAAAAGGAGAAAAAAAAAGATCAGAAGTTCAGTAGAGCTAGACAAAACCGAAAAGATAATTAAGAAAGAAAGAAAAAGAGAAAGAAGACAAGAAAGGAAAGGAAAACGCACATTCACGTATTCCTAAAATAAAAATTATAAGAGGGAAAAAAAGTTACTGGAAAACAATTATTTTTTCAAAAAAGACAAAAATTAAAGATTAATAAAAGTTTTAGAAAAGGAAAAAAATGTATATATATAGGGTACAAAAAAAAGAAAAAAGAAAAGAAGAAGAAGAAAAAAAATAAGTTCTTTGATTTTTTTTTGATTTTTTTTGTGACGGGTGGGAAGAATCCTGTATCTCCCTTTTGTCTGTAACCAGCCTCTTGTTGGAGTCTCTGGTCAGCTTGAGGTCCTGTGGCTTGATTGGTTTCTTAAGTCAGTTTGTTCGAACAGGCAGAAAAATGTTCTCCTTTACCCAAAATTTTGAGATCCCCCTCCCAGGTTAGGTTAATGGAAGGGTGATCTGCTTTGAGAATCACAAAAGAGGGGTGATGAGGCTAGGTTCTGGTAGATTTGAGGCCTTTCAAAAAACAGTAGCTTTTCCCTGGGTCTATTTTGTGAAAACCTCACAGAGCCCAGCCTGGAGCCATTCTCAGGGTTTCTGTTTTTCAATTGATTGTGGAGGCTGATAGAGGGAGGGGCAGCCTCTGGTTCTGGTTACCCAGTGCAGAAAGCCACTCCAATGGCTGGTGCCTGAGCTGGGTGACTTTTCCCTGGATGGAGCTGAGTCTGGCAGGTCTCTTTGCCGTTAAGTTCTTGTGACCTGCTAAATGACTCGTTTTATTACAAGGCCTGAGCTGGAGCTAGCAGCTCCTCCGAGCTTTGTCGGTATCCAAGATGGAGATCACCGGTGCTGGGGGGGTAGGGGTGGCCTTCCCTCCTCTGCTCCCTGAGAAGGAGTGAGGACGTCAGGCTTGTACTCACGCCGAGTCTTGTATCCTGGGTCGTCTCTGGTCTGCAAACTGCAGGATGAAGATATACGCTCCTTGTCGGTTCTTGCTGGTGTTGAGTAGAATCCTCTTGCCCGCTGCGTGTGGCTCCTTGGTCCCAAACTCTCTGTGAGTACTCAGGTATGGCCGCGGCTGCAGTCGCCGCTGCAACCCTGCCACCACCGCGGCCGCTGCTGGCAGGCGCTCAAATGTGTCTCCTTGTCTTGGCTTCCCCTCTCTTGTCTAACTCTCTGTCCTGTGATGGCACACTTGGTGTGATTCTCTGGCTTAGCAATGTTCACTGGAACTCTAAAACTGTTTTCTATGCGAGAGCCTGTTCAGATTCCAGCTTCTCCTCCGCCATCTTCCCGGAACCGCAGATGTCTTTTTGATTGGGGAGGGTGCCTGCTATCTAGATTTCCATTCTCAGGCCTGGTGGCAGGGAGTTTGGAGGGTTTCAGTGTTGTAGACTGCTATCATAAGCCTGGAGTTGGGTTCCTAGGCTTTGCCAGGTAGCCACAGGAGCCTTAAGAACAGAGCTTATGTCTGTGCTCAGTTTTGATGTGATCCATCCCTTTTGGAAGTGGGCTTATGTCAGGGGGCTTTGGTATCCCTCAGAAAATTACCACTCACAGAGCGTGGATCCAGTTGTGTTACTCACAAGATCTGTAGCTGGTGGTGTGCTGCACCACAGAGCCTGTGGTATGGTGAATAAGATGGTTCTCAATCAGAGGGTCTGGGTGTTAGCAGGTCCAGGTGGGGGATGGTTTTGCTGATGCTGAAGGGTCTCTCTCCTATGTGGTGGTGTGGGGAGCCCTGGCACTGGGAGGACTGGGTAGAGGTTGTTGCGGCAGGCTGATGTGGACTGCGGGGGTAGCCATGCTGGTCTGCGGCAGATGTAGTGGAAGGTGGCAGACACTGGAGGGCAGTCTTGGTGATTTCTGCCTGTGGCTGCTAGGTGTGTTGGCAGAGATGCATGCAGAAGCTTGGTGGTGAAGCAGCTGAGAGCCTTGGGTCTGTGCAGGGTGACAGCAGCCAGGGAGCAGGTCTCAGCAGAAAGCCCAATAGCCAGAGCAGTTGGCCATTAGAGCATAGAACGATGGATTGGCTACAGCTCTGGTTTCCTGGAGGCCTTGTGCAGGGTTGCAGGGGGCCCACGGGGATCCTGCCAGTGCTGCAGGTTGGGCTGATTTGGGGGGCTTACCCGATGGTGCCAATTTCTGGCAATTGTAATGGTGGCAATATTACTAAGTTAACTCCTTCCCCATAGCCCTTCTAGGTGGGGGACAGGTTAGAGGAGGCATTCACCAACTCGGAGATCTTCATCAGATTCCCTCCTAACATTCCATAGGTATAGTATTGAGCACTTTCTTCAGCTTTTGGGTGCTCCTCTCCTTAAAGGCTGCACTCCTCTGCTTAAAGTCTGCAGAAAGTCCCAAAGCATCATGGCATGTGGTGCAGTTGCTCCACAGTGGTCCCGTTCACTCTTTCTCTTTTGCCTTTTCTTATTTGCCTGCTAGGATAGTCCTCTTGTAGTAGAAAAAGCCTTTAGGTGTTTAGAGTTTGATTGGAGTGGATTTCTTGAGGTAAAGTGTGGCTGTAGCACTAGACCTTCTTTTGGTCAGAGACACTTAATGGGGTTACCTGTGAGAGCAACACCATCTTCCCACAACCGGCTGAATTTTTAAATTATATTTCATCTAGTTGTTTGTTGGAGCATTGCAATTTTTCTGGAATTTAAGGTTTTCTGTATAACTTTGTCTTCAAGTAATCCAACAGCATTAAATATTACATTTAAAAGCTATTCTGTAGCACATAGATTTTGGAATTATAATATTAAGATGAAATTCTTATTGTTTGTACAAAAAAACCCTTTTAAGTCCAAATGGGAAATATGCTCATTTCAGCAGCCTTGGGTCTCCTTCTTCTTTTTGTTTCTCCAGTATCTTTCTTGTTTTGGAACAAGTGTCATGGGTTATCTGTCCATTCCAAAGTAAGACTACTCCATTAATTTAATAGCAAAGGAATATAACCTGCCTGTCTCTAAAGACAGCTTTGAGTATAATGATAATCTGACCATTCACATTAGTGAATTTTCAGTCATATTGATAATTTTTTGTAAGCCAATCATAAAAAAGTTTCCAAAAAGCAAAATAAAGATAATGTTCTGCTTTCTAAGGTTAAAACACTAGTATTTCAACAAAACACATTCTATTCTTCCCAGATTACATGGTGAAGAATTTCTCTTTCATCATAACCCTTACCACTGAACCCTCCCTTCAAACATGTAGCTTTATTCAATTTTCCTGTTCTAGCTTTCATTTTGGTACTAGCATCAGTAATCTCCTTCTAGTATTTGACAATGAGATTCCATTTATTGATAGAGAGCTCAATTCATATTGACAAAGGCAGATTGGTGAGCATATCATATAGCATAAAATATTGAATATTATTAACGTGATCTTATGTAACTATTCCATAAATTAATATAAGTACCACATAAATGTGCAATTTCATGTAATTTTTAAAATGCAAAACAATTGCATATATATGTCATAAAATAATTCAGATAACTTGTAGAAGAGAATAAGCCAAATCCATTGCATCATTCCCAAAATTCTTTGTAAAATTTTATTTTCCCATTAATATTCACCTCGGGCCCTTCTTTTTCTAACAACCAGTGACATGTTGATGTCTCTAGATTTTAGTCACCTCTGATTAACCTCTTTCATTTCCACCTCCAGTTAGTCCTTCATGAGGAATAACTTGTCCCAATATGCCTGCAAGAAGACAGTAGTACCCAAGTTGACTGGCTGTGCCCATTCTTCCCTTGCTTTGTTAGGGAAGGGGGTATCAGCAACAAGGTTGCCAGGGACCAGGTGGCTGGAACCATGGTGTTATGAATTATGAGTAACAGAGTAGAGTAGCAGAGAATAGGATACCAGGGAAAGGGGAATTGTGACTGTAATCACTGAGTGGCAGTGGCACCAACAGCTTTGCAAGGATTGAGATATCCAGACAGTTTAGCAGGGACAAGGAGGAAAAGAGAACTTGAAAGAGTAAAATTGTGAAGGACTAGGGTGGCACAATCAGGTTAAAAAGGTCGTGAGTGTGCAAACTTGGTAGCCAGTACTAGCATAAAGCAATTGGCATGGTAGACTGATGTGGTGCAGAGCTCAGTGTTTCCCTCTCCAGTTTGGCTGTTAGATCTTTAGGGAACTACCGCTAGCAGCTCACTATCAGCATGTTGGGTTCAGGCATGTTCCATCCATAAATGTCTACTCCAAATAGATTGCAATCTTTGACACTGGTTTTTGGATCTTTTCCCTGAGCATCCTGAGAGACCACACTCCACAATGCTGCAGAACAGGCTCCACATTGTGAGCTGCAATCAGCTTTTACAGATCTCACTGCTCATCTCCAAGGTCAATTATCATGGTAGCAAGGGATCTGTATAGTGCTCAGCAGCAGTGCTCTGGGAAACTACCAGTTCTTACCCTAGCATTCTGGGAGCTCCCTTGAAATGGGCAAGAACACTTGCTTCTGCCCTTCCAACTTCTGTGGCTCTGGAAAGCCAGACTTTTCTACCTCAGATGTGTTACTTTGATCTACAGGTCCAAATGTTGCTTCAAACTTTCTCTGTCTCCTCTAGGTAATCATCACCTTTAACTATCTCTCCTTTTCCTACCAGGTAGCTTACTTCATCTCCACATCCTTTCATTTCTGCTTTGTATCAACCTGTGGCTTTCAAACCAAACCCTTCCAATTTCTCATCTGCCTATCTAGGTGTGAATCCGGCACAGCAAGCTACATGTAACTTCTGTATCTGTTTATCAACATTGATTCTGGAATCCAAGGTGTTACTAGGCAACTAAGAACATGGGGAGCATCTTAAATACTCCCCAGCCAATCACTGCTCATTGAGAAACATGCAAATGTGCTGTGGTCAGTCTCTCCATCTCCATTACTGGTTCAGTAGAATAAAGTGAAATCAAAATGGAGCCACCAGACCGCTGCTATGGCAGCAACCGAACCAATCATAGATAATTTAGTGAGGGGGTATGAATCAAATGTAGTAAGGTAAATGCACAGATTTATAGGACAGTACACAGGGTTTCCATCAAACAAGTTAGTTTATGTCCAAAATGCCAGACCAATCTTGGGTTCTGTCCTAGATCTTCCTTTTCTGAAGGTACTGAGGACTCCTAGATACAACTCAGACCTAATGACATGGGTGAATAGAAATGTAGGTGAGTATTGCTTAGTGTTCTGAAGTTGCGCTAAGGTGTTGTCTTGTCATGGCTGACATCTAATCAATGTCCTTTCCTGACCTCCACCACATCTCTTTATTTGGCATAAGTGGCATGTGGGAAGATGTAACAAGGTCACCTAGAGTTTGGGCCTGGGGTTAAAAACTCCATTTTGTGATCATAAATATTCCACCACTTCCTGAAACAAAATGTAAGGATCAGCAAGGAAGTTGGGTTAGCAATTCAAAAACTTATAATTACTTTATAGTGCAATATCTGAAATCTTCCCTTCCCACCCCTCAGAATCTGATTCCCCAATTGTGTAGACACTCATACACTCTGTTCTCCTGGAGCATTTGAGTGTGGGGCATCATCTACTTCTTATGTGTACTGCTATACAAAGGGAGATTTTTCTCCTAGGCTCAAGATGACTTCAGTGATTGGTGTACTGTGCAATACCCTAAGGGCATGGTCATTTGTTCACACCCCTAAGTAGAACTGTCAAGGACTAAGGACTAGTCAGGGCTTACTTTCTGTCAGTGGTATTGCTCTGAGGAATTGCTGTCAATGTTGCCTACAGTGCCTAGGCTAAGGTCTCTCAGAAAGGCTCCAAACTCAACCTGCCTGTGTCTCTGAGTTGATCATCATTGAGCAACTATGTTCCACATTCTGTGAGTCACTCACTTCTGTGGACCTATGCATATGAAGGCACAAGAAGAGAGTTCCCTGGAAGGAAGGTCCTGGAATGTAAAACATCTACTAGGACAATGGAAACCCATGGTTGGGTGTGCTTAATATGCAATGAAGTAACAAGAAAGAAAGAGACACTGTCAAACCCTAAACAAAGGGTCAGAAGGACTGAGGGGAAAGGAGCCCCATGATCAGGAATATAAATGGAGCTTACAAGCCCTTTCAGGCTCTGACTTTTTGGGTTGAAAGTAAGATAACAGATAGCCTGAGTTCCTAAGAGCTCAATGTTTAGGCTATATGACTTTTTCAGAACTTCTTTTCCTTCCTCCTGTGGTCTGAGCGGAACAGTTAGTACAGTGCTTCTGTCTCCTAGAGGCAATCTTTCTCATCACACAATGCTTAAAGTAGACAATATATGGAAGCTTCTCTTAAATAAAAAATATGAAGTAGAACACAGTGCTTCTCCTGAATTACTGCCCCTAAGAAGTTCCCAATTCTGAGCACAGAGTGATCATGGGTGAGTGCTAATAACCTGAATGGTGAACTTTGAACACTCCCCAAGGCAGATACCGTCCAGTACAGTAGTTGCCACCTATGATCCTGGTTATTGAAGACCTTTATGTAAGGTTTTAAAAAGAGGTAGCCGAGTAAGAACAGCACCAGCACGCACGTGGTATTCAGGTAAGGGGTAGGTTTATTCAGTAGACCTGCTGGGACCAGGCAAGGTTGGCACTCCACGTGGCTGGGAAAGAGAGAGAGCTGGGAAAGAGAGGAAAGAGCTAGAAAAGGGAGAGAGAGCAGAGAGCTAGAAATGAACAGAGAGAGAGCTAGAAATGAACAGAGAGAGAAAAAGCTGATCCTGGTTATTAAGCCTGAAAATTCTAAGATATTGAGTCCCAAAAGAGGAAACTGGGCCAAGGAGAGACAACTTATCATTGCTGGAAAAGGAGGAAGACAAATTGGAGAATATTTCTCTGAGCATGGACATGCTAGTCATTTAAACAGTTTTCAAATTGTGGCTCATCAGTAGAGAAAACCAAGTCAAATCTCACTAAAGCAATACTAAAACATATATAAAAAACTATATGGATTTCGTTACTAACTTTTTTTTCAAGTGTGTGTGTGTGTGTTTGTGTGTGTGTGTGTGTGTGTGTGTGTGTGTGTGTGTGTGTGTGTGTGTGTGTGTGTTTGTGGTGTCAGATTTTATATGGGACCGCATTGGTTCTTTAAAAACAACATATTGGCACTATCCTTTAGGTTTCCCATTCAAGACTCGTGGCATTCTAACTCTACCACTTGAAACACACAATTCTGCTGGTTAAATGGAGATAAACATGTAATGGATATGTCAATCTAGGTTGGTTTCAAAGTATGATTTTCAGATCTCACTCTCTGAAGTATATAAGCTATAAGAGTGAGCTTCAATGCTCAGCCCAGTATTTCCAGTAAGTTACTTAATCTTTCTGAATCTCAGAAAGTGAAAAGAACTACTTTGTAGAACATAGAATCTGGTGGGAGTTATGACTGGTTGCATGAAGTACAAGTGTTTGGGATGTGTGGACAGAGATTGAAACTCTCATAATACTACTGATGTTTATATTGAAATGAATCCCAGCGATTGGAAACAAGAGGGATTTTTCTGTTCTTATTTATCCATTTATGGGTAGTGAGGGGGCCACAGAAACTCAAGGAGGACAGGGGAGCAAATGCAGCAGTGGTTCTCTGTAGATATTATGTTGACAATGAACTTATACCACTTGTGGACAGGGACAGGGGAAAAAACAGAGAGAGAGAGAGAGTGCAAAGGAAGTGATGAGACTGTCCAAAAAGAAATGAACTCATTACCTGATTTACAAAATGGTGACCCATGTGTACACTTCCTTAACAATAACAATTTTTAAAATCCAGGTTGATAATTTTCTTCTCCAGTTTTCGATAGAGGCCCTTAAGACTCAGATCCACCTATGGAGCTTTTAAAGGTTACTTTATATGATAATTAATATACAGCCAGAATCTCTTAAGAAATATTATAAAAAGTATTCCATTCTTAGTAACTTTCTGTTTGAGTGCAGATTATCTATGTTGTTGGCAGAGCTATTTTTTACTTTTTGTTTTCAGTACTTGTCAGGTGTTGAATTCCTTCTTAAAGCTTTGTGACAGAGGTCCAATATGTCTTGGCACCCTGCCACTAGGTATTATGATAATGAACCTTTGAAATTAATGTCCTTGATTATGAGTTTTATTTATTTATTTTTTGTTTTTGTTGGTGAACTCTGGGCCTAGTCACTGTCTCTCAGCATTTCAGCTAAAGGCTAGTGCTCTACTACTTGAGTCACAGCACAACTTGTGGCTTTTTCTGCTTACATGGTGCTGAGGAATCCAACCCAGGGCCTCATGCTTGCAAGGTAAGCAGTCTACCACTGAGTCACCTTCTCAGCCGCTATGAGTGGTACTTTTGTGCATTGATTTATTAAGCAAATCTATTGAGCAAGTACATTCATTTTGCCACTAGACATATTCAAAATTATGAATTATCTGATATTTTAACGAATAAAACTTTTGGAATTGTTTGTCTCCTCATGCCAAAATCACAAAGGAGGGTATTTTATACTAAAACCACAAAAGAAATTCAAGATCTTGGTGCTAACAAGAGAATTCAAAATGGTTTTTCATTATGAATACTGAGCTCAAAACTCTTCTAATACTTATTTATAAATGCAAGTTAGAGGGGAAAATCAACCAGGAAGTAAAATGTATATTGATTGTTAATTTTTAAAGCGGAAAATATGATCATTGATGGCAGACTAAAGACAATCTAGTACCACAGCCCTGTATGCTCAATAAGAAATAAGAAACTTTTATTGAAAAATTGAGGTGGAAAGTGAACATCAGGCAAAGGCAAGTAGTCAGAGCCTACCACCAACAAAGAAACACCACAATGTATATCTCAGAAAAAGGAAACAATTTCAGAACAGCACTCATCATCTGTATCCGTTTCAATAATACATGTACACTTCCCTACACATACACACACACACACACACACACAATGTATGTAACAGCTCAACCTACTCACAAACATCCACTCATCATGAACCAAGTTCTTCCTGTAATATTTGAAATTTTAAAAGTTTTAAGTATTGTAAATAATTAATAACAGATGCATAAGCAATCATTTTCTTAATAGCACTCTGCTATGGAAGTGAGAGTTCATGATTATTATAACTACCTAAAACATCTCTGAATCTGGAAATAATTTAAAAAAAGACAATCTGAATTTTGGGACTATATTTCTACAGCTATTCTGCAAAGGATTAATGAAATGATATAAGATCCAAAAATTAAGTACTAAATTAATACAATGAATACATGAGTAAGTAAAGTGAAAGACACTGATCAGAGAGACCTATGCTGCCTCCAGCTCTAAGCCAGCTGCACACGGTGGCACCCTTGATGCCACATGGGCCACGTGGTTGTGTTCCCCAGAGCACTGGCCATATTGGAGTTGGAGTGCACCCTTGATGCCACATGGGCCACGTGGTTGTGTTCCCCAGAGCACTGGCCATATTGGAGTTGGAGTTGGGGTTGGGGGTTGGGAGAGGAGGGTAGGACATTGGGGATACTGCACTAGGGTTGGAGCTGGGGGTGATGGGGAGGGGAATATAGGTTGCAGGTGAGGCTGCACTGGGGTTGGGACTGGGGGTGGTGGGGAGTGGAAGGTAGGCCCTGGCAGAGGCTGGTGAGGGGAGGAAGGAAGGGGGAAGGTCAGCTTCTCTGACAGCAGCTACCCCTATGTTGGCTAGCTTCTCGGGAGTGTCTGTGAATTGGGATGGTTGGGGCAGATCCCCTGGGGCCTGGAAACCTCATGAGGAGAGGAAGGAGTCTCAAGTCCTGCCAAAGTAGACAATGAGAAATGAGAGAACCAGTGGATGAAGAATTTCAACAATAAAGGGGAGGACTTGGAGGCAAACTCTGGGGGCGTGAAGGGTGGAGGCCACAGGACTCAAGCTGCAGTGATAACTCTCTCGATGCCCCTGGCAGTTTGTGAGGGCCAGCTCCACTGCTGTGGGCTCAGCCTATGACTGGTTTTGCACTGGGCACCAGGAACGGCCTGCCCAGCTTCAGCCTGCCCTCATGGAGCAGCAGCAGGGAGGTCATGCACAGTGGGGTGAAGGAAACATGCCTTGCCAATGCTGTTTCAGCCCACTCAGGACAAGGGCCACCGGGGATGTTCCAGCTGTAGATCAGGACTGAACCATGGACAAGACCAGGTGAGTCCTCTGGGGACCAGCATGGTGGCTGTCACATGTGGGCGGGGAACTTCCTTAGCTTGCTCTAGGGGTTTCCACAGAAAGGCTCATTCACTCTGGTGCCTCTAACACCTTCTGGATTCCAGCTGTCCTCTGGTCTCCTGCCATATCCAAGTACAGTGTCAACTCCATGCCATTGAGAGGTCATTACATAGATGCTCATATGGCTTCTCAAACCTGGTTCACCATGCATGCAAGGCTTATGGTGTGCCATCCTCCAGGTCAAGTGTACCCCTGTTTCAGCTTGACCACCCATGCCTACAGGACCATGAACTGCATTCTTACACACAAAGCCTGGGATTCACAAGGCTATGCTGCAGTCTAAGGTATCCTATCCCTCATCCTGCTCAAGTGTGGGGTGGCTGTGGAGCCAACTGCATCATCACATTTGATTATCTCAGTGGAAGAAGAAAAAATCTTCATTGTCCAAGATACAGCTGCGCCTAGGTTTCTATGTGTACAAGAGGTGTGTGTGTGTGTGTGTGTGTGTGTGTGTGTGTGTGTGTGTGTGTGTGTGTGTGTGTGTGTGTGTGTGTGTGTGTGACGTGAGAGAGTCAGACAGAGCAGAGGTTAGGAATAAAACACTTCTTTCCTTCAGCACTGAGTTTTGGTATCTAGAGGTTTTTTCCCCCCTCCACCAAACCTTAGTAAACGTTCTAAAGTTGTCCCTTTGTATACTTTTGTCCCTTGATCTTCCTGATGATCAGATTCCTATGGTCTGCGTGTGAACTTCAGCATTTGCTTCATGAAAGTGGTGACTTTTAAACATCTTTTATGAAGCTCTTTGATCTCTTTAAATGCAATTTGTGCTGTGTTAATGTGTTACTTAGCCAAACTGTTTGGTCTTAGTCTGTGACTGTTAATTTTGAGGTTATCTTAGCACTAATATGAGATACTATCCTTTCAATCTACATTTCTAGTGAAAGAAGTTCAACATCTTTATTGAAATAATTGCCTGGGTGTAAACAAAGACAAAACCAGTGTTATAAATGTACAATCACTAGATTTTAGTAAATTGTGGACCACTGAAATAAATTTTTTAACTAATGTTAATAATTGGAATAGGAAAAAAATCACAAATTATAAAACTTAAAAATTGATCAAATACCAAAAAAGACACTGATCAGGAATGAAGTACAAATGTTAATGTTTAATAAATAAATAAAATATTTGAAATTCTTATCCACATAGGAAATACATACCCAAAAGTCACTGAGATCCCATCTTACACATTAAAATACTTATAGCCACTCAAACAAATAAACACAAATGCTGGAGAGGTTGTGTGGCATTGTAACCGAATACAACTCATATGTAGCTCAGAGTGGAAGTTTACACAATACCAAAAACAACCCCACATATTTTAATGACCCTTACAGTAACTTGGATACATATGAAGGAATATGATTCAACATGAACATCCATGTTAATGGCAGCAGTATTCATAACAACCAAGATCTGCAATCAACCTAGGTGTACCAGTAAAAGGAATAAACAGAATGGGCTATTCATAGCTATAAACATATTCTGGAATATAAGAGAATTTAATGCTTCTACTGTTACATTGCAAAGTATTTTTGGATATGCACCTAATACTATTTTCATGGGCTTTTCTGGCATTGTGTTTTTTTCTTTTGTGAGGAACGTCAATATTGATTTTCAAAGTAGTTACTACAGGTTAAAGATATCCTGTAAGGGGCTAGGAAGGTGGCTGAGTGGTAGAGCGCTTGTCTTACATGCCTGAGGCCCTGGGTTCGATTCCTCAGCACCACATAAGCAAAAAGTAAAAAGCCGGAAGTGGCGCTGTGGCACAAGTGGTAGAGCGCTAGCCTTGAGCTGAAGAGCTGAAGGACAGCGCCCAGGTCCAGAGTTCAGGCCCCACGACCGCACCCCCCCAAAAAAAGATATCCTGTAATAGGTGAATATTAGACCAAAAGTTAAATATATCAGTGAACACATACAGGACCATCATATGTAGTTTATAATTTGAAGCAATTTTAAGAAGGCAACAATTGAGAAAAAAAGATAATGCTAGAAGTTTAATAACAAATTATTTTGAAAAGTTGAATGAAGAAGTTATAAAATAAGACTCATCAAAAACTGTTGAATGATAGAAGGTGGATGAAGGTTATAAAAACATTCATCTGCATGGCCAATTTGAATGAAGTAAATTCATATTGGTGTACAATGAAGACACATTTCAATTCATAAAATACACTTAAAATGTTTATGAGAAGACAAATCAGTATCTGTCTTTTGTATATGTAATAGTAAAAATTCACAGAAGGATCAGAAATGTGAAAAAGAGAGAGTATGGCCAAAATTGTTGATGTGATTGATTG
This sequence comes from Dipodomys merriami, assembly GCF_024711535.1. NCBI lineage: Eukaryota > Metazoa > Chordata > Mammalia > Rodentia > Heteromyidae > Dipodomys > Dipodomys merriami. Next base: position 44,756 of record NW_027206287.1, on the reverse strand, counting down.
AATATATCTGAGTTTGTGTGGAAAAGGAGGAAAGAAAATGAAGAAAACATATGGGGTGCTGATCAAGATATATTTTCACATTTATAAACAAGGAAAAATACAAAAAATGTGCAACTAATTAGTGTTAATTTAACAAAACATTTTGCTCAAGGTTTAAAAATGAAACTATAAAAAATAACAATAACATCAAATAAATAGGGCACTGAAGAAAATGTCCCATAGAAAGATTTTCCCCATAATTTGTTATATTTCATAACAAATGTATTAAAATAAAATGTAATTACATCTGAAGATGTTAACACTTTCAAAGGTCATTTTTAGAATCCAGCAAAGAAAAGTATCAGAGAAGTAGAAAGTAAGAACAATCTGTGCTATGGATGAAGATATTTACTAGAACTTTGTGATGAAACAATGTGCTCTCTTTTCCTAATCAACATAGTCCAGGTCACCTACCTTTTTACAGAACACTTGTAGTCAGTGAAGTAGAGTTACTAATTAGGTAGTAATTTATTACTTTTATTCCCTAATCTTATTATGTGATTCCTGAATGATATGAGTGATCCTAGGAGATTTTCTGACCTCATTTTCACGGTGTCTAATTCCTCCCCCTGCCCAGGATTCTTCTGCTAGTCTCATTTTTCCTTGTTTCTGAACTCAACTCCTGTGATCTTTCGGGTCATGAAAAAGAGCTGGAGAAATGTGAGTATGACTTGGAGTCTGTGCTAACTTTCACTCCAGCTCAGAGGAACTATTGAAGGACCTCCACCTGAGCTTCAGAATCAGATATTAATTGACCTCTTTGGGAATGTAGAAATTCAGGCAGAATCTGTCATTCCTTGACTTTCTCTGAAGAGATTTTGTATTAGAGCACATTTCAGAGGATGAGCTTTCCAACCAACCACCACAGCCTTGACAGAAGGAACAGATTTAAAATTGAAAGTGGTCTCAGTTCCCAAACAGCCAATGGGAATCCAGGAGATCACACATTCCTCCTGATTAGGGACCTTGTAGTAAGAATAGAAACTGGACAAAGTCTAATGTGGAGATTAACTGAGACTGGGCCTAAGAGCAACACAAAAGAATTTCCCTTTCTTTGACTACAATTGTGTTGTTTAGTGAGACATGACACCTTCCTTCATATCAGATAATGCACTAGGTGAATTATGTCACTGCCACTATGTGGGAGGTCAGTTCCTTGGAGGAGAAGGGGTTAAATGTTGTGACCACCAGTTTTTTCTCTAGGCCTTTATCTCTCCCATGCCTTCCCCTGCAGGGAATATGTTGCTTCTTTCCTGCATTCAACTACTTGTGTACCATAGGGTATTCTTTTTCTAGTCTCTTACATTTGAAGTAGCATAGGCCCAGACTCTGCTCCTTCCAAGAGGTGACAACAAGATCAGATTTGTACTGAAGGTCAATCAGATTGAAAAAAAAAACTGAAATTAGTAGCACCCTTTCATACTTGCATCTTTACTAACAGACAACTTCCTGGTTGCTCATTCTGTAGTTTTAATTCTTTAGTGGCAAGCACCATTCTAGGAGGTCTTTCCTGGCCACTGAAAATTGAACTCACAAGAAGCTGAAAAGTTTCATTTTGTGGGGTGGTGGATACTGGTGGCTCACATTTATAATCCTAGCTAGTCATGAAGCTGAGATCTGAGAATTGTGGTTCTAAGCTAGCTTGGGAAGAAAGTCTATGAGATTTGTCTCTAGTTAATCAACAAAAAAACAGAAGTGGTACTCTGTCCCAAAGTGGTAGAGGGCTGAGTGACAGTACTCAGGCCCTTAGTTCATGCCTCGTGACCAACAAAAAGGAAGTTTCATTTTTCTACCATGGTGTCTTCTTCTAACACACTATGTGCTTTATCTGCAAGTCTTCTTAAGGTTCCTGTGTCTCACTCTAGTAGATTTTTTCTTTCAAAAATAAGAAAGTCTACAAAGTCTACCTATTGTACAATCACTAAGTTTGGAATAAACATTTGTTAACTGTTGGTGTGCAGACATTAGACTAATTCTTAATTTAAAGAAACTATGTTGGCCTTCATTCCACTTGAACAATTCTGTGGAAAATAGATATATCTTTGGATTCCTTTGGTTCTTTCTAGAATCTATATTATCCAGATTGTTTTTCCATTGATGCAGAAAAGTTCCAAATTGTGGCAACTATTATTTATTGTATTGCTAGTTTTAAGCATGGAAAAACCGATCAAAGATATTTCAAATGTAATTTTGTGAAAAATGTTGATTCATTATCTAAATTCAAAAAACATAAATTACTAAAGGAACTGTTTCTTTGGTAAAAAAAAAATAAAAGCATTGGGTCAGAAATAGTCTCTTCCATGTAGAAGTCTTGGAGGGTCTGCCTATATAGTGATCTCAGTTTGAGAAGTAGTTTGCCATGTGGGTCTTTTCAACACTTCGTGTTTGGCACTAGAAGCCTGGTGAAACAAACAGATTTGTCTATGATTCTCTTTCAGGAAGTCCATGGCTGACATTGATTGTGTTAGATAATAATTGTCCTCCTACCATTTCCTTCTAAGTAATTTTACTTATATTTGTGATTTTGGGACTTGTATCAGGTTATATGTAACCATATCCTGTGGAGCAATTTAAAGAAGGAAACTTCAGTATCTGTGTTATAATGTAGTGGTATCATAAAAGTTCCTTATATTTTACAATATAAGATAAGTAACAATGATTATCTTATCAACTCTAGCTAAATTATGTATCATTAGGCATTATGATAATAGTGTCTGAAAGTTCACAGATCACTTTATTTTCAAAAAAATCAAAATAATCAGAATATTGATATTTTGAAAAGTATATTATGAGGCACGGATATTTCCAAAGACAATGTTACCCACAAGACATTTCGTTTTTTATTTTGTCATGTAGCTAATTTAACTTTACTTTTTATCCAAATTATAACTTACGATTTACTACTTGTGCTACAAAAAATGAAGCACAAATTTATTTTTTGTCTTTTTTACTCATTTGTATTTATCATTGTGCAAAGTGGTTTCAATTCAATGAGTTTGTTTATAAGTACAATGCATCTTGATTAGTGTTCCATGAATCTACCCATCTTTCCCCAAACTACCCATCTTCCAAGTTACATGGTTCAATTTTTACATTGATATCATTAATATAATGATTATATTTGACATCCCTTCCTCTTTTCATTAATCTGCCCCCTCTTTTCTTAAACTTCTTCTCCAGCCGAACATCATTTCCCTTTCTGCTACTCATTTGCTTGAACTCTTTATTGTTTGTTAGTTATTCAGAGAATCATCATCACTGAAATACTTTCATGAGCATACTGAGTATTGGATTTTTTAATTTCATTTTGATTTCAACTTGTACACAGGAGTTGACATTCATTATGAGTACATGAGTACAATCTCACCTCTTTCATAATTTTCCCCAGCACTCTCACTCCCACCTTTTCCTTAAGTTTCTTCATTTGGTAGGATATGCATTAAGTTAGAGCACTGCATTTCACTCCACTTTATTGCTTCATTTATCTATTTCTTCCCACCTTGACTCCATCCGTACCTCTGAGTACTTGATTCATAGTGTTTATTTTATTGGAATGTGAGTTAGCTATTCTAAGGAATTACATTATTTGAATTATTCTCTGAACTAACCATATTTCAGTTCATACCTAGGTGTATAGTTGCATTCCACCACAAAGTGTGCATATTGTATTGATCTATATTACGCTTAACTTCCTATATAACAGAAAACATATCTCATTTGTCTATCTGGGTTTGGCTTTCTTCCCTTACTTCATTTAGCATGATTTTCCCCAATTTATTTCCTTTCTTTGCAAATGATTCATTATCATTCTTTTGAATGGATAAATAAAATTCTGTTGTGCATGTACGTGTGTACGTATGTATGTATATATATGCATATATATATGAATGTATACGCATACATGTATATCTATATGCATATTGCTATCATATTTTCCTGATCTACCTGTCCACTGAGAGGCATAGTCCATGTCTAAATGTGATTTCTTGTACTATTATGCTTTTGCTTTCAATGTTTTGGAAAATGACTAAATATCATTTGCCCAATCTTGTGCATACAGGCTATTCTATAACAAAAATCATTCTATTAATATCCTAATCTGTTGGTTTACGTTTCTTTTTATGTTGGCTCCTATAAATCACAGGGGTTCATAATTGCATATGAATCTGTTTTTAAGAGCAACACTAAATGTTTGCTTGTATATAGTTGACACTTGCTAATAATTTATTAAAAAATTATATATACATACATATGCATATACAATTTATATATATTGACACACATATATGCCTATATATGCATGCATATAGAATATATGTGCATATATATGCATATATATATAATATACACAAACACAAACATATATGTGCTAGTACTAGGAATTAAATTCAGGGCCTAGTTTCTTTTGGTTTTCCTTTTTGCTCAAGGTTGACATTCTTCCATTTGAGCCACAGCTCCTTGTTTAGCTTTTTGATTTTTAGTTGTAGATAAGAGTATCATGGTCCATTTTACCTTGTCTGTCGTGAAACTACGATCCTCAGATTTCAGCCTTCTAAACAGTTAGGTTTAAAGGCATGCAGCATTAAAACTAGCCCTATTATATTTGAATTAAAATATATTTAAAGAATGATAACTTGTAGTATTTTCAAATAAATCTTTTCATTTAAATAAAACATACTGCATAATTTTTTTCTTATTCCAGCTCACCTACCAAGAAAGGAAAGAAAAATGTGAAACTGAAGAACCTCTGAATGTAACCATTCTCAAGCCTGCTAGCCACAGTTTCTTTGCTGAAAAATAGAACAGGATGCTATCATATACAAGCAAAATGGAAGAACATGCTCTTCACTAAAGTTTCTGAAAGACTGATGACAATGAGGACAAGCAACTTTATCCATGAAATGTCACAAAGGATACGCTGTGTTCGATGACTCTAGTGGATAAGTGTAGCCAACGTTAGAGGATGGTCATAGTGATGAGAATAATCAAAGGTGTATATGGGATTACAGAGGTGTGTTTTCTTGAAGATGAATGCTCTTGATTTTGTTGCTAAGCTTGTCATCCCTCTTGAAGTCTCTTGTCTTGCTGCTGGCCCTTTTTAACTGTTTACTCATTTGCTTCAACTGGGCCTTCTTTTCACTTAAAAGGATTATTAATTCCATGTGGTCCTGGTAAGTTATGAAAATAGGAAGATCCATTATTATTCCATTTTTCTTTTCTACTTTTTATTTGTTCCACTATGAGAATATGAACTCAAGGCCTAGACACTTTGTTTTAGCTTTTTCTGTTAAGGCAGGTACTCTATAACTTGAGGTAAAGCTACATTTCCATGGTTTTGGAGAACTAAAGGGAGATTTTTGTCTGGACTGGATTTGAACTTCAATCTTCAGTTTGCAGACTTCTGAATAGTTAAGATTATAGGATTGAGCCGTTAGTGCCTGGCCCCCAAAGCATTTATTTCTTAGCCACAAACATGGGATGCGTCTTATAGAGTTTTGTCATTGAGAAATTCTTATCATATGTGAGAGTTAATGCAATTTCACAGGGAAAGGTTGGAAAGTCAAGAAGTGCTCACTAAACAAATTCAAAATATGGTTTGTTCTTACTTTCTTGATACAACACCCCCACTGATTTCTCTCATGGATATCCTCTAATCTACTTCTAATTTTACTTCTAATTCACAAGTGGATATAACTCAGTTTCATTTAACTACATGAATTCTTGTTACATATGTTACTGACCTACATTACATCTGAGGCCGAGTGACTACCTGAAATCATCAATTTAATCATAAATGACCTCTATTCTTTTGCAATAACTAGACTCCTTCAGGGGCCTGAGGACACCAAGATACTTCAGGAGACACAAGCCCCTTCTCCTATCAGACTTGCCAATGCAGAAGAATCAATGGTTCCCTTCAACCCTTATAGGAAACTTGCCTGTAACATGAGATTCTCAGCAGTGAGAAGGGTGTTCAAACTACACCTGCCTGGACACTACTGGCTCACCATCTGAAACTTCTTAAGCCTTTCTTCAATAATGCTGTCTGTTGTATGTAGAATTGTTGTTCGTCTGCACCAGCCATCCAGACATCTCCTTATTCTCTTCATTGAATAGGATCTACGAATTGAGTCTGTCTACAATCTCCTCTTTGCTGATAATCACCTACAGAGAAAAATGCATTTGGCTGTTGAAGACAGCAAACAAAATGGTGCCCTCCCCTCCTATTAATGCAGTGTGAATTTCATTCATTTTAGTCAGCATCTTAGAGGACTTATATCTGTGTTTTTCCTCTCAGAAACCTAGGGTTCAACATCATCAGACATTCTCATACATTTGCTGAAGTAACAACTCTAAGTGACCAACAACACTTTTACCCATTGCAAATCTATTACCATCAGGTCACAACAAACCTTATAAGAAGAAAGGCAGAATATATTAAGCACCCCATAAATTCTTCTGCTTTATATCCTTTCAATATTTATTTTTGAATGATGATAACTTAATTTAATTCTGATGATATTTTTCCTCTTAAAATTAATCAAATTATTACATGATTAAGGCCAAATGTCCTGCTTATTTAATTTAAAAAACTATAATTCACATCATGTAAAACCAAATGTTTATAAAACAACATATCAGGAAGATTCATACATAGTAAAATAAAAGAAACCTTAAACCAATACCCATCACTCATTTGATCCTGCACCTCTAGTGGAAGAGGGTGATTTTACCTATAAATCATGGAAATGTCATCTCAATCCAGTCTACTCTACACAGGCTAACCCCAAAATACTCAATGCTTCATTACTTACAAACAACTCTAGCAAGTAGACTTTATTTAGCATAGGATTCTCCTCCCTACAATGATAAATGGATTATGTTAATAAATTTGAAAGTAAATAGTTCAAAACAGCCTGGCTGAGAGTACAAAAGGATTTTGAGGTCTTAAAAATCTTGAAATACTTCCAGTTAAAAAGGGGCCACAGAAGTTCCATTGCTAAAGTTTTAACATGAAGTTCATAAATACCAAACAAAGGGATTTTCTTCTTACACACAAAAACCTCACCAAGAATTTTTGAGTGTAGCAAAATTACCAACTGTAGCACCATCTACCCAGCCAAATGTATTGAAAGGGTTTGAAAGTCTATCCCTAGAAACCCAAGTTTTGTTTCTAACTCTCTGACATGTATTTATTTCAACTTTTAAAACTTTAGTTTTTCATGGCTCAGAATTCCTAGTTAATCTCAAAATGGCCCTACATACTGCTCTACATTAACTTTTGGAGAACTTTCCTAGAACAACAAACACATTTTTTTTGTATAAAATTTGAATAGAAAATTTAAATTGACTTTTAAAAATGAGACGAGTAAATGCTCATTCTGATATAAAATATAGGTCAACACTTCAATTTAGAGGACAATGAAGTTTATATTTAGTTGAAATTTATTTACTAATATATATATATATATATATATATATATATATATATATATATATATATATATATATATTATATGTTGATAAATCCGTGACATCCGTGACATCTCCTTTTAAAAAACTAAAAAATATATTATTTCTGAAGTAGTCATCACATACAATTTCTCTTCAACTGGCATTATTTTGGGGCTAATTTTCTAAATTAAAGAGTGTAAGAAATGTTTTTTAAAATATAATTAGTGCAGATTTCTAAGCAAAAGTTTCATCTGGCTATGGATACATATTTTGTTGGTTTGTCCAGTTATCTTTGTGGTGACTATCAAACTAAGAATTTTAGGAAAACTAGGCAAACTGTCACTAGCCATACGTAGGATTATTTTATGTTCTATTTATTTTAATTTTTGTGCTGATCTTGGGATTTGCATGCATTGCCTGAACAATGTCCCTAAAATTTTTCTGCTCAAGGTTATGACTTTAAAACTTGTGCCACAGTTCTACATCCAACCTTTTGGTTGTTAATTAGAGATAAGACTCATAGACATTCTATCATTAGGCCCAACATCACATCAAGGTTCTCAGTATCCATAATATCAAGGACTATAACCATGAGCCACTGTTAGCTACATGATGTGTTTTTTAAAGCATCTGTAAATAATAATAGAAAACTATCACCATTACTAAAGGCTCAAACCTGTAAATCTAGCAATTTCAGAGGCTGAGATCTATAAGATCATGTTTTAAAACTTGACTTGTCAGACAATTCAGAGTTTATTTGTTTAATCTGCAGGACCCAGGGTTTAAGTCAGGCCTAGGCACTGTATATGAGTTACTTTTCATTAAGGCTAGTGCTCTACCTCTTGAGCCACAGTGACACTTCCAGCTTTTCCTAAGTAGATATTAGAGGGAAGTGGTAAGGAGACCTCACAGTTTGGCTCTTAACTGTCATCCAAAAACTAAGCCTTCAAAGTAGCACATCAGAGATTCTTACCTTCAACTAAGCAGCAATAAAAATACTGAAGGTGTGATTCAAGTGGTATAGTATCAGCCTTGCTTGGAAAAAGTTATAGCAATTCAAGCCTCAGTATTGGCACATATGTACACAGAAGCATGCACATACATACATATAAAGGGTCCTATACTCAATTCCTGGGATTAAAAAAATAAAGTATTAAATTAAATTAGGACAAAAATAAGAAATTCAAATTCCTAAAAAACAAAAAGAAAAACAAAAAAAACTACCATAGCCGGGTGGTGGTGGCTCACACATAAAATCCTAACTAATCAGGAGGCTGAGATCTGAGGATCACGATTCAAAGCTAGCACAGGAAGAAAAAGTCTATGAGACTCTTATCTCCACGGAACCACACAGAAAACTGGAAGTGGCACTGTAGCTAAAGTGGTAGAGCATTAGCCTTGAGCTGAAGATCTTAGGGATAGCACCCAGGCCCAGAAGTCAATCCCCAAGACCAAGAAAAACAAACAAACAAACAAAAAACTGCCATAACTGAATTGTGACTTAGGTGGTAGATTTCTTTCTTCCCATAAATGAGGTATGAGTTCAATCCCGAGTTGTTCATACCAAAGCAATCCAATAAAAGCACACTAAGAACTATCTAACAAAAAATATGTCATTCGTTGTAAAGAAAATTAAAAGTTATGAAAATAATTGAAAGAGAGCTAAAAGGAGAACCATGGCTCAATAGTGAACAGCAACTTAAGCCATATTACCATTTCCAGGTTTTAGATATTTATTGGCAAAATGAATATCACAGACATTGCTGCTTGGGATCCCTTTGAATCTGGATCCTCAGATTTCAGCCTCCTATGTAGCTGGGATTACAGGTGTAAGGCACCAGCATTCTGAGATATGCATTTATTTTGTCATGTTATGTGGCAAATTTCACAAATTTATTTGTTTGGCCACTGAATACAAACTATTGTAGGATATAAGATTGGGCTGGTAACTTGGGTGTGGTTTGTCTATAGTAGCTGCTCAGTTTCTAGCAGGGGCCACTACCCTATAGTCTCTCACAGAATGTGGGGATCTCTTACAAGCTTACGGGATGCCTAGTAGGGTTTAGGTTCTGTGGCGGTGAGACTGTGGTTTCTGCTTTCTGGTCTCCTATCATACAGCCACTGTTGTCAGCTCCTAGGCACCTCCATACTTTCTTGATAAACATATTCTCCTTAATGTTTGCTTCATTCTGTTTGCATCACTGACTTCTAGAAAGGCCTTAATTTGCACTCACACCTTGGAAGTAACTCATACCAACTCTTGTGGGAACTAATTACATTTGTAGAATCTGTTTAATTTTTTTATTTACCGGAGCATATAGTGGGATTACATCCTGCCAGACTGGAAGATAAAAGACTTCCTAAGGGTCTGAGTTGTTGTGTATCACCTGATACACATAAAAAGCTATTTATTGGGGCTGGGAAGGTGGCTCAGTGGTAGAGCGCTGGCCTTGCATGCATGAGGCCCTGGGTTCGATTCCTCAGCACCACATAAGCAGAAAAAAAGCCGGAAGTGGCATTGTGGCTCAAGTGGTACAGTGCTAGCCTTGAGCTGAAGAGATGAGGGACAGCGCCCAGGCCCAGAATTTAGGCCCATGACCGGACCCCTTCCCACCCCAAAAAAAGCTATTTATTTTCTGCGCACTGGTGGCTCATTCCTGTAATCCTAGCTATCTGGAGGATGAGATCTGAGGCTCCCAGTTCAAAGGCAGCCTGGGAATGAAAGGTTTATATCCAATTAACCACTCAGAAAGATGGAAGTAGTACAGTAGCTCAACTGGTAGAGCACTCACTTTTAGCTGAAGAGCTGAAGGATTGCCACGCCGACTCCAGTGGAGTCTGCTTAGCATGGGAAACCATCTATCAGACCTAAGACAGGGGCTTCAGAGACCTATCTCTGAGTTTTGGGACTTCACCGAAGTCTACCTAGGAGAATAGGGCTTCTAAGAGGCCTACTCCTGGAAAAAGGCTGGCAAGCCCCTGGGAAAGATGTGTTTCTGCCTTTCTTTTCCTCACTGTATAGGAGTGCCTATTAATCTTTTACTGTTTCTGCTGTTCATTGTACTTACTCATTGTCAACGTTCCCCTATTCAAAGCTCTTTCTTAAGAGTGCTGACGACTCAAATATCTCATGAGTGTCTTAAAAATATGACTAACTCACCAGAGTTAAGTGCTACCCTGAAACCCCTCTTATGGAGTTTATTAGACAAGTCATAATTAAATATAAAAGTATTGGGGGTTTCACGATGTCATCTCAGCAGAAGGAATTGTTTGTAAGAGATTTACAAGAAGCTGTAGGTGCGGCTAGAACAGAAAGAATGTATGGCAATTGCTGAGATAACTACTTAGGAGAAAGAACTTCTTATTACTGTCTTTCATTTACTAAGATACTTGCTAAATCTAAGTCTCCTTGGTGTTTACTATTAAAGAAAGAACAGAAAAGATCTTATGGGACAGTTAAGGCCTCTATAGAAATAAGGTAATGGTTAGTTGGTGACAAACATCAAAACCCATTATATTTCTTAGAGATAAGCCGGAAACAAGTGCCTATCAGGCAACCAGCTGGTGACCACCCAAGAATGAAGCCCTGAAGCAAGGTTGTGTAACCTTTTGCCCTTTCAGGCGACCAGCTGGTGACCGCCCAAGAATGAAGCCCTGCAGCAAGATTATGTAACCTTTTGCCCTTTCTTATGGAGATTTTTGCTATAAAAGTCTGTTATTCTCTGCATTAAATCGCACTCAGCATCCACTCCTCTTGTGTGTGAGTTGTCTGTTTGCCATCTCCCCACCTATTCCAGTTCCTCCCCTAGGTGTCCTCCGTCGTCCCGACAGAACCCCGTCCGCGGCAAAGGATTGCACAGAGACCAGAGTTGAATCCCCAGAGTTGAAAAAAAAAGAAAAACATTGGAAAAAGCTATTTATTATTCTAAGTGTCCTCAATTTCAGACACTGGTAATGTTGAGTTATTGTTTGACATTAACCAATGAAGTGTGAAATTTAAGAAAATGAAAGATAGTTCCTTGGGTGGAGTGGAAAATATTTCGGCAGTTATAGGAAATGAAACACAATTAGGAGTTAAATTGAGGATACATTCAAGAGCAGTAGCCGTGGCTTCAGAGATGGGACAGAGCTAAATATGTTAGACATATGTTAAAAAGGAGAACATGGGGCTTGGAATGTAGTTTAGTGGTACAGTGCTTGCCTAGCATGCATGTAGCCCTGGGTTCAATTACTCAGTACCACATAAACAGAAAAAGCCAGAAGTTGCCCTGTGGCTCAGGTCAAAGGGTGCAAGACTTGTGCAAAAAAGAAGCTCAGTGACAGTGTGCAGGCCCTGAGTTCATGCTCCAGGACTGCCAAAAAATAAAAAGAGAGAACATGTCAATAATGAATGAGGGAGGGATCCAGAAACCAAATTCCTCACTGAATATTTTCTCTATTTCAATATCATTCCAGAGAGAAAAATTAGGCATAAAGATGGTCCAGAAAGAACATACCTCATGAAGTAATACAAGATTTAAAAAAAAAATATGGAACGCTTCACATATTTGCATGTCATCCTTGTGCAGGGACCATGCTAATCTCTGTATTGTTCCAATTTTAGTATATGTGCTGCCAAAGCGAGCACTACAAAAAAAATTTTTTTTACTGCAACTGGCCTGTAGAGAGAATCCATCAGACTTAATTGTGACTTGCAATAGCACAAGAGCTCATTGTAATAGCACAAGTGCTATCTGGATATTATATATGGGTCCTGAGCATTGATAAGAGCCTAGGTGCTATTCCTATTTTTTTCCTCAAGAATATTACTCTATTACTTAAACCACAGCCCCATTTCTGACTTTTCTGGTGAGGAAATGGAGATAAGAGTCTCATGGACTTTTCCTGGCTCACCTGGCATAACATTGGGATAACATTGGGATAACACCTGGGATAATATTAATAATGTTATCCCAAAATCTCAGCATTCTGAAGAGCTAGAATTATAGTTATGAGCCATTAGTACAGAGAGAAATATTTCTTTTTCAGTGGAATGAATTAAGAATACAGATTCTTAAGGAAAATTCACCCTCAGTACTAAGTAAATCATCAAGAACAGTTCACGTGGATACACACACACACACACACACACACACACACAAGCACACAAGCAGACACACAAACCCACATAAACGTCTCAGGAATCTGTATCTCTTTCCCCTAAAGAGTAGTATGGTCTAATGGGCAAACTGTGGTGTCACAGTCATGTAATCCCAGATATCAAGAGGTAGAGGTATAGGAAGGAGTATGGGGTACTGAGGATGACTTGGGTGAAGTTAGCACAAGATCCTATATTAAAAGCAAACTGAAAAAGAAAGAAAAAGAGTTGGGTGCATGTAGGCACAAGTGGCAATTTATGTGCCTAGTAAGTTTAAGGCCCTCAGTTTAATCCTCACTTCCATGAAAAAGACAAAAAGAATAAAATCTCAGTCCATTTTGTCATTGTTTAAAATCAATTAAGCTGTATACTTCATGAGGAATATAAGGTCTATTTCAAGCCTAATAGTAGTAGCTGGATAGTCTATATAGCATGGTAGCACATGGGACAAGGCCCTGTAGGTGCATCATATCACAGAGGATCTCAGCATCATGGTATGTGCTAGAATGACAGGGAGTAAGGGGCATAGGTTGCTTTTAACAACTCATAACAGTGATAACGTTAGTCCCTTGAGAGTTGATGAGATAATATTTATCCATTTATGACTGAAACATCTTTTAAAGGTTCTACTTCCTGACACTGCTACATTGAATAGTTAAACTTCAGTATGAGCTTTGATGGTGACAGACCACTAACAGGCTTCTGACAGAGGCAGGTGAGACCATTGGAAGCCAAGGACGTTAATACAACTAGGCACCTTGGACAACTGCTTCGATCTCATTGATTCTGATATTTCCTGTATTTGGCGCCATCTCATAGTCAAGATCCATCAAGTCCATGTCTGTTCCATGTGCCAGTTTCAGTTATGCTGAGTGTTATATAAACCACTAGACAATAGGGAGAAATAGGATGGAGATAGGCACAAAAATGTAAGTTTGGCATTCTTCTTGGCCCTTAAATAACATTAAAAGATTTATGTAGGTAAGTCACGAGAAAGCTCTATGTCATTATAAAATACATATAGCCATATAATAACTACTCTATCACCCTGAAAGATACCTTGTAGAACAGCTTGTTTACACATAACACAGACACTCCTATGAACACAAAAGATGGAAAAAAACAAACAAGTTCCGGTTTACAAAAGTAATTGTCAACCTCAGAGTCAAAGCAGACACCCTGAAAACAGTACTGGAAAGAATAGGAGAAACACTAGGTCTCCTTGGCACAGGTCAAAATTTCCTTAATAGAGACCCAGAAACACAACAAATCATAGAAAGGTTGCACAAATGGGATTTCATGAAACTGCAGAGCTTGTGCATGGCAAAGGACATAACTAGCAAAATCCATAGAAAGCCCACCGATTAGGAGAAGATTAGCAATACAACAGACAAGGATCTCATATCTAAAATGTGCTTGGAACTCACAAAAATAAATCCTCCAACAACAAATCCTCAAAAAAACAACTGCGCAATAAATAAGTGGGCTAAAGACTTAAAGAGAAACTTCTCTGAAGAGGAAAGAAGATGGCCAATAGACACATGAAGAAATGCTCAACATTTCTAGCTATAAAAGAAAAGCAAATCACCAAAATTACTCAAGCTGATTTAAAATTTGGCAAAGGAGCAGGGTATAAAAATAACCATCAAAAATTAATGGCTTTTCTGTATGCCAATAATGAGAAAAGCGTGGTTGAAATCAGGAAAGCAACTCCATTCATAACAGCACCCCCAAAAAATATCTAGGAATTAATTTAACCAAAGAAGGGCAGGACCTCTATAATGAAAACTTTAAAAACCTGAAAAGGGAAATCAAAACAGAACTTACAAAGTGGTAAAACCACCCATGTTCCTGGATTGGAAAGATCAACATCGTGAAAATGGCAATACTTTCCAAGGCTTTCTACCAATTTAATGCAATACCTATAAATATTCCAACCCCTTTCTTCAACGAATTAAAGAGGCTATCCAAAAATTCATATAGAACAATAAAAAACCCAGAATAGAAAAAAATATCCTTATCATAAAGAACAGTGATGAAGGAATATCAATATCAAATTTCAAACTCTACTACAAAGCCATCGTAATTAAAACAGCTTGGTACTGGCACAAGAACGGACATCAGGAACAATGGAATAGAGTTGAAAAGGCAGAAATGAACGTACAGACATATAGCTACCTAATCTTCGATAAGGGAGCTAAAAAAATAGAATGGAAGAAAGCCTCTTAAGTAAATTGTGCTGGCAAAATTGGTTAATCACTTGTAGAAAATTAAGCTAGATCCTTATATATCAATCTGCACCAGAATCAACTCCAAATGGATCAAAGCCATCTGAGTCAAAGCAGACACTCTGATGGAATAGGATGGAATAGGAGAAACCCTAGGTTTCCTTGGCACAGGCCGAATTTTTTTTTAATGGAGACCCAGAAACACAACAAATCAAAGAAAGGTTGGACAAATGGGATTGCATGAAATTGCAGAGCTTCTACATGGCAAAGGACATAGTTAACAAGATCAATAGAAAGCCTATGGATTGGGAAAAGATCTTCACTAGCCATTAAACAGACAAGGGTCTCATATCTAAAATATACCTGTAACTCAAAAAATTAAATCTCCCAACAACCAATCCTCAAAGAAACCACTTCTCCATAAATAAGTGGGCTAAAGACTCAAAAAGAAACTTCTCTGAAGAGAAAAGAAGGATGGCCAATAGACACATGAAGAAATGCTCAACCTCCCTAGCCATAAAAGAAATGCAAATAAAAAGAACAGAAATACCATCTCACCACAGTTAGAATGGCTATAATCAAGAACTCTAATAACAACAGATGCTAGAGGGGATGTGGATAGAAGGAAAACTTACTGTATTGTTGTGGGAGTGTAAACGTGTTCAACCACTTTGGAAAGATTATGGAGGTTCTCAGAAGACTCCACATAGAGCTGCCCTATGACCCAGAACTACCACTTTTGGGCATTTACCCAAATGTTCACAAACAAGATCATACTAATGCTACCAGCAAGACTATGTTTATTGCAGAATTATTTACCATAACTATGATACGGAACCAACCCAGATACCCTTCAGTTGATGAATGGATCAAGGAAACGTGGTATATATACACAATTCCATGCCTCCATAGAATTTCTTTGTCCCATTTGTTAGGAAATGGAAAGACTTGGAACAAATTATATTAAGTGAAATAAGCCATACCCAAAGAAACATAGATCCCATGGTTTCTCTTATTTGCAATAACTAGTATATGTCTGAGAAAAGCAGAAATTTTTAGACAAGTTGATGTTAGGCGAAATGAACCCCAAGATATTTTTTTTCTTTCTTGTGATAGTTTCCAACATATTTATAAATTGATTTCTTTGTTGCTTTGTATGTACCTCCCCCATGGTATAACTCCTGTTTTCACTGCATTTGATTCTGGTATCCTGCATCTTGTATATACATTTTTCTAATTTGGAGAGGGTAAGGGAAAACACAAAATGCTTAAATAGGGATACAGGTTGACCCATTGTAAAAATGCAATGTACAAGACCCTACGTTGAAAACAAACATTAGAACTTCGGAGGTGGGGAGAATACTCGTGGAGGTGGGAGAGAAGGAATGGTAGTGGAAAAACAAAGGAGGAGGCAACAATGCTTGATAGGAAATATACTTGATAGGAAATTACCTTACTCATTTAATTGTAACCCCTCTGCACAGTATTTTTTTATAATAAAAGACATACAAAAATTAATTCAATGTATGATTATGGGCCAGTACTAGGATTTGAATTTATGGGCCTTCCACTTACTTTCACACTTCAAACTGGGATCTCTATTTGTCTTTATTTATTTATTTTTTTAAATCAGGAATGCTTCACAAATATTCAAGTCATCCTTGCACAAGGGCCATGCTAATCTCTGTATCGTTCCAATTTTTGTATATGTGCTGCCAAAGTGAGCAATCTTTAATTTTTTGTTAATCTTTTTTTCAAGGATAAATCTAATAACACTGTCCCCTAATTTTGTATAAAATAAGTTTTAGACATATATTTAATATGTAATATATTTGTGAGATATATACATACTATTTATCTGCAGGAGTTGGGCACACTGCAACAATTGAAGGCACTGATTTAATTTCACTGCTGTCATTCTATTTTAAGACTTTTTAAAATCAAAACATAGATGACCATGATATCATCGAATGTCCTGTCCAATATAGATTTGTGTGTATCAGGCAGGCTGTACCTCATGTCACACAAGAGTGCAAGAATAATAGGGTTTAGCTCATTACATAGTGGCTTATCAGGACATAGGAAATATCCCTCAATTTGGTTGAGCTGATCTCCATTGTTTGTTCTATACTATGCCTCTGCTTTGGCTCTGCAGTTTACCATTTCAAGATGATATTTTGTTCTTTTGGAGACAGATGAATGGAGAAATGTACGTGGCCTCCATGACAATTACCTGTATCTGGTTAAAATTCATACTTTCAAATGGGATATTTGTCATCCCTGTAGAATATAAATGAGGACTCCCAAGCACCAGCTATCTACTTTGCAGCCATTGTAATTTTCATGGAAGCACTATTTTATAGGGACAAAATTATGGTACCAAATACGTCCTTCAGCAACTACCCTTGGGAAATCCTTATGCTCATGCCAAAGTCATTGAACTTCACATTGCCTTTGTCATCCAACACGATGTTATTGGATTTAATGTTTCAGTCATTTTCAGTTTCATTAAAGTAATGCACAGTCCTCACAATCTGTTTGAATAAACTCCTGACATCATTCTTGAATAGGCGGTATGATTTTCACATTTGTCTAAGGAGGTCTCTGGATGGCCAGTTCCACTACCAAGTATTTGTGCTCATCTATTTCCCTCACCTGATATGACCTGATCATGTGTGGGTGATGGAAAATCTTAATAATGTCCATCTCATTTAAACATTTTTTTGTGGGTCCTGGGGCTTGATCTCTGGGCCTGGGCACTGTCACTGAACTCTTCAGGTTATGTCTACTGCTCTACCACTTGAGCTACAGCACCACTTCCAACTCTTTCTGTTTATGTGGTGCTGAGGAATCGAACCCAGGGCCTCATTTATGTAAGGCAAACATCTACCACTGAGCCACTTTCCCTGCCTGTCCATCTTATTTTTGATTTAACAATTGTGGAAATCTCATCTTCAGGATTATTTTCACTACAACCTTATTGACTACGAGGTGGTGCTAGGCCAAATTTACATATCCATAGCTTCCATAGTCAATGATTTCCTCCTTCATGGTATATTGTTCAGGGAAAATCTCCTCCTGCCATAGCTAATGATCACCTTCAAACTGTCTTGTTCAGTGAAAATCTCCTTCTCTGAAGAGCTTGAGGATAATTCATTATGTTCTTCCATCTTTCTGCGAAGATGCCAAGGAGTAAATCTACCTAAACTTAGCTAAGAAAATAAAAACCCCAGAGTAATAACCTAAAGGAAACTGTCAATGTAGCACTCAGTCCAGCAGGTCACTAGGAACTCTCAGCAATGTAATGGACTACAGAGACCACTCACAATGGTTGCAATGGACCAATCACAGCTTGGAATGAACCCACTGGATCTTCTTGTCTTGTGCCTGGAGGACTGTTGCCAAGGTTTCCACAGGGATGTGAGGTGCAGAGAGTGATGCCACTGGTGCTGCCATGGCAGAGTTGCAGGAACTTCAAGTCTATCAGAAAGTGCATTCTGTCCTTGTTGGCTTCAAGGTCCTAGGGTTGCTCCCAAATATTTTGTCCTTGAGTAGTATCCATGTTCTTATATCTGCTCCTGCCAGAACAGTGGGCATGTGCAGGAGCATACATCAACCAGTGGCTTCTATTCACTATATGTGCAAGTCTTGGAACTTGCTCCAACAATCTAAAAACAAAGTGGAATCCTATGTATTCCTAGATGTAGGGGACACATAACGAAGAGTTCAATTGGAAACTTTTCTTGACAATAAAGAGAAAATTCAAAGAAGTTGTTAAAGTATAAGAGGTGTCCCTCTTTGTTGAATTAGAACCTTCTTGCACAACTGCTTAAAATAATATTAAAGTCCTTATTTGTTATGGACTTGATTTAGTGTTTTGGTATCATATAATAAATAATTTTTGATCTTTAAAAAGTTGTAATATCAGTATGAACTTTGGTGTGTTTTTAATGGAATCCAAGATGAGGCCCATAGCTCTTGAGTAGATCTAAAACAATATCACATTCAACAATAGCATGTGGTTGAAAGTAGGCAAGTAGTACCAGCCTACTGTAAAGTGACTATTGCCAGGATGAATCTTCTGTAAAAATACTTTTTTTTTCCTTTTCAGTATTTACTAATAAAATACATCCATGTATTAATGGCAAGAAATTACTACTTTAATATAAATTATGTTCTCTATTCAGCTCAGTGAATTTTGACAACTATTTAATTATGTAATACTAAGAGTCCCCTTATAAAGTCAAAAAAATGGGCACTTTTGTCATTTACATTAAAATGCAAAGAAAATAAGTCCCAGTAAATTTTATACTTAGGTGGATAATGGAAAACAGCTGTTTGCTCACTCAGAAATTAAATCCAATAGGGTACTTCATGGCATCCATAATCTGAAAAGCTGCTCTAACTTTTGGCTTTTAAAGAACTCATCAGTTAACTCAAGATATTCAATGTATTTTTCTTTAAATGTAGAATGACTAATTTCAAAAGGATAGTGGTATTGCTTCAGAATCATCTGATACTGTAGCAAAATGCCCTATGCCATACATCTCCATGAAGTGGGTTATTAACATCTATAGGAGTGAGAAAAAATAGAGCATCATCATTTCTCATAATAGTTTCCTGTGAGATAGTTTACTTCAGAATCCTTGAAATCCATAAGGCAATGTGTTGATAAGTTCAAAGTGAAGAACAAGGGCTGGAGTAGGGAACTTAGGTGGTAGAACCCCTACCTAGACAATTGGAGGTCCTCCGTTTGAACTCTCCTACTGCCAAATCCATGAGTCTTCCTTTAGAGAAAGAGGTATAGCTGTTTATTTCAATTCCATTGTGATGCTATAACAAAACTCCTTAAGACAAGGTCCCAATAGCTTAGAGAAACTTATGTGTACTCAACAGA